>NW_027611659.1:3000000-3392500 GCF_964261635.1 Lissotriton helveticus | reverse complement strand
GACACATCATATCAAACCATACCAAGAGAGAGTAGGCACAAGCGACTTGCAGAAAGACAAAAACAACAGCGGTGGGACTATTCCTTAAAGAGTATCTAAGAACTCCTTTGCCCTTATCGCTGATGAAAAGAATAAAGTTTTGTCTCTTGAGATAACCTTAAGCTTCGCTGGGTTTAATAAAAAGGCTTGTGTCCCTTTTCCTTGAAAAGGTGGAATGAGTTGGCGCAAATGCCATCTTAATTCGACCGTAGCCTGACAGTAGTCAGGGCAAACAAAAAAGGTGCAACCCTTAGCCTTACGCTTACGATCAGGGCGAGCCAAATCATATAACTGCTCACGTAGTATAAAGTTATTAAGGCAGATGAGAATTGCCCTTGGTTTAACTTCGGCTCCCCTCGACCCCCCCCCCCCCCCCCCTGAATTTGGAAGGGGAATCTATGAAGCCTCTGGAGCTTGGAACAATCTCGGGCATGGGCTTCATCTCCCGATCGGGGAGATAAAGGTATTTTCGTGTTAGAGACCGAGAGTGGAAGACTGCGCATGGAGCGCTCTCCTCTCGGCCTCCGAGTACCTTACCAATAATAAAATATACAATCAAGAGCAAGGTCTTACTCCCCAGCATCGAATTATTTCTAATTAATCAACGCAACGAAAGCGATCACTTCCCCCAAATTACAAGAACGAACATCTCGCTAACATTGGCACAAAGAATGAATTCTCGACTACAACATGCCGAAAAGTTCAATCTAAAAAAATTAAAATGGCGTTGGGGGGTGGGGTGGTGTTGAAAAATATCCTGGAGACAGCAAAGGATTACACAACAAAGCTAGGGTCTCAGCTAGAGGAAGATCGAGTTCCCAACTGGGAGCAGTTGACTAGGGACCTTATCAGTAAATTTCCAGCAGAGTCGGGGAACCGAAGACTTTATAACGCCAAGAAGGAGCCATGGATGAACACGGACCTAAGAGCTCAAAAAAGAAGGGTCGCAAGAGAGGTCAGATTACAGCTGCAGGCAAAAAGAATGGGGAAAACGTCAGATAAAAGCAAACTAAGGGAAGCAAGGAGAGTTTACAAGAAAATGTTGTGGGGTGCCAAGACCACACACAAAGAAACCATCTGGAATAAATTATTGTCTGCGGGAAAACTGCCAAACAGCAGGGACTTCTGGGGTATAATAAACAATCTGAATAAAGGAGTAAATCTCCAACAAGAGGCAGGGATCGGAGGAGAAACCTGGGCTAAACATGTGCAAAATCTATACTGCCACACAGAGCTAGGTAACCATGAAGGTCCATGGGGGATGGAGTCAGAAGTGGGGAAGAGAAATGGTAACATGGGATTAGAAAATAAAGAAAACAAAGAGTGGGCCAAAGGAAAAAGTGGCGATGGAACGAACCCTCTAATTTCTAAAAAAACAATTGAGGGGCATAATACTAAAACTAAAGACCGAAGGAGCAGCAGGTCCAAATGGGCTCCCCAACGCCCTGTTTAAGAACGACCCAGACTTTTGGTCTGAGACCTTAACGCCTCTGTTTAACTATATATTCGAACATACACACGTCCCTGCCTCTTGGAAAGGGAGTATAATTCACCCAATATTTAAACAGGGTGATCACCGCAACCCTGCAAACTATAGGTTGATATCGTTACTCGACGTGGAGGCTAAACTTTATGCATCATGCATCCTAGTACAGCTACAAGACTGGATAGGTGACACAAAAATAACACCTGAGTTCCAAACAGGCTTCAGGCAAGGGATAGGAACCATAACAAACATAATTATTCTGGCGCTCTTAACAGAAAATGCAGTTAAAAAGGGATCTCGGTTGTATGCATGTTTCGTGGACATAAAATCTGCTTTTGACCGAGTGAGCAGAGAGCGCCTGTGGTCAAAACTAAACAGCTGGGGACTCCCGAGTCAACTATTAAACGCAATAGTCGCCCTGCACAATAACACATGGGCCAGAGTGAAACTAGGAAATGGAAGCAGCACAACCTCGAGTATTACAACACAACAAGGCTTAAAACAAGGTTGTGTGGTAGCCCCTAGTTTATTCAATCTTTTCCCCTCAGACATAAGCAAAGTTATGGAGGCCGCTGAATGTCCCCCACCGTCTCTGGCCAACGTACCGATTAACATAATATAGTATCGGGATGACAAAGTAGTGCTAAGTCAGACACCAAAAGGCCTACAAAGAGCTATAAATATACTAACAGCGTACTTGGTACAAGAAAAACTCGAATTAAATAAAGCAAAAACGAAAGTCGTCCGCTTAGTGGAATAAAAAAAATTCAAGTACAAATGGATGACTAATAGCGCAACGGTGGAAGAGCAACGGTCATACAAATACCTTGGTATCACAATAGGTCAAGGATTAACACACAAGGAGCATAAATTGGCATTAAAAGCCAAAGCCCAATCGCAACTTTTTGCATATCGTCAAATAAAAGCAAAATTGGATTGCCCAAATTATAATCATCTCCTAAAGGTAATAGCTGCTCAAATTCTGCCCACCCTGTCCTATTGCCTTGTTACTTGGTGCGGCAAGGAGGCTGATCTGCTAAATGACCTGCAGACAAAGATCTATCAAGCTGTTTTTAATCTGCCTCCCCCTCGCAAGTGCGCCTCGAATTTGGCCTTCAAAACCAGAAATTCCGAAGTATGAGCAGCTTCAGGAAGCTTTGGCAAAAATTTCGCTCTGCCGACCCAGAAACCATGGACAGTCTATGCTGGGAAGAAAAGAAACAGCAGGTGAAAAACGAAGCCCCGAACTCCTGTGGAAGGTATTTGCAAATCTGCTTGAGTGAGTTGATCTACAAACAGTTTGGGATACCAGGGGAGATAAAGCAACTATTAGTAGAGCAGCCAACAAGGCAGCAAAAAGTAAATCCTTCTTGGTGGATAAAAACACCACCTCTAAACGTCAACACAGGTGGACTATCATCAACTCTTTTAAATCACTTAAGCCGCAAGCATATTTATTATCTCATTTTAGCGGACACTTAAAAAAGAACTATATAGAGTACCGAATGGGACAGCACATTGCAAAAGATTTATTACCATCCTGGAAATACAGCTATCAAACAGAGCAATGTCGGCTATGTGGATACAAAACGGAATCTTTATCTTACTTTTTATGTGCTTGCCCAGCACTCATGGCTTTGAGGAAATGGTACTTGAAGCCCACTTTTAATGAACTGAAAATTCGTACTTGCAGACAGGCAGTGATAACCTGGCTGGGGGGTTCTTCCATAATTCTGGCCTGCCGGGGAGTAAAATTCTTAGCAGAGGTAAGAAAACGGTTAGGGCAAGTGGAGCAGGTAAAAAAAACAGGAGAAAGCTGCCCTTTACCTGCTTCCTAAGGATCCCAACAGTACACATGGACTGCATCCATAATCGACTAAAAGCTCATTTAGCTGACAGAAGCTGACTATTGCCAAATTTTAAATGTCAGAATTTTAAGGTTGACTGATATTAATTGATATAGATTGTCTTTGTATAGTTATTTTATATGGGAAGATTGTAAAGATTCTAATTAATCATACAATAAAATATTTTGACTTGACTTGACTTTGACTTGACATTACCGAGTGTTTTGTTTATTTAGCTCTCTTCTCCGTGTAAGGTCCCGGATCGGACCTGCTCTGTTTATTTTCACCATCAGTATGTGTATGCTGCAAAACGTGATTTCCTTCATGTGTTGAGAAAGCGGTGTATTTTTAACCAGCCAGCTATTCTGTTGTACTCCTTGAAAGACTTGTTACTGTGATTATATTGGTGTGTTTGTTTTTTAAACACTGAGACTCATTTATGTTTGGTCTATCTTCTCAAGGCCTGGATATTAGAAAAGTCAGTGCTGTATCTCTGTGAGTTTTGCTGATATTACATATAGCTGCACTATTCTTTATTTTATGCCTGTTCTGACACCTTCCTTCTTTTCTCTATCACAGTACTACCCATAAGAGAAGGATAGACGATACATACCAGACCTGTGAAGCAACAAGAGGTGCTTTTATTATTTTGTCCCCTTCCCTTTTCCCCTGTGTGCTCCCTTCACTAGTGTGGTTATTTACATTGTGGGGGTAGTGCTTAGGGGAAAAAGGAGGCTATTCTCCACGGCATCGTTCCTGCTGGCTGCTATAATAAGGTTAGTGGCATTTCTACATTTTGTGCTTCTGACAACCACAACACTAGCAGAGACCTAACTCTCTGTCCAATTCCTAATGTAGTGACACGGTCGATCAGAGTGGCATGATAGACCGTGTCAAATGCTGCTGAAAGGTCGAGCAGGACAAGAACCATAGCTCCTCCGTTATCCATTATTTTCCTAATTTCGTCTGAGGCTTTGATAAGTGCGGTTTCTGTGCCATGTCTCTTTCTGAAACCGAATTGTGTATCATACAGTAGATGATTTTGCTCGATGAACTGGGTTAGTTGACTGTTCATTACCTTCTTGGCAATTTTGCTGGGAGGGGCAAGGAAGAAATCGATCTGTAGATGTTTCAGCTGGATCTAGGTTAGGTTTTTTGATAAGAGGCTTGATAATAGTCTTTTTCCATGTATTGCGACTTATATAGCGCACGTATCACCCGAAGGCATCAAGGCGCTTGCCTTGGGAACCCGTCCTGGCTTTTCCCTGTGAGATAACCCCTACTGGATATTCCCAGGGTGAAAGCCTGGCATCCCGCAGCGGGTGGGCCTCCGTAGTGGAGATTAAGCAACTATTGCCCAGAGTTGCAGCGTGGGACCCCATGATTAGAATAGGCACCGAGGCGAGAATTATCGAGTCCGTGGACATTTTGGGCTCAGGACCCTGCCACGTCAGGAATTGAACCCTGGTCCCGGGCCAGACCTCTGCCTCAGGGTCTGCCGCTCTAATCAGTGAGCCACACTCCTCCATGAGATAGGGAAGATTCCAGTTTTAAACATCGAGTTGATTATGGTTGCCAGATTGGTTCCAATGATATCCAAGTCAAGCTTGAGGATAGTAGGGGGCATGGATCCTCAGGGGATTCTGATTTTGATGATGATATGAGGGGCAGAATGATGTCGGCAGTCACTAAGGTGAATTCGTCGAAGGTTGGGGTCTGGACACCTGGGGGAGTGGCTTTGCTAGACTCATTAAAATCCACTAAGGTTGGGGCTTGGACGACCAGGGGGATGCTATCTCTTTTATGGAGAGAGGAGGTACTAGGGTCATTAGAGTCCACTAAGGGTGTGGAGGAAAGTTTGCTGTTAGCAAATTCATTATAGATGGAAAATACTTTCTCTTGGAAATATGTTGCCAACAAATTGCGGAATGGTAGGGGGGATGAACCCTGCCCTGCAAGTTTAGTTACCACTTGATATAGTTGTTTAGCAGAGTTTTTGCAGAGTTGATCTGGTGAACTTAAAATTGGCTTTTAGCTGTGATTAAAAGACGTTTGTAAATGTCAAGAGATTGTTTATAGATTGATTTTTTGGAGGGGTCATAATTCAAATGCCAGCTGCGTTCTAAATTTTGACATTTTTGTTTTTCACAACTAAGGGATTCATTAAACCATGGAGCAGAAGGCGTGCTTCTATTATTAGATCTCTGTTTGGTCGGAACCGCCTTATCAACAGCATCTTTTATCCAATTAGTATAAGCGACGGCTCCTAAGTCAGGGTCCATCGAGGAAAAATCTGGTTGATTGGTGAGCAACGAGGTGTGAAATTAAAGGGAGTCAATGTTGCTCCATGCTTTAAACTGTTTAGGGAGTATGGTGGTAGAACAGGCAGCCTGACTATTTATATAGTGGATGTCAAAAAATACTGCGTGATGGTCAGTCCAGGGTAACGGCATAATATTTCCTACAGTCAGGTTTTGCTTATTAGAGAAAATTCCATCAAGAATATGTCCCGCATTGTGGGTAGGGAGAGTAACCAACTGTGAAAGGCCTACTGCCTCTAATTCGGCCTTTAATGCTATTGTATCTTGATCCCCTTGTGCTTCCAAGTGAAAATTGAAATCTCCTAAAATAGAGTAGTTATTCTCACCTGCAACTGATTCTAATGGGGTATCTAAGGAGACCAGGAATTGCGAACGCGACCCTGGGGGGCGATGAAGGAGAATGCCTTTGAAAGGGGTAGTTGTGGAATTGAAATGGTGAAGCAACAAGCTTCACACAATTTTGATGGAACTAGTTCTGATTTAAGGAAGTAGCTATTCCTATATAATATAGCCAGGCCTCCTCCTTTTTTTCCTTGTCTATCGTGTCTGAGGACTGAGTATCTATCTGGGGTTGCTGTATGGAAATCAGGTCCAGCAGTTGCATCGCCCCATGCCTCCGTTATCATAAGAATATCCAATTTGAAATTCTCAATGAAGTCTTGAATATCATATTCATGTTTGGGAAGGAAGCAGGCATTTATCAAGGCCGCATGTATGGTTTTTCCTGTGGAAGAGGATGATTTATGAATAGGTGTGGGAGCAAAGCAGTTTGGCTGGCATGGCGTAAATGGATATATTAGAGCTCTGTGGTCTGAGGTATGGAAAATGGTAGGTAAGTTTCCATGAGCTCTAATGTTTTTAAATTGCTCAAGGGAGTATATAAATGGCTTGTTGTTGTTTATTTAGCCGGGCGGACCAGGGTGGATGGCACTAGGCCCGGTCCAGGCATGGGCGGGCTTGCCTTTGGCACGCCTTCGGCATACCGCCGGCGCGCCCGCTGCACGTACGAAAAAACATCCTATTATACCTTGGTAGCCAATCAACCCTCTTGCCAAGATGACGTGGAAGTGGTAATGACTTCCGGTGCATGCTGCAGGTCCGTCTTCCCTCCACAACAAACTGACAAAGTCAGCGGTGGACCAGGGAAGGAGAAAATAAAGGTAAAAAGGTGCAACTAAAATATTTTAAAATACAGCAAACAACAAACAATGTTTCTCAATCTACCTTGCTTTGTCAATCAAGCAGGGGCAGAGGAGAGAGGTCCTTATATGCAGCGAGATGAGAAAGAGCTTGACTGCTAACCTGCTCGCAGGACAGAAACAGAAGTGGTAATGACTTCTGGTGAGTGCTGCAGGTCCGTCTTCCCTCCACAACAAACTGAACACTAATCAGTTCCAAAAAGTGTTATTTGAAACCGAGAAGAGAGTCATGCATGAATATTATATATATATGTTAATGCTGCTATGCAAGCTGTATCTCAAACCTACCTCATGTAACTGTAAAGCGCTCTGATACCCAAGGATCAGTTGGCCCCATATAAAACTCTATAAATAAATATATAAAGAATTAAAAAAAATAAAAGACACTGATAGTGATGTATTCTAAACTACAAAAAAGATAAATTAGTTTAAAAAAAAAAAGATGCACTGAAACACTGTTGAACAGACATAGAAAAAGGTACTTAACCTCACAAGCTATGCTCGAGTTGGCACTGTTAAGTCTATTCTCCGGTGATGATTAGCACTGGATTTTGATACAAGGTTTTGGGCAGAACTAGTCAGAGAATGTGACGAGATGCACAGATCTGGCATGAAGTGCAAAATTGACACAAAAAAGAGTTAAGTCATCAAGTCAACCCAAATTCTTGGCTATCAAAACGCGCCAAATGTCAGGCAATTAAAACACCTGCAAAGTCTTTGGGGTTTCCAGGTTATGGAGATGGTTCAAGGTTGATGATCCAAACCAACGCAGAGAATTTTGTGTGAGAACAAGCAGCGTACAAGAGCTCACGCTGACCGTACAAACATGACACTTGTGACTGCCAAGGTATAACACAGCAGGTTTAACCACTTGGCTGCTAAGGCACATGATGCACTTCCATTGACTTTCCATTGAAATCAATGGAAACTCCATGACGAGTTACCCTTGTCATTAGCACTGAAGGGGTTAAAGGACAATCAACAATTTAACCCATATCTCAATTATCCAGGTGGAAAGGTGGAATACCAATAAAGGCAAATCAAGGTGCAGAAATCTCAGGTTTTGGGCTCTCTGTGGCTACACTGTAGCCGTGCAGTGAGGAAAACCAACTGTTAATAGTATAAAAATGTACATGAAGAATAAGACCTCAGAACCATTTAACAGCAAAGTACATTTCACTGCAATGTGGTAGTAAACACAACAAAATCAGGTGAAAGGAAGAGAAGGGAAAATATAAAAGCAAGTCATGATAACATGTTTAAGAACAAGGAGAAATTACCTGATCCTACTACTGCAGTATCAAATCACTGCTGCAAGAGGTCCTCAGGAGGCGAGAGATGTAGCAAGTCCAGGAAAATTACTGCAAGATATTCATTGCCGCTCCTTTTTCAAACAAAAACATCGGACAAGTGCTCTGGTATTCGCGCAGAATCCTCCCATTTGCTCTAACAGCCCAAGTACCTGCATCCACTTTAGCTTTACTACAAAAATTAAACACTCAGTCGAGATGGACACCTTGAGAGCTATTCACAAAGGTATCTTACACCTGTGAGTACTCTATACATGCAAGAATACACCCAGAGTAACTTTGCCACTTTTAGCTATTTAGCAATACGAGCGCAAACATACTAAAATATGTAGACCTGAGCGTCTCTATGCCATTTAACTGAGGTGGGGCAAAAATTTACAAATGTAACTTACTATAGTCAAAGTTGAGCAATAGAAAGTGCAGCCCCACGCATAGCCAACCAATGATAATGCAAAACCCTCCCTTAGAAAACTGGAGACAGAGACTTAAACATAGAACCCAATAGGAAATTAAGATAAATTAAAATTATTTATAGATTCAAAAACTGTTTACAAAATTTTAAAAAAATTACTTCATGATAACATTTTAGACTTTTCATTTAAAAATCATTGTAACTATTAAGAACATAATTCCAAATAATTCCATGTATAACTTTTTGTAAGGCACAAAGAAATAAGCCTAATTCAAGCATTTCCATCCCTCGCAGTGTGCGTTTCTCAGTACATGGTTTGTTGGACAATTAATGGATTGAGGTCTTTGTGGCCACGTCATGCGATATTGAAACCTCCTCCCCAGAGTTGACACTGAGCACCCTTTATTTTTCCACACTGACTCTCTCATGTACATGGGCTACATTTATAACTGAAGTTTTCATCACATTTAGAGCAGTGTTAATTTTCTTTCTCGCTGTGGGTTCTCTCATGTTGAATCAAACTGAATTGCAGACACCTCCCTGGCATTTAGACAATACAAGGTTTTGTCTAGTGTGAGTTCTCTCATGTTGAGCAAGAGTAGATTTTTTGCTGAAGCTTTTCTAGTATTCAGTGCACTGATAAGGTCTTTCACCAGTGTGGATTCTCTGATGTTGAATGAGCTGGATCTTACAAGCAAAGCTTTTTTGGCACTCTCAGCACTGATAAGGTTTTTCCCCCGTGTGTGTTTTCTTATGTTGAGCAAAACTAGTTTTCCAGGCAAAGGTTTTCTGGCATTCGGTGCACTGATATGGCCTTTCACCAGTGTGAGTTCTTACATGTTGAACAAAACTAGTTTTCCAGGCAAAGGTTTTCTGGCATTCAGAGCACTGATAAGGTTTGTCCCCAGTGTGTGTTTTCTTATGTTGAGTGAGATGACCTTGCTGTCTGAAGCTTTTCTGGCATTCAGTGCACTGATAAGGTCTTTCACCAGTGTGAGCGCTCACATGTGTAATGAGACTGGCCTTACAAATAAAATCTTTTGGGCACTTTGAGCACTGATAAGGTTTGTACCCAGTGTGTGTTATCTCATGCTTAGTCAGATTACTTTTCTGACTGAAGCTTTTCTGGCATTCAGTGCACTGATAAGGTTTTTTCCCAGGGTGGGTTCCCTCATGTTTAATAAGACTGGCCTTCCAACTGAAACTTTTTGGGCACTTTGAGCACTGGTAAGGTTTGTCCCTAGTGTGTGTTAGCTTATGTTCCATGAGATTACCTTTCTGACTGAAGCTTTTCTGGCATTCAGTGCACTCATAAGGTCTTTCACCAGTGTGAGTTCTCTCATGAAGTGCTAGACTATATTTCAGGCTGAAACTTTTCTGACATTCAGTGCAGTGATAAGGTTTTTGCCCACTGTGAATTCTCTCATGTCGAATGAGATGGAATTTACACCTGAAACGTTTTTTGCACTCTGAGCACTGGTAAGCTTTGTAGCCAGTGTGTGTTATCTTATGTTGAGTGAGGTGACCTAACTGACTGAAGCGTGTCTGGCATTCAGTGCACTGATAAGGTTTTAGCCCAGTGTGTGTTCTCTCATGTTTAATGAGACAGAATTTCCGCCTGAAGCTTTGTTGGCACTCTGAGCATTGATAAGGATTTAGCCCAGTGTGGATTTTCTCATGAAAAATTAGACTGGCCTTATGACTGAATCTTTTTTGGCACTCTGAGCACTGGTAAGGTTTTTGTCCAGTGTGAGTTCTCTCATGTTGACTGAGATGACCTTTCAGACTGAAGCTTTTCTGGCATTCAGTGCACGGATAAGGTTTTAGCCCAGTGTGTGTTCGCTCATGTTGAGTGAGATGACCTTTCCGACTGAAGCTTTTCTGGCATTCAGTGCACTGATACGGTTTTACCCCAGTGTGTGTTCTCTCATGTTTAGTGAGATGACCTTTCAGTCTGAATCTTTTCTGGCATTCAGTGCACTGATACGGTTTCACCCCAGTGTGTGTTCTCTCATGTTCAGTGAGAAGACCTTTCCGACTGAAGCTTTTCTGGCATTCAGTACACTGATAAGGTTTTACCCCAGTGTGTGTTCTCTCATGTTTAGTGAGATGACCTTTCAGACTGAAGCTTTTCTGGCATTCAGTGCACTGATACTTTTTGTGCCCAGTGTGGATTCTCACATGTTGAATGAGAGAGGATTTGTGAGTGAAGCATTTCTGGCATTCTGGACACTGATAAGGTTTTTGTCCAGTGTGAGTTCTCTCGTGTTTAGTGGGGTGGGATTGAGAGCTAAAGCTGTTCTCACATCCATTACTCTTATTCGAGTTATGTGAGTCTTCATGTTGGGTTTGCTCCTGGACACCGCCCATATTAAGACTGTATCTGATTCCAGCGTTTGTACTTGTTTATGTTACAATCAACATAAACTTCTAAAATACACTGCAGATGCTCTTAATCTAGAGATTATTTTCCTACTTTTAAAGGCAGCCTGTCTAACCTGTTTTATAAGCTTTCACAGAGGGGCTCCTTGTATTTAGTGAGATGGATTCAACTTCTCCAAGTTATGCCTGGGTGAGTTCTCTCAAGTTGAAATAAACTCATTTTGGGACTCCAATTTATCAGATTCCATTTAGGAGTTTTGAAAGCCCTGATAAGGTCTCTGGGATCTAGTATTTGCTGTTTAAGTATATTTGTTCATACAAGTAATGACAGGTGGTAAGGGCAGGCCAGGATGGTTTTATGAATTAGTAATACATAGCACTGTCCCCTTCTAAACTGTGTGCCAGAACATGCTTCGCCGTTCTAAGGCTAAGGCAGGTACATGTTCAACTTTGGCGGTCCAGGACACTTTGAAACTACTCAGATCAACCATAGAGACAGAGTTGGTGGGGGATAATGTTTTGGTATTGGAAAGAATAATCCAGCGTCTTTGCTGTAATGACACTTGAGAAAGAGCATTTACAAATCGATTTTTCAAACAATGTCTTCTCTCTAACAATCACTTGAGACGTAGACAAAAGCACACTCTTTTAAACCGTGGTTATCAGTCTTTCTGACAATTCTGTCACATCACATGAATGGATACTGTTTTTTAGGAGGGGTTTGGGTCTCCAGGGCATTTCTCATAAACCATCAAACATGATTTACAAAACTGATTATTCTCAAATGCACTGTGTGGGTATTAATTGTTGCCAATGTTCTTTGTTCTTGAAATGTTTCTTTTAAGTGAAAATATTCTTACAATAAGTAGATGCAGACTTTCAATTTACTCTTGGGTTCCTTTCACATTTCAGAGGCTCTTCAATCTCAATAACTGACTCGTCGTAAACATTTATCGTAATTTTTCTTTAAAAACTTGACAACTTTCACATTCAGCAGTTTCTTCCGCTCCAAATTCTTCACCAGTCCTGGCACTTAGAATATGTTTCTCCTCTAGAGCTCGAGAATGATTTAACTTTCCTTGAAATAATCCTTTTTATTGTGTTTCACTAAATTAAAGCCTTCTTTTATCTGTTCATGCTTCAGTCACCTGGAGAAATAGAGTCAGATATTGTAAATCAACACGAAGAACAAATATTTATGACTTTGTACTTTACAGAAAGAAAGCATTTATAGAAGCAAGATAGGAAATAATTTTGAGTTGCATTTCTGATAGTGATGAAACAGGTCTGGGACACAGTGTAGAAAGGGAGCTTGTAACCACTGGAACTCAAGGTTGTGAAAGCAAAACAAGTGAATATTTAAGAAAGAATCACAAGTTAAACATATATTCCGACACAGATTCTCAGAGGCAGTCAATATATTTGTAATACTTGTAATGAATTATCAGATGCTATTTATTCCACTGCACACTGGGAGTGTTCATTTATCATTTTTTTTCCAGTGATCTAGGAAAGGACATTTAATTGAACAGAGGAATTGGCCTGTTGTAATCACTGCTTCAAATGCCACCATAGACTGAGGCCGTGTCCAGTTAGCTCAGTGGAATTCACCATTTCAAATTGTGAGGATGATAAGGACTTACTTTGTGGCCTGGAACTCATCACACACCTCCGACAGGGCCCCGGGCACTGCAACACCTGTTATGTTATGTTATGTTAACAAGATTTTATATAGCGCTCGTACACCCAGAGGTTACATGGCGCTGATTGACAGATACTTTGATGGTCGGAAAGTAATGCATGGGCCTGAGTGAACAACCAGGTTTTAAGCTGTCTCCTGAACACTAAGAGATTGGTACAGGAACAGATTTCCAAAGGGAGGGAGTTCCATAGTTTAGGGGCAAGGATGGCAAGCCTGCGTCCTCCCTGGCGTTGGAGCTTGAAAGGGGGAATGATCAGGAGATTTTGGTTGGCAGACCGGAGGCTACGAGAGGGTTTGTATCTAGACAGGAGATTGTTGATGATTTGGGGGCTGCGAGCATGGAGGCACTTGAAGATGATACAGGCCATTTTGAATGTAACTCGTTGGGAAATGGGGAGCCAGTGAAGTCGTTTTAACAGAGGCCTTGCTGACTGCCAACGTGGCAGTCGATGAATCAGTCTGGCAGCCTGGTTTTGAGCCATCTAGAGTCGTTTACTAAGGAAGAGAGGAAGGCCCAGATAGATAGAATTGTCGTAGTCCAGGTGTGATAGTACAAGAGCTATCACCACCTGGATCAAGGCCGGCTGGGTTAGCATCCAACTGATCTTCCTGATCCTTCGAAGTTGGAAGAAGCAGGAGGACACTACCGTGATTACTTGGGTTTTTAGTAAGCCTGGGTTTTTAGTAAGCCTGGGCGTAGTTTGCGTAGCAGCACTACACGTAGCTTCACGTAGTATACTTTAAACTTCGCGTAGTACACGTAGTCTGCGTAGCGTAGCTGATGACACTGTGTACTTGTCTGTACTGTGCAAAAATTGCTAAATAATTGCAAAAAGCTTCCTGTACATGACCAGATATGATAAAATAAGTATTTCTATCTTTATATGCTAAAGTGCATATAGTACTTTCACAATGGTGAAACTGAAAAATTAGCAAGCAGTGGGAGATGTGATGATTTTGGGATCCTCCCTAACCTAGGAAGAGTACCAAACAGATGCCTTGAAAACAAAAAAGCACATCTTATTGAACGATTTAGTTGTGGTCCCATCCTCTTAGGACAAACCCAAACACAGTTATTGGCATAAAAACATTCCCAACCAAAGGCCCTGCAAAGCAATATGGGATGAGATTAGCAGTGGGCAGTGAATATTATATAGTATACAATATCAAAAGAATTCTACAAAGAGCTGCAGTTCAACTGGTGGTTACTAGATGTCCCTCACGAGTCAAATGCAAATGCTTGATGAAAGGGTTTCAATGGTTTTGCATTTGACTCGTGAGGGACATCTAGGGACGACCAGTGGAACTGCACCTTGATGTAAGAATAATTTCAATGCTTTGCATTTGACTTGTGAGGGACATCTAGTAACAACTAGGTGACCTGCAGCTCTTTGTAGAATTATTTTGATATTGGATACTATAATATTCACTGTCACTGCTAATCTCATCCCATAATGCTTTGCAGGGCCTTTGGTTGGGATTGTTTTTTTGCCAATAACTGTTCTTGGGGTGGTCCTAAAATGATGGGATCACCACTGAAGTTCAACAAAATGTGCTTTTTGTTTATGCTCTTTGTGTTCAAGTCATCTGCTTGGTGCTCCCCCTTGGTTGGGGGGGCCCAAAATCATCAGCTCTCTCATTACCTAATGTTTTCATAGAAAAACTTCATTTTTGGGAATTGGTTATATGCTGTTAAGCATGTAAAATTGCTTTTTCAAAGCATCTGAGAATATTGTTGATTTAGATGCTACGCTACGTGATTAAGCACAGTTATGGTACTGTACTACGTGCAATTTGCAAAGTGCGAATTAGTACAAACTTTGCATGCTCCGTGTTAGACCTGGCACCTTGGCGTGAGTTTCCCTTCCACTTTTTGCTGTTGTGCCTCAAATGTTTTGCTGGTGTCTGCTACTCAGGGCACTGCGCCACGGCCAACCCGTGCCGCAGTGCAAGTGCTCCCTACTGTAAAGTGTACCTGTGATTGATGTCCCTGATTGGTTCATTGGATTTACTGTTAGTCCCTAGTAAAATGCACCAGGAGTGCCAGGGCTTGTGAATGCCAATACTGCTAGTGGGCCTGCAGCGCTGGTTGCGCCACCCACCGAAGCAGCCTTAAAATGTGTCTAGGGTCTGCCATTGCAGAACCTACGTGCAGTCTGGTACTGTCACACTGGCTGGGCAAGTGCACACACTTGCCAGCCCCTAAAACCTTCCCTTAACTTCATATTAGTCACCCCTATGGTAGGCCTGAGGGCAGGGTGCATTGTAAGTGTAAGATAGGACATGCCCTGATGTGTGTGGCATGTCCTAATAGTGAATTACTACCAAATTCGTTTTTCACTATTGTAAGGCTACCAGTTCCCTTTAGGCCAGTTGGGCTGCTGGAATTATTACACTCTATAATCCCAGCAGGCTCAGGGAACATGGTAGAAATTAATGTTTAGTATGCCTGAACTCAGAATAATAAAATACTTCTTTTAGTAAAGTTTATTTTAATATCCTGTGTTTGCAAATGCTACTTTTAGAAAGTTAGCATTTGCTGGCCTAACCATTTCAGCCCGCCTCTGCTTGGATGTGGACCTGACTGTCTGGTGTGTGTGAGTGACAGGGCTGGGAGTTGGCAGGTAGTGATTAGCAGGATGACCCCTTAGTGGGTGGTGGGAGTTTCCCCTGAATGATGCATCAGGCTGTGCCCCTGCCTCCACAATGCTGGCTCCGCCCTCCTGGGGAGCGACTGATGACTCAGCCTGCACCTGGCCCAGGAAGGACCGAAGCCTGTCAACAAGGTGCTCAAGCTGCCCCTGCCTTCACAATGCCGGCTCCGCCCCCCTGGGGAGCGGCTGATGTGCCTGCCCTCACACTGAATGCAGAAGCCAGAAGTACCCACAACAAGTGCTCAGAGACTGGAGCAGTTATGCAGAGGCCCCCCTGGCTTGCTAGAACAAAAGAAACTGGGTATAAAAGAAGGAGCCCTGCTCCTTGTAAATTAGATCCTGTTTGTGCTACAGAAGAAACTCTGCCCGAAGAGAAGGACCTGGAAGGACTACAAGGAGGAGTGCTGACTCTGGCCTGTGTCTGGTGCCTTGCTGCCAAAGGAGAGGAAAGAAAAGACTACCAAAGACTTTTGCTTATTGAAACTTTGTGCCAAACTCTGCTGAAAGATCTCCAAGGGCTTGCCTGTGAACTTGCCCCCTGACCAGCGCTCCAGGAACAGTGAGCGCTACCCCCTGACCCAGGAACCACTGGAAGACGCTGTTTTCCTTTTGCAAGCCTCCCCAGGAAAAAGCGGAGCGCGCTGTGTCCATCGCGCTCCTCAGCAGCGCTCTGGGAGCTGCCCTCCCTCTAAGCAAAGTGACTGCCGCCTGCCTGGCCCAGAAGCATCGTGAAGACCAGCCCAGCTGATCTGAACACCGTGACTGACCCGGAGCTGCAGCTCGCAACGTGAAGAGGGGTGGTGCCCAGTGCCTGCTTGCACCCCTTCGTGTCTGGGTGCCCCTGAACGCGCCGCCGCTGTCCAAGGAACAGCTGTTGCGTGGGGTGCCTGAACGTCGCCTGGATTAACAGAGGCCTGCACCGAGGATCTCTGCCCTCTGCGTGTGCCCTCCTGGTCAGGAAATCTCAAGGCGCTTCGTCCCTGTGGCCCGGCCCGCGCCGCAACGCCAACCTCCGAGCCAGAGCCGAGCCGCCGCTCGCTCCAACCCCGGGAGGAAGACACCGCGACGTGGACCACCGAGCCGACCTGCGCCTGGACTATCTCAGCAAGAAAAGGTACTGTTGAATTGCCCCGCGGTGCGAGCCTTTGCCAGCCTCGCTCGCACCGCCCTCCGCCTCGCTCAGCTCTCGGAGCCGCTTGTGGAGCGCTCCCAGGGCCCCCGCTCTCTCCCCCGCCAGCCGCGCACAGCCGTGCAGCTCGCAGAGAGAGGCGGAACTGACCTGACCTGCCGCCGCTCCCGCTAGAAGCGTGAGCCCGGGCCGGTCGAGCCCAGTCTGATCCCCGAAGGCGCTCTGAGGCTTCAGCAGGTACCCCGCCTTCCTGAGGACATTAAGCAAGACCGCCCCAGATCATATCGAACTGGGGGAAGACAAGAACTGTTTTGAAACGCTAAGATTGCCTATTGCTAGAAAGAACTGTGGCAACACAACTAAGTGAACTGGAACCGCTATTGAAGTAACCAAGACTGTATTTACAAGCCTGCTTGAAATTTATATAAAGAAGATATATTTTTACAAATACAGTTTGGTTTCATTGTGTGGTGGGTTGGTGGTGATGGTGTAATGTTGCAAATGTTTAACCCTACATGCCCCAGAGATTAGCCTAAGACTGCTTAAGCCACACTACCTAGAGGGTAAGCAGAGGTTGTCTTGAAGGTAACCCTCAGCCCTGACGAGGAAGAGAGAGGCCCTGATTGTCGCCAGTGTTGCACTGCGCCAACCAGAGACTCCCCCTTCCTACATTGGACGCAGCGGTGAGGATTCGCGAATTTACATTTGCAGTGTTTTACCTTAGCTACTGACCATTGCTTAGTGATTACAGTCCAGTATCTTAGCCACAGACTTTTTGATTTTTAATTTTGCTAAAGAAGAAGATCCCTAGTGTTGCAAGCATGCCTGGCACAAACAGCATTGATGGAGGAGAGTCCATAGCCTCTGGTGCACAGGAGCTAGAATGGGATGCATCAAAGCTGGATGACTACACAAAGAAGCAACTGAGTTTTTTTTGCAGGAAACTCAAAGTTCCACACGCAGGGTGCAAAAACAAACCTGAGTTCTACAAAGCCCTGAAGGCCTGGATGGAATCTAGGAAGGCACCTGAGGATCAGGGTGCACCTGTGGATCCTGTGGGTCTGGAAAAACCAGACAGCGTCATTAGCTTTGGCAGAGGCCTGTCGCCAGAGGAGCTGGCAGACAGACAGGCAACCAGGGATCATGAGATAAAGCTGGCAGAATTGAATTTAAAGGGCCAAATGGAGCTTGAAAGCAAAAGGATGGCTCTGGAAGAGCGGAAACTCCAGTTGGAGTATGATGTGAAGATGAGGGAGATGAGTCTAAAAGAGAAAACCTTGGATCATCCTCCCTCTGGTGGCAGCGCAATGCCGGTGCAGGTAGAGTCAAGAGTGCACATCCCCAAAGATGTAGTTAAAGAGTTCTTTAAGGGGGATGACATAGGACAGTGGTTTAGGGCATATGAGGTAGCCATGCTTTCCCACCGGGTCCCTGAGAAGGATTGGGGAGCGGGGTTATGGGGAAGGTTCCTTAGCGAAGGGCGGGACACCCTGCTAGATTTGCCCACTGAAGACCAGAGATCCTATCCCCATATGAAAGAAGCTTTAATGACCAGGTATGGGCTTACCCCTGAAATGTATAGGCAGAAGTTTAGGGGGTGTAATAAGCGGCCTGGGAATACATATGTGGAGTTTGTGACTTTTTTTTGCAGAGCACTGGATGGTTGGGTGAAGGGTAACAAAGTGAATGATTTTCAGGGTCTCTTTGATTTAATTGCATGGGAGCACTTGTCTGAACAATGTTTTCCTGAGTTACGCCAGCACCTGATTGATAGCAAGTTGTCCAACCCGAGGAAGCTTGCTGAGGAGGCGGACCGCTGGCTCAGCACCAGGGTCCACAAGGGTCCAGTGGGAGACTCCGCCAAGGGTGGGCAGGGTCCCCAGCAGAAGAGTGGGGGGGACAAGGGAAAACAGAAAGGGTTCCAAAAAGGCCCCCAAAGTAATCCCCAAGGGGACCAGCAGAAAGGTTCTCAGCCTCCCCCACCCCCAAAGCAGAATGGGGCCCCGACAGGTAGACCTGTTCCAAAGGGGCCCTTCAATTGTTACAAATGTGGTGACCCGGGGCACATAGCCAGTGACCCCAAGTGTCGCCTGTTTGGAAAACCAGCACCCACTGGTGCTCCGCCCCGACAAGTGACCAGTGTTCACTTAGGAGAAGAAGTGATGGTCCCGGGGGGTGGAGATCCTGTTCAGATGACCCTAGTCTCACTAGGAGACAGTGAGATGGTCCCTACAAGCTACCTGCCCTCTAACACTAAAAAATATGGGCAGGTGGTTACCATCAATGGTAAGAAAGCTGAGGCTCTTAGAGACACAGGAGCCAGTGTGACTGCAGTGAGGCATCACCTGGTGTCTCAAGAGCAGGTTGTACCCCATACCTACTGTAGGGTTGTCAACGCTGACAATTCAGAGAGTCAGTGTCCGATGGCTCAAGTTCCCTTCGAGTGGGGGGGGGGTCTCTGGTACTCTGCAGGTCTGTGTGAGGAAAGCCATGCCTGTTGACTGTTTGCTAGGAAATGACTTGGAGGACTCCCCTTGGGAAAAGGTGGAGAAAACGACTCACCTGAAGATGGTGGGTCTACCTGACTGGGCGTGCGTGACCACCCGGTCAATGGCAGCCAGTAGGGGTGATCAAGAGGTCCTGGGGCCTGAGAGAGAGGCCCAGGAACCGGCCTTAGGGAGAAGGCGCAGGGTGCGCGGGAAACCGGCCCCTGAAGTTCCCACGGTCCAGGAGGAAGCAGACCTTGAGGGGGATGCCCTGGAGCCTACTGGGGAACAGATTGCCGAACTGGGGGACCTGCCTGAGCTGACCCATTGGCAGCAAGAAGGAGGCCCCTCCAGGGAGGAATTCTGCAGGGAGCAGAAAGAATGCCCTTCTCTCGTGGGTATGCGGCAGCAGGCTGCAGACCAGGCCAATGGTGTTCAGGCCAAAACACATTATGTGTACTGGGAGAATGACCTCCTGTACTCAGAGCCTAAGGCTGCTGAACCTGGGTCAGCCCGTGTGCTGGTGGTACCCCAGAAGTTCAGAGCCTTCCTACTGGGACTGGCTCATGATGTGCCTTTAGCAGGACATTTGGGGATGGACAAGACCTATGACCGGCTTGTCACCCACTTCTACTGGCCCCAAATGCACAAGAGCTCAGATGCTCATTGGAGGACCTGTCCAACTTGCCAGGCAAGTGGGAAGAGCGGAGGGAAGATCAAGGCTCCCCTCCAACCCTTCCCTGTGGTCAGTACTCCATTCCAACGAGTGGGTATTGACATTGTTGGGCCTCTGGACCCCAAGACAGCCATGGGCAACAGGTTCATCCTGGTCTTGGTGGATCATGCCACCCGGTACCCTGAAGCCATCCCTCTGAGGACAGTGACGGCCCCCGTGGTGGGGCGTGCACTGATGGGAATTTTCTCCAGAGTGGGATTCCCTCTAGAGGTGGTGAGCGACAGGGGGACCAACTTCATATCCAAGTATATGAAGTCCCTTTGGCAAGAGTGTGGTGTAACCTACAAGTTCACCACACCTTACCATCCCCAAGGAAATGGGTTGGTTGAAAGATTCAACCGAACCCTGAAGGGCATGATCATGGGCCTGGAAGGTCCAATGAGGCGTAAGTGGACGTCCTCTTACCATGCCTGCTCTTTGCATACCGCGAGGTGCCACAGAAGTCCCTAGGGTTCAGCCCCTTTGAACTGCTGTATGGTCACCCCGTGAGAGGACCACTGAGTTTGGTAAAGGAAGGCTGGGAGCAATCTCCCAGGAAACCTCCCCAGAATGTATATAGCTACATGCTGGCCTTCAGAAACCAAACCAGGCGCTTCAGACAACTTGCTGAGGCAAATCTGGAAGCTAGCCAGGAGGAGATGAAGCGGTGGTACGACCAGAATGCCACTCTGGTAGAGCTTCAGCCTGGTCAAGAGGTGTATGTCTTGGCCCCAGTGGAACCCTGTGCACTTCAGGATAAGTGGACAGGCCCATTTGAGGTTGTGGAGCGCAAGAGCTCAGTGACATACTTGGTGGACATGAAGACGCCCAGGAATCCTTTAAGGGTCTTACATGTCAACCGCCTCAAGCCCCACTTGAAAAGGTCCGAAGTGGGCATGCTGTTGGCCACTGATGAAGGAATGGAAGAGGAGTCTGAGCCTCTTCCTGACCTCTTAGTGGCCTGTGAGAAAGATGGGTCAGTGGATGGAGTTAACCTCTCACCCACCCTGACCCCTGAGCAACAGGAAGACTGCCGCCAATTGCTGGGGCAGTTTCCAGATCTGTTCTCCCTGGTTCCTAGTGTCACAGATTGGTGCGTCCATGATGTGGACACAGGAGACAGCTTACCTGTGAAGCATAAGGCTTACAGGGTAACTGACAGGGTCAGGGCCTGCATCAAGGAGGAGGTCTCCAAGATGCTTGCTCTTAGGGTGGTTGAGTCTTCCAGCAGTCCTTGGTCCAGCCCCGTGGTCTTGGTCCCAAAGGCTGCTGCGCCGGGAGCCACACCTGAACTCCGGTTCTGTGTGGACTACAGAGGACTCAATTCAGTCACCAAGACTGACGCGCACCCTATCCCCAGAGCTGATGAGCTCATTGATCGGCTAGGGGCTGCCCGGTTCCTCAGCACGTTTGATTTAACGTCTGGGTACTGGCAGATCGCCTTGACCGATGGGGCAAAGGAGAGGTCAGCATTCTCCACACCAGATGGGCATTTCCAGTTCCGGGTTATGCCATTTGGGATGAAGAATGCCCCTGCCACCTTCCAGAGGTTGGTCAACCAGGTGTTGGTTGGGCTGGATGAGTTCAGTGCCGCCTACCTGGATGACATCGCAGTGTTCAGTGGCACCTGGCCAGAACACCTGCGACACCTCTGGGAAGTGTTGATGGCGCTGCGCAAGGCAGGCCTCACAATCAAGGCAAGCAAGTGCCAGATTGGGCAGGGTTCAGTGGTGTACTTGGGACACCAAGTGGGGAGTGGCAAGGTGGCACCCTTGCAACCCAAAATTGAGACCATCCTGGCTTGGGAACCCCCCAAGACCCAGACTGCAGTGAGAGCCTTCCTGGGGCTCACTGGGTATTACAGGAGGTTTGTCAAGGGCTATGGCACTATTGTGACCCCCTTGACAGAGCTGACTTCTAAGAAGCAGCCCAGGAATGTAATTTGGACTGACACCTGTCAGAAGGCTTTTGACACCCTGAAGACTGCCATGTGCACGGCGCCCGTGCTCCTGGCTCCTGATTTCTCCAAGGAATTCATAGTGCAAACAGACGCTTCAGAGCATGGTGTAGGGGCTGTTCTCTCACAGATGACTGAGGAGGGCTGGGACCAACCCGTAGCCTTCATCAGTAGGAGGTTACTTCCACGGGAAAGTAGGTGGAGTGCAATAGAGCGAGAAGCATTTGCTGTGGTCTGGGCACTGAAGAAGCTAAGACCCTACTTGTTTGGGTCTCACTTCCGGGTTCAGACAGACCACAGGCCCCTCAGATGGTTGATGCAAATGAGGGGTGAGAACCCAAAACTGTTGAGGTGGTCCATCTCCCTACAGGGTATGGACTTCACGGTGGAACACCGCCCTGGCACAGATCACGCCAACGCTGATGGTCTGTCCAGATTTTTCCGCCTTAGTGATGAGGAACTCCCTGGGGAAGGGTAGTTCCCCCCACATTTCAGCTGGAGGGGACACGTGTTAGACCTGGCACCTTGGCGTGAGTTTCCCTTCCACTTTTTGCTGTTGTGCCTCAAATGTTTTGCTGGTGTCTGCTACTCAGGGCACTGCGCCACGGCCAACCCGTGCCGCAGTGCAAGTGCTCCCTACTGTAAAGTGTACCTGTGATTGATGTCCCTGATTGGTTCATTGGATTTACTGTTAGTCCCTAGTAAAATGCACCAGGAGTGCCAGGGCTTGTGAATGCCAATACTACTAGTGGGCCTGCAGCGCTGGTTGCGCCACCCACCGAAGCAGCCTTAAAATGTGTCTAGGGTCTGCCATTGCAGAACCTACGTGCAGTCTGGTACTGTCACACTGGCTGGGCAAGTGCACACACTTGCCAGCCCCTAAAACTTTCCCTTAACTTCATATTAGTCACCCCTATGGTAGGCCTGAGGGCAGGGTGCATTGTAAGTGTAAGGTAGGACATGCCCTGATGTGTGTGGCATGTCCTAATAGTGAATTACTACCAAATTCGTTTTTCACTATTGTAAGGCTACCAGTTCCCTTTAGGCCAGTTGGGCTGCTGGAATTATTACACTCTATAATCCCAGCAGGCTCAGGGAACATGGTAGAAATTAATGTTTAGTATGCCTGAACTCAGAATAATAAAATACTTCTTTTAGTAAAGTTTATTTTAATATCCTGTGTTTGCAAATGCTACTTTTAGAAAGTTAGCATTTGCTGGCCTAACCATTTCAGCCCGCCTCTGCTTGGATGTGGACCTGACTGTCTGGTGTGTGTGAGTGACAGGGCTGGGAGTTGGCAGGTAGTGATTAGCAGGATGACCCCTTAGTGGGTGGTGGGAGTTTCCCCTGAATGATGCATCAGGCTGTGCCCCTGCCTCCACAATGCTGGCTCCGCCCTCCTGGGGAGCGACTGATGACTCAGCCTGCACCTGGCCCAGGAAGGACCGAAGCCTGTCAACAAGGTGCTCAAGCTGCCCCTGCCTTCACAATGCCGGCTCCGCCCCCCTGGGGAGCGGCTGATGTGCCTGCCCTCACACTGAATGCAGAAGCCAGAAGTACCCACAACAAGTGCTCAGAGACTGGAGCAGTTATGCAGAGGCCCCCCTGGCTTGCTAGAACAAAAGAAACTGGGTATAAAAGAAGGAGCCCTGCTCCTTGTAAATTAGATCCTGTTTGTGCTACAGAAGAAACTCTGCCCGAAGAGAAGGACCTGGAAGGACTACAAGGAGGAGTGCTGACTCTGGCCTGTGTCTGGTGCCTTGCTGCCAAAGGAGAGGAAAGAAAAGACTACCAAAGACTTTTGCTTATTGAAACTTTGTGCCAAACTCTGCTGAAAGATCTCCAAGGGCTTGCCTGTGAACTTGCCCCCTGACCAGCGCTCCAGGAACAGTGAGCGCTACCCCCTGACCCAGGAACCACTGGAAGACGCTGTTTTCCTTTTGCAAGCCTCCCCAGGAAAAAGCGGAGCGCGCTGTGTCCATCGCGCTCCTCAGCAGCGCTCTGGGAGCTACCCGCCCTCTAAGCAAAGTGACTGCCGCCTGCCTGGCCCAGAAGCATCGTGAAGACCAGCCCAGCTGATCTGAACACCGTGACTGACCCCGAGCTGCAGCTCGCAACGTGAAGAGGGGTGGTGCCCGGTGCCTGCTTGCACCCCTTCGTGTCTGGGTGCCCCTGAACGCGCCGCCGCTGTCCAAGGAACAGCTGTTGCGTGGGGTGCCTGAACGTCGCCTGGATTAACAGAGGCCTGCACCGAGGATCTCTGCCCTCTGCGTGTGCCCTCCTGGTCAGGAAATCTCAAGGCGCTTCGTCCCTGTGGCCCGGCCCGCGCCGCAACGCCAACCTCCGAGCCAGAGCCGAGCCGCCGCTCGCTCCAACCCCGGGAGGAAGACACCGCGACGTGGACCACCGAGCCGACCTGCGCCTGGACTATCTCAGCAAGAAAAGGTACTGTTGAATTGCCCCGCGGTGCGAGCCTTTGCCAGCCTCGCTCGCACCGCCCTCCGCCTCGCTCAGCTCTCGGAGCCGCTTGTGGAGCGCTCCCAGGGCCCCCGCTCTCTCCCCCGCCAGCCGCGCACAGCCGTGCAGCTCGCAGAGAGAGGCGGAACTGACCTGACCTGCCGCCGCTCCCGCTAGAAGCGTGAGCCCGGGCCGGTCGAGCCCAGTCTGATCCCCGAAGGCGCTCTGAGGCTTCAGCAGGTACCCCGCCTTCCTGAGGACATTAACCAAGACCGCCCCAGATCATATCGAACTGGGGGAAGACAAGAACTGTTTTGAAACGCTAAGATTGCCTATTGCTAGAAAGAACTGTGGCAACACAACTAAGTGAACTGGAACCGCTATTGAAGTAACCAAGACTGTATTTACAAGCCTGCTTGAAATTTATATAAAGAAGATATATTTTTACAAATACAGTTTGGTGTCATTGTGTGGTGGGTTGGTGGTGATGGTGTAATGTTGCAAATGTTTAACCCTACATGCCCCAGAGATTAGCCTAAGACTGCTTAAGCCACACTACCTAGAGGGTAAGCAGAGGTTGTCTTGAAGGTAACCCTCAGCCCTGACGAGGAAGAGAGAGGCCCTGATTGTCGCCAGTGTTGCACTGCGCCAACCAGAGACTCCCCCTTCCTACACTCCGTCAGCGTAGCGTAGTTTTAAGCCCAGGGTTAGTTTTTAGTGATAGATCTTTGTCAATGGACACCCCCAGGCTTTTGACCAAGGTGGAGGGAATGGGAGGAGAGCCAAGTGCCAATAGTGTGGGCCCCAGAATAGTTGACTTTTGCCATTGAGGACAAGTTCGGTCTTGCCGGGGTTTAATTTCAGCTGGTTAGAGTCCATCAATTGAGGGATGTGTAGGATAGTGCTCTGAAACTCCTGAATGGATTCAGGGGAGTGTTCGATAGTGAAGATGAGTTGACGATTGTCTGCGTAGTTGAATGTGACGGCCTTGAATGCTTTGAGGGACTGAATCAGAGGGGCCATATATAAGTTAAACAAGAGGGGAGACAGCGAGGAGCCCTGAGGGACCCCGCAAGAAGTGTGGAGTTTGGGGGCTGAGAAGGGGGCTAGACAGACAGCTTGAGTACGGTCACTTAGAAAGGACCTAATCCACCTGTAGGCTGAGTTACAGATGCCGGCCTGTTTGACACGGTCGAGAAGGATGTTATGATCGACCGTGTCAAACGCTGCCGAATGGTCCAGTAGGACCAGGGCCTGTGGGATTCCTCTATCTGCATTGTTATGGAGAGAGTCTATAACGGCCGTGATGACTGTCTCGGTGGAGTTGGCGGGTCGAAATCCAGCTTGATAGGGATCCAGAAAGTTGGATTGCTCAATAAAGATCGAGAGGTGGGTGGTTACGAAAGCCTCTAGAACTTTTGGTAAATAGGGAAGGAGGGAAATAGGCCTATAGTTGGAGAGGATTGAGGTGTCTGCCCCTGTTTTTTTTAATAGGGTGACAACAACTGCCTCTTTAAAGATTTTAGGGACCACGCCTTGGGACAGTGACGCATTGAGAAAGGTCAGGATCGGAGGGGATAGAGCCGTAAATACATTTTTTTAAATGTGAGGAGGGCAACAGTCCCTGGGGGAGCCAGATTTTACCCTAGTCAGGAGGGCTTGTATGGAGTGTGCATCAAGAGGTGGGAAATGATCAAGGGAGTAGGTGCTGGGGGCACATGCGGTGGTAATGATGGCGATTTTGTTGAGAAAATATTTGTTGAGAGAATTGCACAGGTCTTGAGTGACCATAGGTTTGGGCAGAGTTCTCTCAGAATTGGAGAGCTTGTTAACAATTGCGAAGATGTCCTTGGCTTTATTTTCTGAGTGTTCTATTATGCCCGAGAAGTAGAAAACCTTGGCTTATGTGATGGCTTTCATATAGTCTGCTCGGGCAGCCAGATAGAGGGTTTTTTCGTGAGGATCATAAGCTCTCCTCATTTCCGCTCCTTTTGGCGGATGTCAAGTCTTTGGACCCTTAGGTCGTGGGAAAAACATTTTTGAGCGTCCGAGCGGTGAGCTATTTTGAGTTTTTTTAACGGGGCATGTGTGTTACTTGCTGCTAAAAGCCAGTCTGAGATGTTTGCCTCGGCCTGGTCGGGGTCTGCTCTATTGGCTGGTATAGAGCTCTCAAGACTTTCCAAAAAGGTTTGTTTGTCGAGGGTGCCCCATTTCCTAATGAGACCCCCCCTTAGTTGTTATGGGCTTACTACACATCGGTATAGAGATGGTAAAATTGAAGAGTAAGTGATCGGAACATATGCAAGGGGATATGATGGGTGAGGAGATAGTAAGATTGGTGACACCTGACAAAGGAAAAACAACACAACATTAAAGGAAACCAAAACGGGCAAGAAAGGAAAAAACACAAAACAAACAGAGGAATGAGAGAAAAAATAGACTATCTTCCACTCTCACCACAAGTACCCAACACAATCCCTGAAGTGGCAAAGAAGACAGTAAAAGGCAGGATGGGAGGACGTAAAGAGGTGGAATTCAGACCCAGAGAGAAAAGACACAGAAAGAACAGAAAGAGGGAGGATAGTATCACGTGGTGCAGAGGAGGAGAGAAATGCACCAATTGTAAAGGAACTGCTCGGCCAAACAGGAGGCAAGTGCTCACAGTCCAGTGCATCCTGACCTGATACGAAACCTGACCTGCACTAGGCGCCCAACAAGTTCCATCAGGTTATTATCGGACGTCTGATAGCAACAAGAACAGTGTATGGAGGGAGTCAAATGCTGAAGTTGGAGATACATACACCGAGATTGAGAGAGGGAAAAGAGAAAGAAGAAACAGGCAACAGGGAAACTTAGGGTGCTAGGAAACACTACCTGACAGTTATTTATTTCTTCCCCCAAGGGTGTCAGCCTCACCTCACAGCATTGCCTGATCATTCCAGATTACCTTGATAGGAAGTAAAGAGAAGGTTTTACATCAGACGACAATCGCACTTTATCCCATCTTCTAAATTACCGTCCTGAACTAACAAAACAAAATGAACTGTTGTTCTCTGAAAACCATTGTGAAGCAACTATGGTTATAAATATACAGACCATGATCTATGATCCCACTGCTGGGAAAGGTCTCGGTGCATGTGGAGTGCACCCACACTCTCAGAGAACAGACCCCAACAACACAGTCCCTTCTTCATAACTCCCATCCGTCCATTTACAGTTCATGAAACTTGCGAAGCAGAACAATCTGATTCACAAACGGCATGTTAAAGTCCTTCTACATAATTCTGCCCACAGTTCATACGTCAGTCAACCGCACTCTTAGATTTATACAAACCATGCTCTCTGAAAAACAGCAATTCAAGGTCACGCTGATGCAGTGTGGGAATACTGAGAAATGGAAAAGCAACAAGGCATCAATGTGTTGGCGCTTTTTATTTATAAATTATCTAAAGGGATGATGTGGAGGGTCGGTGTCTTGAGAGCCCCCCAAGGACGGCGACTCGAGAGCTGGAATTTGGACTCAAACCTTTGCAGGACAAAGCTTAGTACATTGGAATGTTGAGATCTCCATTGAACACAAGGGGCAGCAGCAGCCTCTAAAGCCTGATATAGGTCCGCTGCTCTCAATATTACAATGTCTTCATACACAGCCTCTCTCTTTCCCCTGCCTCTCCAAAATATATGAATATGAAACTGTAGCTCAAAGTGTCACTGGTGGCTCGGAACGGGGGGGGATTACTGCTCATCTCCTGCATCTCCCTGGATCACCTGCACAACTAAAAGTAGTTTAGCCGAGCTCAGGGAGAACAAGGTGTGGACGCCAGCCCCTTTCATAGCTACTGCTGTTAATGTTCAATAATTAACCGCCGTGGCAATGCATAGCTCCTAACTGTTGAACATTCACATCAACAGCTGTCAAGCAAAGGTTCAGAGTCGCACAGGTATCTCAACCCCCTCGGTCTCGGTCATCTTTGTTTTATTAATTAACACATTCTGCCCTCCTTAGTCAAATGCTGTAATGGACCAGCCATTAAAGGACCGCTCCCTAGTTAAAGGCCTTTGCCTTTGGAGCTGTTAGGTCACATTAAAGATTTAAAATATTTACAATAGTCAGAAACATGGTTACTCCTTCAGAGAAATAATCATTATAGTATTTGCAAGAGGATCACATAAAGTATATGAATAGACAGACCAACACAACAACTGTCTGCTAAGAAATGGAAAATGGTTCATCCCTAACATCAAATAGCAAATTGACTGAGTCTGCTCAGTTAAAATAAAAGGAAAGTTCTTAAGTATAAAATTAGGGTTGGGGTGTAAACTCCACTCCGCCTGCAGATTTCAAGGAGGTTTGCCTCTCCACGCGGCAGAGTTTGCTGGCACCCATCCTTACTTTTCAGGTGAATCAAGACAAGAAGGCCCGCTGATGTGTCCAAAGCAGGACGGCCCAGGTTGATGATACTTGCACCATATCTATTTTTGTCAATAGGACTTTTTTTTGCATTTGTTGCAGTGCACAGCCCCTCGGCCCCCAGCTCAGGTGCATGTGCCTCAAATGTTATCATTTGGCACATTATCAATGCAGTTCGTTATCAGGGTGGGAGTTTTCAGTGACAGATGGGCACAGTAATGTAAACTCCTCAGCCAGAAGCGAAAAGGCTACTTCTCCAACTGAGAGGGGATGGCCAGTGTGTGGGAGCCCCGTACCTCTTGCTGCCCATCCCAGCCGTCCAGAAAGTCCATTTGGGATCACATGCCTCAGAGTTCTCAGACAAAGAAGGTTTCATCCCCTCCCTCCTCCCTTGAGTCTACACCTCCACCTTGCAATATCCCAACAAAGCTGGAGAAGGGGGCAGCTGGCACTTGCGTGGACTGTGCAGCTCCAGAGTATATGGGCAGGTCTCTTCTTTACCTCACTCGGTGTCTAGCTGGCGCTGTGCAGGCAGAATGCTGGGACTAAGGCTGCCGCTGCTCGCTGTCAGATCTGTGCTGTGCTTGGGTCATCTCCCTGCTGCGAGGAGGGGGGAGCCCTAGTCATCCCCCATCAATCTCTGGAGAGCTCGGCTTCTGCGGAGATGGAGGTATGGAGAGACACATCCTACACAGCCAGAGAGAAGTGATGGGGTGCTGGCACTGGAGTGCTGTGGTAGTTATGGGCTTAGAGCTGGAGTTTGTTTCCATGTCACACATTGTGCTTTCACCATTCTGTCCGGAATTCAGTATCTTTTGCGGGATGACACTTTTTTCTTGAGTGGGTAAGGCTTACAGTGGTTGGTGTCCATGGGGTGAGAATTCTTATTTGGGGGTGAGCCTTTGTTGAGGTTTATTTAGTTTGACTCACCTGGGGCTGTTGTTGCCAGTGCCCCTAAAGTGCCGTTTGTTGAAACTGCTGGGCAGGGAAGCATGAAAAAGATTGTTTGTTTGTAAATCTCACTGCTCCGTATGTTACTCTTTGAGGTTTTGTTACCAGTTCCTAAGGGTCAGTCTGTGCAAAGGTGAGGGGTGTTAGTAGTATAAATTGCGAGGTTTAGTCGATGGTATGCATGCTTCTGTTTAATTCTATGTAGAGTGCTATTTGAGATTCTCCTCATGGTTGCAGAATGATTTCTGAATCCTGGAGCCCCCATATTGGAACCAGCAAGTGTACTTTGCAGAGGGACTAAACTTTCTTGTCCTTTGGAGCCATCAGAAAATGTTGGAGTCGAAATGTGAGTTTTCAGAAGTTTCTAAAGGTTATTTTTAAAAAAGTTAAAGGGTTTCATAGCAATCCTTCCTGCAATGAGACAGGCAACTCTCCCTATGTTGACAATGTCTTGCGGTGCCTTAGCCCATGGAATGGAAGGAGTTGGGTGCAGGATTGAATGATTAAAAGATCGAAAGATGTGCCCTTAGCACATGGGGCCCCAGCGCTTTCTACCCAGAACAGTGAGGTGCCTACTTTGTGTAGGCTGAATGAGCATACTTCGTACGTCTTTGGGCGCAGAGTTGGATTTACCGACAAGTGTACTCATACAGAAAAGAATAGGCTCTCTAACGTACCCTTGTTTTCAACACTTCTTGAGAGGATGGGTGTGAGGCGTCAGGATTGCACCACTCGCACTGACATCAGGAGTCCAGCTTTTGGTTCCTTTCTTCAGTTGTGTAGTTATCAGGTAGGACACAGGGTGTTCCCTAGAGCCGAAGCCTCACTACCTAATTGGGAGTTGAGGTGCTCAAACAAGGCAGAGCTTACAGGCATTAGTATTAGGTGTCTGCAGTGTCACAGCTTGCAGGACCACATCCCAAAACTAGCAAGACCTCATTTTTGTCATGTTGTTCCCTAGCAGCTCTCTGCTTCCCACCCATAATCTAACCTGCTGAAAACAGGACTTATTATACAGGGAAAGTCAAGTTTTGCCCCTGTTCCAGGCAGTATTTTATTTCAGACATATCTTTATTGTGTTTAATTGCTGGTCTGCAACGTGGTGTCCTTGCACCTTCTGGCGTGTCAGGCAGCATGCAGACATGCAGTAAATCACAGGTAACAGACCATGGGAAGTGCACTGCACTTACACGTTTGCCCTTTGTGTGAAGCACGAAGCCCAGGACTCGGGGTAAAAAACACACCTATAAACTGAATAATTAATAGTGATTAAAAGAGAGGGGATGGCAATGGACATTACATGTTCTACAATACAATACATCAACATGGGACAGCAATATTACTTTTTCTGAGGTGCTGTATTATCCTCCATTTTCATCTTGTTTTTTTTAATTCCCATGTTTGCATGGTTTCCCTAACACTCCTTTTAGAATCGCTTGCTCAATAACTTTATCAAGGAGAGGTAGAATTCCCTCCTCCAATCCATGTGTAAGATTGCACCGAGGAGTGTGTGGATACACTGCAGTCGGTGTCACCATGGTTGCACTGAGAAATGTGTGGATACACTGTGGTCGGTTTCACCGTGGTTGCACTGAGGAGTGTGTGGATACACTGCGGTAGGTTTCACTGTGGTTGCACTGAGGAGTGTGAGGATACATTGTAGTCAGTTTCACCGTGGTTGCACTGAGGAGTGTGTAGATACACTGCATTCAGTTTCAATGTGGTTGCACTGAGGAGTGTGTGGATACACTGCAGTCGGTTTCACCGTGGTTGTACTGGCTCTGCACTGTCAATCAATCCAGTTTATTTTCTTGTAAAATTCCTAACCTCTTACTTTACTGTGTAATTTAAAGCTGGAAGTGAATCCTCCCTTGTAAAGACTGATTACAAATGAACTCTTGACTCTTGTGAATGTAATATAGATTCTTCATGTTGTGTCCGAATGACAGCAACATCCATTGTGCAGCAAATTACACAATTCATTTTACAAAGAAGGTACCGCCTTAACAAAAACACTGGACTTGTCACACTAAGTATACATTTGTGGCCATTCATTAGCAACCCAATTTGTACAGGAACATTTGCTGACAGCTTATTAGTTAGTTGTATGTCAAAGTGCCTACAACTGGTACTTCTTCTCCAATAGGAGTAGGTTTAGAGCTTCCGTTCGTCAGACTGTGGAATGGGGGAGCACCTTCCCAGATTAGAAGTGACGCTGGATAGCCATTTACTTCTCCTTCCACAAAAGGGTCACTCTGGTGCACCTCTCGGACTGCACAAAGCATGCAATCCTTCGCCAGTCTCAGGCCCCGTCATTGTGTCTGATTCTGTTCATTAGGAATGCCCAGTGTATGTGTAAATTGTTCAAAATCATATTAACTGAAGGAATTTTTTTAAATCTTAAATTTGTTGAGAATTCAACATTCTATATTTCATTAGGCTGTGGGGTTTCGGGACTGGAGGCATGTTTCAATGTAACTGCCTTTGATTCTGCATGTTCGACAAGGAGGCCAGTTAGGCTTGAACCATTGTCTAAGACACCCCACTCTGTGCCATCTGATTCATGTTCTGTGAATCACTGTGAAATCAACACTCCCAGTTACTGCAAATATGGCAAGGAGTGTTTCTTCTTCTGCACATTATTAGTATTTGAGGTTAATAATCACCATGCACTGCTAATTACCCCACATATTACATCACTCATGACATCATCTATGGCATTATTAATAATATCAATGCAACATTTGCTGTAAAAGTATTGATTAGAAAACTGGGACGAGAATTATGGTTACCTTAGAGCACAAGTTATATTTATTTGGCAATTTCCTAACTTTAATGTCCCTGTCGCTTTTGTTTCTTTCATTGAATTTCGACATATTTAATGCTATTTTTCGGAGGGAGTTTTCTATAGCATGAACTCGACCCGAAGGCATCAGAGCACTTTACATGAGCGCCAGTTGCATTACAGATGGGCACATTTGTTTTGTTAAGCACAGAAGGATTAAATGATTTGCCCAGAATCACAGGATGTTGAGTGTGCTTGATGAGACTTGCACCCTGTTCCTCAGCTTCCATGTTGACCTCTCTAGCCGTTTGGCCACATCCACATCCTAACTGTAATGTCCCTGTAACCTTTGTTTTTTTTTGGAGAATATATATATATATATATATATATATATATATATATATATATATATATATATATATATATATATATATATATATATATATATATATATATATATTCACTGAAAAAACCATAGGTTTTGCACCAGTTATAGTTAGCTGGAAATTTTACTCGCATAAAACCATTGAAATTCCCACGTTATAGTTAGTTGGACTCACTATAACTTGCGCGTGCAATGCACTGCTGATGACGTCACATATTACATCACTCATGACATGGTCAGTGACATCACTCATGACATCACTGATGACACCATCCAGTGAATGTGTGTCTTTCTGAAAAATAAACATGTGTTATATATGTATATGTAAAAGTTGATGGAAGAATAAATGTTTAAATACGTTTTTACATGGATGTTTTAAAAAAAAAAATTGATTGGTTAACTGGTTTATTAAGTGTATCTTAGTGAATACATATATTAGAGAGTAATGTTTAAATATTTAAATATATGTATTAGTGTTTCACTTTGTGTATAAGTGGCTGCATGGCTTGGTGAGTAGGTACATGTGTATGTATATAGGTTATTAGATGTTTTTCTTAGTATCAGTATGAGTGTTTGTATGGTTTGGTGGAGGTATTACTTAGCACATAGGTGCATGAATGACTGACTCTCTCTTTGTATGTGTTTTGAAGACAGCATATGTGCAGGACTGTATGGGTGGATGACTGTGTATATGTGTGTGTTACTGAGTAAATGAGTGTCTCACTAGTTTCTTTATCAGTAACTACATATGTTTTAATCTAGTTTATGTGAATATTGATGTATATAAGTGAGTATATCTGAGAGTAAGAGATTGTAAGAGTTCCTATTTAAATTAGTATGTGTTTATATAAGTGATTGTTTAAGTGAGTAAGTATGTATAAGTTTTCTTAGAAGTAAAGTGGTAGTGTGTGTATAGCTGTATATGCAAATAAATGGATGTTCAATAGTTTATTTGCATGTGTGAGTAAGTGTGTGAGTAACTTTTGGATGACTGTCGGTGTGTAACAGGATGTATAGCTGTATCACTACATATGATGAGTGAGTATATGTATGAGTGACTATATAGAACTGTTGGTGAATCAGTGCATGTGTATATAGATGGTGGAATTACTGAATTGGTTGTTGTAACTGGTATGGGTATCTCCATTTTTTTGTAAATTTTAGTTTCTCTTTTTGAATATGCGTTTCAATGGTTACATTACACTGAAAGGAGGTCTGTCACTCTGTCACAAGGATGGTGTCATCAGTGATGTCATGAGTGATGTCACTGACCATGTCATGAGTGATGTAATATGTGACGTCATCAGCAGTGCATTGCACTCGCAAGTTATAGTGAGTCCAACTAACTATAATGTGGGAATTTCAATGGTTTTATACAAGTACAATTTCCAGCTAACTATAACTGGTGTGAAACCTATGGTTTTTTCAGTGAATTTAATAGGTTTTTTTAATGCTAATTCCAAACTATAACTGGTGTGAAACCTACGGTTTTTTCAGTGAATTTCAAAGGTTTTTTAATAGGAAATCTCTATAGGTATGAAAAGTAATATTTTTTCTAACGAATTTTATATTGTGTAAATATGTAATTTTTTATTTTTTATTTTTTAATTTTTTGCCCCGGGGCGCGTACCGGTGAACGTAAGGGTAAGCGCAATGTTACGGCGCGCCCCGGGGCGCGTACCAGGGAGCGTCCCGTTAGCGCTATTCCCGCATACGAAAACAACATCGTTACGTTTCGCGTAGTCTCGTGATGCGTCATATGACGCACTGCGTAAGCGCACCCGGAAGCACGCGATCGCATACGATCGCGCAACGTCTCGACTCGCTTACGCGACGCACCCCGGGGCGCGCCCCGGGGCGCGTAGCTTACGCGCGTCGGGTCATGTGATCTGAAAATAACACTTTTCATTGGTGCAGATCAGTTTTGGTTTCCAAATGATGAAAGCCTGGATCATGTGACTTGAAAATAACACTTTTCATTGGTCCAGAACAGTTTTGTTTTCCAAATGATGAAAGCCCCCAACTTTTTTCCTTATTCTGACTTTGTCCTTTGACTGAGGAAGACCTGTTTCGAGTTCTATCTCTACTCTTTACTAGTAGAAAATGGCTACAGTAGCAGCAGCAGCTGGAGCATCTGCCCCACCACCACCACCATCTAAAAGACCACCAGAAGATTACATTGGTGGTCAAGAGGAAGAGGAGGAGGATGATGAAGAGGAGGCACAGACAAGGGAGTTCCTGCCTGAAGATAAACAGCCCTACAAACCCAAAGAGCACTTTATATGGGAGTTCTACAAACTCCCAAGGGGTTTTAAAAAAGTCAACGCTGCAAAGGTGACTTGTTTCATTTGTGGTGCTGAGCTATCCAGGGGGAACCCTAACAAAAAGTATTCCTTCGGGAATCATACCATGATTCCCCACATGATGCGTTGGCATCCAAACAATTATTCTAATGCAGAGTTAAGGGACCTCTGCAGTAAGCTACCCCCATCAACGTCTAGACGCTCAACATCAAAACAACCCACTCCATCGGGTCCGGGGGCAAGAGACACATTGGCTACTATTCAACTTAAGTTTGCCGATTACAAAATCGTGTGCAAATATTGTAACACAATGGTGAGCAAAGCATCGTACTTATGGTTGCTGGTGATAACCATAAGTGTCCAAAAAACCCCTAATTTTTCCTGATTTTTTTTATGCTCCAGTTGAGCCATTTACAATTCCCTGTTTTTTGTTTTTCCCCATAAAAAATACAAAAAAAATATAAAAGTGTTCAGAAAAGCCCAAAAAAGTACAAAATGTTCATAAAAACATTAAAAAAAATATAAAACAACAAAAAGAAGCAAAAATCCAGTTCTTTTTAGAACTACCTTTACTTTATAAAAATAAACCTATAGTTTTAAAGAATCTGTGTCAATCTTTTTTCTGCAGGGTACGCGTACCGGTACGTGCACCGGGGCGCGCACCGGGGAGCGCACCAAAAAAAAATAGAAAAAAAAAATGAATGAAGGAGTTAGCATGAGGGAAGAACACAAAGAGAGTAATGTTAAGAGAAAGAGAGCTAGAGGGAGAAACACAGAGGGATTGTTTATTACATAGTACAAAACAGAGAAGGTGTAATAGGGTGAAAGTGAGAAAAGTAAAATGACTAAAGGCGCGAAAGAAGGGAAGAGAGGGGAAGAAGACTAAAGTAGAGATAGTGGGAGAATGTGAGTGGGTGTTGAAAGAAAAAGAAAGGACAGAAAAAAATAGAGAATGAAGGGTAGTGGCGTAACTGGGATAAATGAAGAACGGTGAGGGAGGGTAAGAAAAGACCAGTTAGTATAAGTAATGAGGGGTGAAAGAGGGTGAAAAATTTAATTAGGATAAGACATGGGAAGTGACAAAGAGAAAGGACAAAGAGAGTAAAGGAAACAGTACCTGAATGGGTTTGAGTGAAACAGCAAAGAAAGATAAGTAATGCAGTGTGTGTGACTTATAGGGAGTCAGTGGGTGTAGGTCGGGGTGTGGGTGTGGCTGTGTGGGGTGTTTTGGTGTGCGTGAAGGTGAGGGTGTGTGAAGTATGTGTGAGCAGTGTATGGGTGTGGGGTGTATATGTGTGCGATGTATGTGTGTGTATGGAATGTGTGTGTGTATGTGAAGAGTGTGTGTGGGGTGATTTTTTGTGTGTATGAGGTGTGTGTGTGGTGTGTGTATGGGGTGTATGTTAGAGGTGTGTGTATGTGTTGAGAGGGGCATGAGGTGTGTGTGTAGGAGTAACGTAAATAATTAAGAAAAACAGAATGAGTGAAGAAGCAAAGGAAGGGAACAGAGGGTAAGTGAAGTAAAGAATAGGGATTGAAAGAAGTTGAATATGAGAGGGGAAATAGGGAAATTGGAGTAAACATGGAGAATAAGAATAAGTGAGGGCAGCAGAATAAAGACACAGGAGTGAGGTTGGTTGAGAAAATATTAGTGAGCTTAAAGCAAAGGGTGATGACAAAATACATTTTTATAGTCATACTTACCATATAATAAATGTAACTTTAATAAAAAAAATTACTACACTTTGTATCTGTGAAAGAGAGAAGAAAAAATAAGTTATAATTAGTAAAATGTGTATTTTAAATTAAAAGATACAAATGAAGAGGTTAAAAATCATAACAGTGTATTTAGAAATAAAGTAAGAGTGAAGGACACAGAAAGGGAAATAAAGTAAGGTAGAAGGATAAAAAGAGAAAAAAGAAATAGAATGAGAGCAAATTACTAAGAGTAAGGCATATAGATTCACTGACACAGAGGAAGAGAAGAACAGAGAAATGAACTGAAGGTAAGAAAGATACTAAAACAATGTGAGTTAGCAAAACTAAGTCTGGAAACATTAGTAAGTAAAAAGATAATAACAGAGACGGAAAAGAGTCTAATAAGGAAGCATTTAGAAGATTGGAAAGGGGCGACCACTCGGTCCCCCCGAACGTATGGTGGAGTACCCCGATCCCCCCGGGAAACCGTTTTGGGCGGGGAGGCGTGACTTGGCTGGTATGCCCGTAGTGGCGTAGCCGGGGCGCGCCTTCTTCCCGCCCAAGAAGGGTTGTCCTAGACACCTGCACCGTTCGAACCGCCCCGTAGGCGTGTTGGGGAAGGTCCACGCCCTCCCGAGGAAGGATAAAAGGAGCATCTTGCCAAGGAAGCATCCTCTTGTTCCTGTGCTTGGAAGCTGCACCTCCTCGTTGCTCGTGAGCCCGAGACGGAACAAGGAGCCAATTTTGAGAACTTGTAATTTTTTGTGTTTCTCTTTTAGTGAGTCCGAAGCTTTGGATCCAGGACCTCGTGGAATTCCCACAATACGATGCCGGGCAAGAGGGTCGGAAAGAAAGTTGGGACTGAACAACTGCTTCGCACGCTGGTAAAAGATATGGCGGACATGAAGAAGCAGATGGCGGCAATGAATGGTAGACCGAAGAAGACCATCGGGCCAGCATTGCCGGGAATAGACCCTGCCGGGAGAGGTAAAAGGGTCAAGAGTAGGGCGGCAGGTGGGGAGGCCCCGGTTCTTGAGTCACCACCGGCGAGCCCGGTCGGTCCAGTGGGGGCCCCAGTTCCGATACCGAACGCGGGACAGCCGATCCCTGTGGTAGTTACGCCCGTGAGTGAGGGGGATATGCCTCCCGAACTGGCCGCTCAGTTGGCGGCATGGTTGGGCAAAAACAATGAGAGTGCTCCCGCACCAAGAGACACGGCGGCAGAGGCCAGGTTGATAATGAAGCAGTTGCGGCAATCGAGAGATGCTGCGAAGGCACCTTGTCCTCTTGTTTTCCCGCAGGTTCCCTCGGATAAACCGGCACCGGTCGTTGGAACAACAGCTGCAACAGATACGGCTTATGGTTCTGGTAAGCAGCCGTTGCTGATAGCAGGGGAGGGATCGTTACCCTCTAGGAGGGAAAAAATTGTTCAGCATATCCCGCTGGATGTGAAAGAGAGGATTTGGGCCGATAAATATGTGAACATGTTTTCGTTGTTGACCGATCACTATGAGATAGAACACGTTAAAAATCAGAAGGAGTTGTTGCATCCGAGTGTATGGCGTGCAAAAATGGCGGGTTTCAGGGTGGAGGAAACAATCGCTAATTGGGCCAGGGCGTTCGGCATGTTTACCGCAATCATGGGGGAACGTAGGCCTGAAGTATTATCAGAATTGGCCTGTTATCAGACACGTATTATGGAATTTTTTGAAGCATATGAAGGTAATCAATGGATGGGTTATGATAACAAATTTCGTAAGGCCAAGGAGCACGACTCATCCCTGACGTGGGATTGTTTCGACTCCATTTCCTGGCAGAAGTAAGTTATGCCGAACACGACGAGGTCGTCTTCTTTTGGCGGGAATGGCGCAGAGCCTCCCCGCCAGTACTTGGCGGCGCCCTTTCGGGCAGGCGCCAATGGGGATCAGCACAACAAGAATAATGGGAACTCAGGTAAAAAAGGGGTGTGTTGGAGCTTTAACAGAGGCAAGTGCACTAGGCCACAAGGAACATGCAAGTTCAGGCATGAGTGTGCAGGGTGTGGACAGTCCTCACACCCCGAGAGTTCGTGCAGAGCAAAGAATAGTGAGACGGGAGGTAGAGGGGGGGCCAAACAGGTCTAACATCGCCCGAGGGGCACAGTTACCCACTCCTGTTGACATCATGGCATTGATCCCTTGGCTGAACCGATACCCGGACCATGTCTCCGCTGGGGTGTTGCGAGACGGTTTTTCATATGGTTTCCGCATCCCGGCGGGGGGTTTACGGGGGGAAGCACAGTGTAAGAATCAACTATCTGTGCAACGAAACACGACGGTGGTGCAGGCAAAGATTGCAAAAGAGGTGACCCGAGGTCGGGTTGCGGGGCCGTATGTGCACCCGCCTGTTGTTAATTTTGTATGTTCACCATTGGGAGTAGTCCCCAAGAAGGACCCAGGTGAGTTTCGGTTGATCCATAATTTGTCTGCTCCTAGGGGTCTTTCGGTGAATGATGCGATTGACCCGGGACTGTGTTCGGTGCGGTACGCATCCTTTGATGAGGCCGTCGCCATGTTGAATCGCCTAGGGCCCGGAGCGCTGATGGCTAAAACAGATATTGAGTTAGCGTTCCGGTTGCTCCCGGTACACCCACAGGATCAGCGCCTCTTAGGTTTTGTGTTCCAAGGACGTTATTACATGGATAAATGTATGCCGATGGGTTGCTCCATTTCTTGTGCATATTTTGAGAAGTTCAGTACCTTCTTGCAATGGGCGTTCACTAGAGCCACAGGCCTCACACAGGTAATGCACTACCTTGATGATTTTCTGTTTCTGGGGGCAGCCGGGGGCACGGAATGTGTACAGGCTTTGATGGAATTCTGTAATCTCATGAAAAGTTTTGGTGTGCCATTGGCACCGGGCAAAACAGTGGGGCCATCTACGTCAATCGAGTTTCTGGGAATTGAGCTTGATTCAGTAGAGGGGTGCTTCCGTCTGCCCAGGGAGAAGGTAATGAAGTTTAAGGCCGCACTAGAAGTATGCATTGGCGAGAGAAAAGTAACTCTCCATCAGCTGCAACAGATTGTGGGTCAGCTTAACTTTGCCCTCAGAGTAATACCGATGGCTCGGCCCTTTTCCCGCTCTATCGCACAAGCCATGGTGGGTCTCAAAGAAGGACACCACCGCACAAGACTGTCAGCCGAGGTTCGCCAGGACATGCGCATTTGGTTGGCATTTCTGGTGGATTTCAACGGTCGTGTCGTGTGGAACAAGCCAGCAGTTTCCTCCGAGGAGCTGGGGTTGTGGACGGACTCGGCAGGGAGTGTGGGTTTTGGCGCCATATTTGGTAAAAAATGGTCGGCACAAACATGGCCGGCGTGGTGGCACGATAGTGGGCTCACAGGTAACATCGGGTTCCTCGAGCTGTTCCCCATTCTGGTGGCCTTGAAAACATGGCCAGAGGGGCTGCATGATCGTGCAGTGGTGTTCTGGTCTGATAATATGACTGTTGTTGAATGTATCAATAATCAGGCAGCACGTTGCAAATGGATTTTGAGATTGCTGAAAGAAATTGTCCTGCTATGTATGAGATTAAATGTCCACTTTAGGGCAAGACACGTGCCGGGGGTACTGAACCAGGCAGCTGATGCACTCTCTCGTTCCCATATGCAGGCCTTCAGGGGTTTTCTGCCCTCAGCGGACTTGGTGGCGGCACCATTTCCCGAAGCTCTCTGGTCTCTCGGTGCCCCGGATTACAAAACCTCGTGGGAGAGAGTTTAGCACCCAGGACAAGGAAGGCATATGAAGGAGCGTTCCGTTCATATTGGTCATTTTTGGGTTCAACGGGGGGGAGCATTGGGGACAGGAGGAGTCTGTTCTGCAATTTCTGGTAGCACTACATCAGGCAGGCCGATCACTGGCAACAGCCAACAGGCACAGGGCCGCCATTGCCTTCATGGCACAGGCGCATGGCATCCAGGACCCCACATCGTCCTTTCTCGTGAAAAGAGCATTGCGTGGGTGGCAACGCCTTCAGGGTCGGAGAGTGGATGGAAGGCACCCGATAGATCTGGCTAGGTTGTCCCTGTTAATGGCCGTACTCCCTGCGACTTGTTCATCTCAATCAGAGACGGTGCTGTTCCAGGCCGCTTTTGCATTAGCATTCCATGGGGCTATGCGGGTGAGTGAGCTGGTAGCAAGGAATAAGTGGGATACGGGGGAGGTCTGTGTCGAGACCACATTCAGATCAAGGGTGACACAATGGTGGTCACAATAGCCAGTTCCAAGACCGATCAGGAAGCCATCGGGGACAGTGTGGTAGTCCAGCGGATCCCGGAGTCTCCCATGTGCCCGGTAAAATGCGTGGAGGAGTATTTAGCGCAGAGGGCGGCAGCATGGGGGGGGGAGTTTGTTGAGACACACCAATGCCACCCCACTGACGAGGTTTCAGTTTCAGCGGGTGTTATCAATGGCAATCGCGTCAGCGGGCTTGGACCCGAGCGATTTTGGGACCCATTCCTTCCGGATAGGGGCTGCTACGGAGGCTACAGCCAGGGGTCTGAGTGTTGAAAAAGTGAAACAATTGGGGCGTTGGTCCTCCAATTGCTATAAGAGGTATGTGCGGTTGCACATGTTGTGAAGCCTATGTCATGCACTCACGCTTCTTGTTTTCTGTTTGATTTTCAGTTGCACGAGCAGGCCTTGCGGGGCGGTCAGTGCTGTTGACCCGACACCTGGGGACCAGCGGTCAAAGTTCACCGGCTGAGGAACGAGTGGTGTGGGTCGTTGGCCACTCATACGTGAGGCGCGCCGCGGATGTATTCAAAGCAGGTGACATGATTCACGTTGCGGGGGAATACGGGTACAGGGTGACCTTCCACGGAAGGGGCGGGCTCTGTATTGACCATTTTCAAGGTTTTATGGAGGGTTTGTTAGGGCGGACAAGGTCACCGCCGTCTGTAATCATAGTGCATCTTGGGGGCAATGATTTGGTGACCATTGGTCGACGAGTACTTCTTGAGTTAATCTTGGCCTCGGTAAGCTGGTTGGCAAGGAGGGTTCCGGGGTGCACGATCGCATGGTCACACATGATTCCTCGGAAGGTGTGGCGGGGGGCCCTCTCTGTGTCAGCTTTGAATCACTCGGTAAAGAAGGTTAATAGCAAATTAGGTAGACTGTTTCGCACAGGAAAATTGCATTGTGTACCACATGGATGTATTCGGGGGGATCATATGTATCTGGAGGATGGGGTCCATTTGACCCGGGAAGGAAATGTCTTACTCATAGGGGACTTCCTAGCTTGGTTAAAAAGTTTGAATAGCCATGACCTATAGTAGGAGTTTTTGGGGGGTCCGGATAGCCGGTCAACTATCCGGCCTGTGGCGGTAAGGTCATGATCGGTGAGCAGTAATTGGAAGATCCCTAGAGGTGGGGCGCCACCCATTATGGATGGGAGCGCCCGGGGTGAGGCGGCCATTGGCCCCTCACACGGGGAGGCGGTACCCTCTAAGGATGGGGACGCCGAAAGGGAAGGCGGTCATCGGCCCCTCCCTGGGGAGGAGGGGCTACGGGCCCCTCCTGGGAATTTCCCGGGGCCAGGACATCCGCGACGGCGGATGTGGTAAGCAGTGTGGGGTGGGAGGGGGGTCTACGCTACCTTCTAGACACGTCACACGAGTCCTCGGACGACCACCAAGATGGCGCCGAGTAAATATGGGGCCCCCGTTAAGACAAGGGAAATTGGAAGTTGGCACAGAGGTACAGTCCTCTGTGCACCCGCCCCTCACAAGTGAGGGGGGAAGTATGGTATTAGGGATCTGACACCGGTTACGACCTTGCCGTTGGCCCGTAATGCTAGGATGTACAATTTGATTTTGAGAAAATGCATCGTAATGTGTAAATAAAATTGTACATGATATGAAACTGTTAATTTAATGTTTTAATTTTTGTTTCATATTTTAATAAATACGGCCGGTGAGGGTAACTCCCTCACCGCCTTCCAAAAGCTCAAGAACCGTTTCCGTCTTCCCATTCTTGGGGATTGTGTTGGGAGGGGGTGACGGGTATCCCGCCCATATGGAAAGGGGCGACCACTCGGTCCCCCCGAACGTATGGTGGAGTACCCCGATCCCCCCGGGAAACCGTTTTGGGCGGGGAGGCGTGACTTGGCCGGTATGCCCGTAGTGGCGTAGCCGGGGCGCGCATTCTTCCCGCCCAAGAAGGGTTGTCCTAGACACCTGCACCGTTCGAACCGCCCCGTAGGCGTGTTGGGGAAGGTCCACGCCCTCCCGAGGAAGGATAAAAGGAGCATCTTGCCAAGGAAGCATCCTCTTGTTCCTGTGCTTGGAAGCTGCACCTCCTCGTTGCTCGTGAGCCCGAGACGGAACAAGGAGCCAATTTTGACCCACCCACCAGCCCCTGATGACAGCGATTTGTATTGCAATAAAGTCAATTGACATGGATATTATCTCTTCTCAGGTTGTTTCGAAAAAGTTGGGATGATTGTGATATGACAATAAAATGGTTGTTCTTTTTGGAGGTATCACAGCTAAGTGGAAAAACTGTTATGGCATAATTGGTGGTTGATGTTTTAAAAATGCCCAGTATAAATGTTATTCTCTTTAGTTCAAAAACTGTCGTATTTATTTTCTGGTCGGGCGGTAAGGTCATGATCGGTGAGCAGTAATTGGAAGATCCCTAGAGGTGGGGCGCCACCCATTATGGATGGGAGCGCCCGGGGTGAGGCGGCCATTGGCCCCTCACACGGGGAGGCGGTACCCTCTAAGGATGGGGACGCCGAAAGGGAAGGCGGTCATCGGCCCCTCCCTGGGGAGGAGGGGCTACGGGCCCCTCCTGGGAATTTCCCGGGGCCAGGACATCCGCGACGGCGGATGTGGTAAGCAGTGTGGGGTGGGAGGGGGGTCTACGCTACCTTCTAGACACCTCACACGAGTCCTCGGACGACCACCAAGATGGCGCCGAGTAAATATGGGGCCCCTGTTAAGACAAGGGAAATTGGAAGTTGGCACAGAGGTACAGTCCTCTGTGCACCCGCCCCTCACAAGTGAGGGGGGAAGTATGGTATTAGGGATCTGACACCGGTTACGACCTTGCCGTTGGCCCGTAATGCTAGGATGTACAATTTGATTTTGAGAAAATGCATCGTAATGTGTAAATAAAATTGTACATGATATGAAACTGTTAATTTAATGTTTTAATTTTTGTTTCATATTTTAATAAATACGGCCGGTGAGGGTAACTCCCTCACCGCCTTCCAAAAGCTCAAGAACCGTTTCCGTCTTCCCATTCTTGGGGATTGTGTTGGGAGGGGGTGACGGGTATCCCGCCCATATGAGAAATAGAAGATAACTCAGAGTAAGTGAAGAACAGTCAAAGTGAAGGGATGAAGGGAGAGAGGATAATATACAACGATTGAGGGAAATGGAGTGAGGAAGTTAGTAGACAGACACACTAAGAGAAAAACTGAGTGAGGTGGAGTACAATGAGTGAGAAAAGGAAATGAGTAAGGGAGCAAAAAAAGGAAAGAGAGGAGAAGACGATTAAAACAGTGGTACTGAGAGAAAATAATTTGGTGATGAAAGTAAAGAGAAGGACATTGAAAGAAAGGAAATGAGGGATAGTAATGTAACCAGAGTAAAAGAAATGGGATGAAGAACGATGAGAGAGGAGCAGTGAAGTTGTTGTAAAGGAAATGATAGAAGGTAGATAAACACAAGTGAACATAACACAAGGAGAGTGAGGCACTGAGGACATAGAGGTAGTGAACGAAAAATAGAGAGAAGAGGTCAAAAGAAAGGAGCAAACAAAGATAAGCGAGGGAGAGTGGGTGAGTTATAGTGATAGAGTGCGACAATACTGCTCAGTGAGTAAAGAGGAATTACTAAAAGAGCAAAGGAGGAAAAGACAGAAAAGGGAAGTAAAGCAGAGAGACTGAAAGCTGAAAAGTGTTGCAAGGGAGAGAGGGGATGCAGACAGTTGAAATGAGAATGAGGGGTTGTGAAAGAAGTGGAGTAAACGAATGGGTGTGAAACAGAGTGAGAGAAATGCAGTGTGAGTGAGTAAAGAGAGCTGAAAAAGAGAGGAAAAAGGAAAGTGAGTGTCAGAGAATGGGAATACAATTTAATTTACACAATCCAAAGTATAGAATAACTTGCACAACATGTTACATAGTTTATTTTTGCTGTTCTCAGAATATATTGAATTTCACTTAAAACAGTGAGTTCAAATTACTCATCATATGACAGCGGGAAAAAAAACCACAATCTAAAAGATTGTGTTTTTAAAAAAAACCTTAGATACTGATAAATGACAAATGTACACTAATCTTTGATTGACTTACTTTTCCTTGAGGCCAAATAGTATATCATGGAGGTCCTTTTCTCGTTGCAAAGTACTCTGCTGTTCACTAAAAAATCAATTTCATCGACTTTCTAGAAGAAAAGCTCCAAGAACATCTTAAATATTTTCATTATTTTCATATACTCCTTTTTTCAGTCATGACTCTTTACTCATTCCTGTACCTTTCCTTTTGGGCACATAGTGTCAGATGTATGAGTATATTTTCAAATTAATTCTAAGAAACTCTGAAATTACCTTTTTTCCGACGTTCTGAAAGAAAGGCTCTACAACATTTTCACAATATTTAAGTATTTGTAAAACCATCCGTGACTCACTCATGTTCATCATTTTGTATAATACTAATATCACTTACTATGAGATCCACTTACAGTACCTATATGACAAGTCAATTTTTTATGTTACCTGGATCACTTTTACTCAGAATATATTTTTAAACAGCAAAATAACCTTTATTAACTGCTCCCGTCTTCATAGGCCAATTACCTTTACCTAAATTTTGGTTGTAAAAACACTAGATATGAATTTTGTAAGCCAAAAGGCAAACGTTGTTTGAAAGTCAAATGAGTGTCGTTACAGTGGGTCCAACCTTTACAACTTTTTAAATAGCATGTGTAATGCCCTGATGTTGTAGAAGGACCGTCATGAAAAATAATAGCTACAGTTGCAAAGGTTCTTCCTGATATTGATAACTGTGAAGCCACGAAATGTTTAATAGAAGTTGTCAATTTAGTTCCATCAGGTCTACATCATTGGAAGATTAAAATGACATACTGACCATAATTTTGTAGAAATAATGTGGAAAGCATTGTAGACTTACATTGGGTACACACCATATTGTGATCCGCTGCTTTAACTAGATTATTAAAAGGCACTGATTTGCAGTCTGGTAAAGTCAAATATATAAATCTTTCAGTGTCTATTCTAGTAGTACATGATAAAGTACAGTTGTCGCAGTCATGCTGCCATTGATAAGAAAGGCTAAAAAGATTTTTTATATCTACACCTTCATCTTCCAATACATCAAACATATACATTAAAAATTCCTGACAATCCTGCTGAATATTCTGTGAAAATTGATTTTGACCAGAACATATGTCTAGAAGATTTCGAATTTCTGAAACACTTTCTATTTTTGCTCTATCACTGGTACATTTCTCAAACACGGAATTCAACAAACAACAGAATCTTTGATCCAGATTTTCAACAATCTGTTCTTGTAAATTTTGAAGAAAAAAAACAACATTAACCACTACATTAGCATAGCAGTTGACACCAGAACTGTTTTCAAACTGAAATCCAACAACATCTTCAACAGAATCCTTTTTCCTTCTGCTTACAATTACAGTTTCATCTACTTTTTGTCTTTTTGCTACTACCTCACTGCAATTACTCTCATTTCTTCTTTTTCGGCCAACCACACGTTTTTCAATGAGAGGATATTGAGGCAAATGTGGAGCATACTCTCTTCTTAACCTGTTGTATTCTTTAACACAATGTAGATCTGCACAAATCTTTGTTTCATCACACTCAATCAAGTACAATCCTGATAAAGTTCTGACTCGTGATAATGCCACATATGCCATACCCTCTTTAAACACAGAACTTCCAATGTTCACCAAAGCGCTATCTGCACTTAAACCTTGAGATTTACGAATTGTCACCGCATATGCCAAACAAATAGGAAACTGTTTTCGGCGAACATATAAGTCTTTAACAAGCAAAAATCTAGCTGAACAACGACAAATTTGTTCTATTTCATCAATGCCATCAAATTTTATTTTTAAAATTTCAATTCCATCTATATTTTTGTAATTCACAAAACCAACAACATGACCCATTGCTCCATTTACCAGACCTCTTTCAACATTTAAATTCCTTCTCAAAATGATACGACAATTTAAACACACATTCAGAGTCTTTTCAAAACCAGCAGTTTTAGATATAGTCTTCTCTAATGAATCCAATTTTGATTTCGAATTTTCAGACAAAATATTTGTTGCTCCCATATGTTCAATTTTATCTATAGCTTCCAGTTTCACTATCTCTTCATTTTCTAACTTTAACATTTTGTTGTTGAACATGGAACATTCTTTCAGAGTTGGCATCAAACATATGCCAGATTTCTTCTCGTTAATTTTCTTAAAAATATTCTCTGGAAGAATGTTTTCATTTGGGTACAAATTTGAAATTAATCGTCCATGTAAAGCTTCTTTCCCTTGCTGACTTACTTTTCCGATTCTTACATCTTGTAAAATATTTTTATAATCTTCATCCTTTGCCTGCCGCATATTTTGAAGCAGTTCTGCACATTTGAAGTTAAACCATATATTAACGTTTCCAATGCTTCCTAGGCACTTCCTGGTATCTTCATGCGTGAGCATTTTGAACACAGGTTGTCCTTTCACTGGAGTCAACTGCAGTACATCTCCAAAAACAATAATATGTTCTCCTCCAAATAAGACATCATAGTCTGTTCTAAGAATTTCTTGCATTCTCAAATGCACAAAAGCAAGCATTATATTTGACACCATGCTTACTTCATCAATGATAAGAAGTTTCATTTTCTTCAGGACTCTCGAAACTTTGGAACACGCATCTCCAGATAGCTTGTGATATTGCAATTTATTATCATGCTCCACTGGCAGCATCAGTAAACGATGTAAAGTAATCCCTTTAATGTTATGTGCAGCCAGCCCAGTTGGAGCGGTAACAACACAAGATAGCGGTGATTCAGTCCTTTTATGCAGATAAGTTGCAATTGCTTTAATCAGAAAACTTTTTCCAGTTCCCGCTTCTCCACTTACGTACAGTTGTACTGGTTTAAATGATGTACGTGAGCACTCTTTTTTCTCATGAGTGAATCCATGTTCAATCTGATCTGTGACTTCGTCATATATGTGTTTCTGCTCAAGGTTTAGTTGTTTCACCAAATCTTCTAAGTTAATTACATCATCTTGAGCTTGTTCCATAGCTCTTTCCACCTCATCCATGGCAGTGGCAGCTTCATTTTGAATAATTGGTCTTCCAAGTGGATCCTAACTCAATGAAGCAGAACTCTGAGAACTGTCTCTAGCAATCTCTGCAACAATTGTGGCTTCTTGCTCTATTTCTTCATTCAACATTTGCAGATAATTTGGAAAAACAGGACATTCTATAGTATCCTTGGTTGCATTAAAAGAATCTTCGTAACAGAGAAAATCTCCAAGTAGTTCCTCTTCTGTACGCCATGGCTTAAAGAGTTGCAAAAGAGCTAAATAGTAAAATTCCCTTTTCTCTGGATTTTCGCAACTCAATTTTCGATGATTAATCAAATGGCCTTTTTTCTGTCTCACCAGACATCCTTCACACCCAATGATAGCATATATTCCATTGTTAATATCTTCTCTGATGGTTCTCTTATAAATATAGTTTTGCAGAACTTCATACAAACAACTGTTCTCTAGATGACTACTTCTATTTGGATAGTATGTATCCAACATGTTTGTCTTAAAAATATCTGTACTTTCTGGTTCTTTCTCCGCCAAATACTCTATTTCTTGTACAGATTTCAAAACTCGATTTCGTGTTGCAGCAAGACCTAGACTCACCCAAATGATGGTTCTAGATTTGGCATAGAGACTTGCTGATGACAATCGATCAGAACATTCATATGCTCCAATTTCTCGATGCGACAACATCTTCAGACTGTAACTGTATAATTTCTTGCTTAGACTCTTTTCATGTGAAATGTCCTCCCACATTTCCTTCAGTTCTGTCTTTTCTTTTTTGTGTGATGTAAGACGTCACATATCGAGCCACAGCAATAGAGTTGTCAGCAACGAATTGAATATCCATGTTAGCATTCCACATGGACAAAATCACTGGGTTGTAGTCGTTGATGTACTTGGACTCTTCGTTTCTTTTTAAATTGTATGTATTTTTTGGTGATTTGCTCGTCACAGTATGTCGCAGAGAAGACATCAAATTATTTACTCTTCCTTTAGAAATCACTGGTCGTGGAAAGCTGAAACGACATTTTGTGTAGAACTTGTCCTTGTTTCTGAATTTTCGACGACAGTACTTTCCACAACGATTGGATTGAAAGCGTAAAACTTGTTGCCTTAAAGTGTTTTCGTCTGTAGTTTTCTGAACAGCACATGTTGAATACTCTTCAATGAAGCTCATCACTGTCTCATCCGAATCTGTTCCAAATTTGGGTGCATCTTTAACCCACAACAACATATGTATGTGAGGAGCACCTCTCGCTTGATACTCCTTTCTCCAAAAGAAATCCAAAACCTCTCCAAGGGGAGGATTTTTTTTGTTGGTAATAAAACACATCATAGCTTCAAATCTATGATTGAAATATCTGCATACATTCACTGGATCCAAAGAACACAGTTCTCCAGGTGTTTTGAATTCTATATTTTGTATATTTGCATTTGCCTCTCGTAGAAATTGAAGTAAGTCGTTCATGCATACTCGGCACAGCTAAGAGTGAGGAACCATGTAGGAGTTCCTAAGTTTCTTAGCATACATTTCAATTCCCCATGACGACGGTACCAATACTCGTTTGTACCACGCTGACATGCCATGAGATTGATTAAATGAGATTCCAAAATATTATCTTGCAGATTCACTTTCTCCATAAATTCCCTCGCCGAAACATTTTGCAGATGTGCTCCACTTTTCAGTATATGGCTTACTGCATAAGAAAGCCCAGACAAGTCACTTTCATACAGTAAATGAAACAAATAGGGAATGCATTGATGAAACCTTGGATCTTCAGCATATAATCTTACAGTTCGATATTCAGATGCAGGAATTTGAAGTGGTCGATCGTCATATCGTCCACCTCGACCTGTTGGAAATAGCTGTGGAAAACAACGAGCTTCCAAACTTTCTTCCCATACACTAATGGGACTTCCTTTTGCTGCTTTCATTTGAAACAATTCAATTGCATTCCCCATTACTTCTTTGGAATGCAAAGGATGAACAGTATAATGTTCATATATTTCTTCACTTCTAGACACATCAACTTTTTCAATTTGCCGCCTGAACAATCACTGTCTTCATCTGCAGCTGTTTCCTCTGCTGCAACACATACATCTTTGTAATACTCATTGTTTTTGACTAAATACAACGTTGCCTTTTTGACTTTCCTAACATCCACTAAATCTTGCCAGATTTTCTTACTCTTTGTCGGAACCCCATTAACTAGAATAACTAAAGGTTCCTCTTCTACTTTTTCTGTACCAATTGTATCAATATTTTTTTTAAATCAAGAGGCAAATAAACAACTCTTCCCTTCAATCCTCTCTGCAAATCTGTAGGAGGCAATTTCCCTATCTTAGGCTCCATGCGAAGAATTGCCTGAAAAGGATGGACACATTGAATCAAAATAGACTCATATGTATTTAAATCCATCAATTCACGGGGAATGTCTACCAACTCCAGATTATTATGAACACCTCTAGCAGGCATTCTGTTTTGATTTAATTTATCATAACAATATTTGCAAATACGCTGATCAGAACTCAAATCAAAACAATTCTCCACCCACAAATAAGTTGCAAAATCCTTCCACTCATAATTATTCATCTTTTCACTTTTACGTATAAATCAACTAATCTAGTTTGATGTTTATGATGACTTCGTCGACAACACACACAAGTAAAATTCGGCCTTTCATTTGATTTCACCTTAAACCTGGTAATTTCCTGCTCAAACTTTTCTGTACTTGAAATCTGTACATTGTCTTCCACATTACCTTGAATTGCTGTGTCAATTTCTACACTGTCCTCTTTTTCACCAAAATACCAAATCTCAATTTCTTCACAAATCTTCTTCACATCTAATTCAGTTCCATGCAAAAGAGCACTGTTTAATTGTTTAAGCTTAAGTGCTGGACTTTTTGCATAATAAAACATTCTCACTAATTTCCTCATTTTGGTATGATGCACTGCTAACATCCTAAAATGATGAAAAACACACTGACAGACTTTTCTAGAAAGACAAGCCAGTGAATGCCCTTGCAAACCTGTGTTTTCTCTCACTCTGCAAGGATCTAAGTCTTGCAACAACTTCACTTTCTGCTTTAGACTTTTCTTACTATATGTACGTAAGAAATTACAAAACAAATCAATTGATTCCGAGCACACTACAAATACGACTACACTTCCAAGTGTACACTGGACCCTTAGTACGTCTCCCTAAAACTTCATCAGTTAACACCTCTTCTGGTTCTCTAGGCACAAGTTTCTCTTTTTAAATCGGACAGCCGTCTTTCACTTCATATGCTCGACCACTGGTGTCAACTGCATTCACTAAATCATTCTCCTGGAAGTAACTCTCCTCATTAAAAAATAGCTCACAACTTGAACTGTGCATCCATTCTCCTGAAAAAACTTTACAAAAATTAGTCCGATTAATTACTCTTTTCCATCTACTGTTTGATTTGAAAACATCAATTGTCTTGTTAAGTGTCCTAATTCTATTGATTATTAAAATAAATAATTTTTTCTTAACTTCAAAAGCCTGATCAACAATCTTCTCTACACTTTTCTTTTTCTTATAAAAAGCAGCTCTCTGTTTTCCTTTCCTAATGTTTTTAGCAAATTTAAAACCACCCTATTGCGAAACATTTGTTTACGAATGTCTCTAAACTGATTCTGCCTTCTATTCCGATACATATTATTCTCTCCTGCTCCATTACTAACATTTTTTGAGGGCCTCTCCTTCCTTTTCAAACTTACTCTCTCCTCTTTTTCTACATGCTGTCCAACATTTTTTTTGTTCTACATATGTTCCGTAAGAAAGCCTTAGTTATCTTACCAGGAGCTCTTTCCTGTTTTTTGAAGTCTTTGTTGTGGAGGACTGCTGTAATTCCGATGCTGTTTTTGTTTGTAACCGTATTTCATTTTTCCTTCTTCTTTGCCTTGAGGGCATCTTTCCTTACTCTTAAAATCCTGATTTCAATCTGTGTTAAAAAAAAATAGCACATTATAGACCACTATTATCAAATAACAAAGCAATGACAAAAAGCAAACGGTCTATTCAGGGTTACAGATCAAGTGAGGATTCTCCAAGGATGCAGAAGAGGTGAGACCTGTATTGAAGAGTGTAGTGGAAGAGAGGTATGTCCACAGGTACAAAGAAAGTGAGACCTGTGTCTAAGAGTGCAGTAGGAGATAAGCTTCATGAAGTCTAGTCCACTGCACTCTTACACACAGGCTTCACCACCTATGTTCTCCAGGAAAAGCCTCTCTCCCACTACAGTCTTGAACTCAGGCCTCACCTCATCTGTCCCTCTGGACATACCTCACCTCATCTACACAATCTACTTCCTAATCTAAGGTAACACAGGTGACATTATTGTGAAAAGATGAAATATATGTATTTAATCATGCAGACACTATTTATTCCTTCTCAAAAAACTAAAAGTCATTTTTTTTCACCAAAATCGTTGTTTAAATAACATTTTAGACACACAGTGCAGGTCCTATGTACAAGCATTCAGTGTCCATTACTACAGTGGAGAGGACTAACCTCCTCTCACCCTTGGACAAACCTTACCTCATCTCTGTCCTCTGAACAGGCCTCAATGTATTGAGTATAATTGATAGTAAATAGGTGCATATGAGGTGACGCATGTCCAAGGGTGTAAATAAGCTGAGGCCTGTCTAAACATTCCAATTAGTTGAAGTCTTTTCAGGGTTGCAGATGAGGTAAGGATTGTCTAGGGGTGCACAAGAGGTATGGCGTCTATTGAAGAGTGTAGAAGAAGAGAGGTCTGTCCACGGGTGCAAAGAACTTGAGACCTGTGTCTAAGAGTGCAGTGGGGGATAGGCTTCATGAAGCCTAGTCCACTGCACTCTTAGACACAGGTCTCACCATTTACGCTCTCCAAGAAAAGCCTCTCTCCCACTACAGACTTGAACACAAGCCTCACCTCCTCTGTCCCTCTGGACATGCCTCACCTCATCTGTACAATCTACTCCCTAATCTGAGGTAACACAGGTGACATAATTGTGAAAAGGTCAAATTTTTTAATGTAATCATGCACACACTATTTATTCTTTCTCAAAAATGTAAAAGACATTAATTTACCCCAAAAATGTTTCAGTAGTGCAATGAAAAGCTTATACATATGACCTTTTCTCTGTTTTTCAATTTTTATTCTAAAAAAAGATTATGAGGCCTAAGCAGGAGTGCAGATGTGATGAAGCCTGTCCAGGGGAGCACAAAAGGTGAGGCTTGTGTCCAAGAGTGCAGTGGACAGGACTAAACTGGAGTAGTGTGCAAAAAAAGGATGAGCCTCATTTATAAAGCCCTGCATCAGTTTTCCACTGCTGATGCGTCACTTTATGTGACGCATCGGCGGCATAAAACATGCGCCTTGTTGCGCCTTATTTAAAAAGTGATGCATGTACGTAGATGAGTCACTTTTTAAACCTCTGCGTCACATTATACCTCTGTCAGGTGTAATGTACACAGAGGGGTCATTTCTCCGCAGAAAGCCTCGTAATAGTGACGCAGTGAAATCTATGGGATTTCACTGCGTCACTTTTAAGACACTGTTACGTCAAAATCTTGCGCCTGCCTCACAGCAGACATAAGACTGAGGCAAACGCTTTCACATGGGGCTTTCCCCATGTGAAAGGATGCATTGCTGGAGTACAAGCATTCCATTTCAGTACTGAAAAATCACTATTTTACAAAATACATTTCATCTCTCTTGCAAACAATCCTACCAAGCATTACCCAAAAAAATAACACAAACCAACAGCAAAGAAGCTCAGTGTGCTTCCTAATCTGAGGTAACACAGGTGACATGATTGTGAAAAGTTCAAATTTTTTTATGTAATCATGCACACACTATTTATTCTTTCTCAAAAATGTAAAACTCATTGATTTGCCCCAAAAATGTTTTAGTAGTGTAATGAAAAGCTTATACATATGACCTTTTCTCTGTTTTTCAAATGTTATTCTAAAAAAAGATTATGAGGCCTAAGCAGGAGTGCAGATGTGATGAAGACTGTCTAGGGGAGCACAAAAGGTGAGGCTTGTGTCCAAGAGTGCAGTGGACAGGACTAAACTGGAGTAGTGTGCAAAAAAATAAATGAGCCTCATTTATAAAGCCCTGCGTCAGTTTTGCGCTACTGATGCGTCACTTTTTGTGACACATCGGCGGCATAAAACATGTGCCTTGTTGCGCCATATTTAAAAAGTGACGCATGTAGGTAGATGCGTCACTTTTTAAACCTCTGCGCCACATTATACCTCATTCAGGTGTAATGTACACAGAGGGGTCATTTCTCCGCAAAAAGCCTCGTGATAGTGACACAGTGAAATCTATGAGATTTCACTGCGTCACTTTTAGGACACTTTTACGTCCAAATCTTGCGCCTGCCTTACAGCAGATATAAGACTGAGGCAAACACTTTCACATGCAGCTTTCCCCATGTGAAAGGATGCATTGCTGGAGTACAATCATTCCATTTCAGTACTGAAAAGCCACTATTTTACAAAATACATTTCCTATCTCTTGCAAACATTCCTACCAAGCATTACCCAAAAAATGAAACAAACCAACAGCAAAGAAACTCAGTCTGCTTCCCAATCTGAGGTAAAACAGGTAACATTTTTGTAAAAGATACAAATATTTTTATATAATTATGCACACACTATTTATTCCTTCTTAAAAATGTTAAAGCCATGGATTTGCACTAAAATCGTTTTTCAATTACCATTTTAGGAACAGAACACAGGTCCTATGTACAAGCATTCATTTTCACTACTGAAAGCCATTAATTTGCCCTAAAATCGTTTTTTATTTAATATTTTATGAACAGAGCACAGATCCTATTTACAAGCATTCATTTTCACTACTAAAACCCATTGTTTTGCACTAAAATCATTTTTCAATTAACATTTTAGAAACACTGCACAGATCATATATACAAGCATTCATTTTCACTACTGAAACCCATTGATTTGCACTAAAATCGTTTTTCAATTACCATTTTAGGAACACAAAACAGGTCCTATGTACAAGCATTCATTTTCACTATTGAAACTCATTCATTTACCCTAAAATTGATTTTTAAAATAACATTTTAGATACAGAGTGCAAGTCCTATGTACAACCATTCAACTTCACTACTGAAACATCACTATTTCACAAAATACAAATCCTCTATTTTACAAATATTGAAACCATGCATTTTCAAAAAGCATCACACAAATCAACAGCAAAGAAAATCAATGTGCTTCTTAATCTTAACTCTCTATCTAAATGAATCATAACTCACCTTTACAAATGCTTTAGGAGATTCAGAACAGTGTCAGATACACACACACCAATATTTCTTTAGCAGAGCAAAAGGTATGTTCTCCAGGCACTGCAACCATTAATGGCACAGAAAACCTCTAATTCTACACACATATTCCTCATGGTAACCAATCAAAACTCTTCCCTCTCTATTTTCAAATCAACACCCTTCCCCCCCTCAGCCCTTTCTACCTGTTACCATAGCAACTCCCTCCTCACTGAGCTCCCAGGGTTAAAAGTTTATTCTACAATGTTGCAAATCAAACCAGCAAGCATGTTTGACCTCTCAATACACCAGCTTATCCACTGCGGACAAAAAATGTTTTTAATTTTTTTTCGATTTTCGCGAGGGGAGCGCCCGGTACGCGCACCAGGGAGCGTACCGTGGAGCGTACCATGGGGAAAACCTAGTGAAACAGTAAAATAATAATTTAAAGTGCTTAGAGGTAGGGTAGCTCTGAATAGAGTTGTTGTGTTGTGTGGGTGATTTAAGTACCAACATGTAGGTACCAATGCAGAGTCTTAAATTCAATGTACACCTTTTTTATGTAGATATCTAGCATGTTGTTATAGAAGTTATTGTGGTATATGGAATCCATACCATAGTCTGTCAGGAAAGCAGAAACAGATCCTTTAAGTACTCCCTGAGAAGACCTAGGGGATCATGGGTAGTCTTCTCTGCTCCCTTATGATGTTTTAAAATTGCACAGTATACTGTAAGTTTCACTTTATACTATAATATGAACATAATTATTTTGATAGTACTTCATGAATTAGATATAAAAATGAATAATGTCTCAAACAATTTTTAATTATTAAATAAACATTTATTGGTTAGATTTTTCATAGTTCAATAAAACTTCCAGCATTACATCATCTGGAATCTCCTCAAACATGCATATTTCTATATCTTGTAAACATTTAATAAATTGTTGATCCAAAGACTGATCCATAAAATCTTCATCCAAAAAATCTTCATTTAGAATCTCGTCAGATGTAATCTCGAAGGAAACATTGATATTTTCTTGTTCCCTTCCATTTTTTTTCTGTAAATTGTATAAAAAAATAACTATATCAGTAGAGTTAGGGCACTGTTGGGTTTAAGTTCAGACAGGTAGTTCTGATTTTTTAACAGTGAAGTTAACTTTGGGTAGTGTATGGTAACAGGCAGGAAGTAGAAATATAAAAAAGTACCTGTGAAGAAGTGTAAGTAAATTCATAATTATAGCAGAGAAGCCTAAGTCAATCAATAAATATAACAGAGGAGCCTATCTCTATCGATAACTATAGCAGAGGGACAGTAAATAATTATCAGAAAACGTTTTTACAAATTAACTTAAAGTGCCCCTTACAAATTATCAACTTACTTTACAGAGAGGTGAAGAAGAAAACATGTGAAAATCCTTTCAAGATGTACCTCAGGTAGTTGTAGTCAAAATGGCCGTGTTTCCCTCTCATTTTTCATTTATATTCATGTACATAACCAATCAAATGTCAGGAAAAAAAAGTAGAAAATGAAAGTAACATTTTAATTGGTTGTAAATTCTAACACTTCAGATGTGTTTTTGTCATGTAATTTACCTCAGGATATTTAGACAGTGCTACAGCTCAAATGGCTCAATGGAATTCCACCAAATTTGGGAAAATGGTAGGGACTGGTGTGTAGTATGGCCTATTCTATATTTGGTGAAAGTGTCTCCAGTGGTTTTTATGTAAATTAACTTTTATTATTTTTTTTGGGCGCTTCCCTGTGCTCGCCCCGGTACGAGTACCGGCAGCGCTACGGGAGTCCTCCATTTTGTGTTTCGGTAGATTTGAGTCAGAAAATGGCGGACAAACAACGTTGGGAATGGGTATAAGGGGGCACGGTAGGCACTCCCTGACCCTCTAGGTTTTCTGAGGGGGTCTTAGGAAGCCCATATAGGCCCAAAAAAAATAATTTTTTAATTTTCGCGGGGGGAGCGCCCGGTACATGCACCGGGAAGCGTACCGGGGAGCGTACTTTGGTGAAAAATAGTGAAAAAAGTTAGAAAAAGATAATCATTTGGAGTGATCAGAGATAGGGTAGCTCTGAAAAGAGCTTTTGGGTTCTGTGGCTGATTTAGGTACCTACAAGTAGGTACCAATGCACAGTCTTAAATTCAGGAGGAATATTCTATTCCCCTCATCTGAGAAGTGCACACCATCTCCTCTGTAGATATCTTGTATGTTGTAACGCAAGTTGTTGTTGTATATTGAACCCATTCCATAGTCTCTCATGTAAGCAGAAACAGATTTATTCACATATTTCCGTGCTTTGTCAAATTGTGGACAAAATTGGTTGGACCAGTTCCATTTCTGTCTTTGGCATATATTGGAATATACCATGGCAGTTTGAGGAAAAAGTGCCATCAATTGTTCAAAGGTGTCCTTTAAAAGCATTTCCAGACCTACCCCAGTCAAAGTGCCTAAGTCATTTCCACCACAGTGCAGAATTATGAGGTTAGGGTGTGGCAAATGCAAAAAGGTTTTCACCAATGGTATCAATTGGTGACATCTCAATCCTCTCTGGCCAATCCATTTAATGTTCACATTTGGTAAATCAAGGTTGTGAAAATTTCTGGTAGCTGCATACCTTTGAGCCCAGTGGATATAGCTATGTCCAATAATCCAGACAGAATACATGGTAGAGGAGGTTCTGGTGCAGTCAGATGAAGTGTAGGAATAAAATGGCAGTTGGAACAGTAGGAGGTTGCAAAAAAAAAACCTGTGGAGTTTCAGTGCTCTTGAATCACAAGCAATGATTGGTAGATTGAGATAGTTGAAAACTGAAAGTTAGGGTGCATGGTTGTGTTCTGTGTAAGAAGTCATTTGAATGGTTAAAAAAAAGTAATTTAAAGAAACATTGCACCAGATAAGCTGGTGTATTCGCAGGTAAAACATCCTTGCTGAGGTGATTTGCAACATTGTAGAATAAACTTTTAAACCTGAGAGCTAAGTGAGGAGGGAGTTGCTATGGTAACGGGTAGAAGGGGCTGAGGGGGGGAAGGGTGTTGGCTTGAAAATACAGAGGGAAGAGTTTTGATTGGTTACCATGAGCAATATGTGTGTAGAAACAGAGGTTTTCTGTGCCATTAATGGTTGCAGTGCCTGGAGAACATACCTTTTGCTCTGCTAAAGAAATATTGGTGTGTGTATCTGACACTGTTGTGAATCTCCTAGAGCATTTGTAAAGGTGAGTTATGATTCATTTAATATACATAGAGACTTGTATACTGTATGGAGAAGATTTGGAAGCAAATTGTGGTTTTTTAATCTTGCTTTGTGTCAAGCTTTTTGATAATGCTTGGTAAAAAGTTTTTACTGCATAGAGGAATTGTATTTTGTAAAATTGTGAAGTTTTAGTAGTGACATGGAATGCTTGTACATAGGACCTGTGCTGTGTTTCTTAAATGTGATGTCAAAAACGATTTTGGGAAAAATGAATGGCTTTTACATTTTTTAAAAGGAATAAAGAATGTGTGCATGTTTAAAGAAATAAATTTGACTCTTTACAATGATGTTACCTGTGTTAACTCAGTGTAGGAAGCATATTGAGTTTGTTTGCATAGAGGAATTGTATTTTGCAAAATAGTGAGGTTTCAGTAATGACATGGAATGCTTGTACATAGGACCTGTGCTGTGTTTCCTAAATGTGATGTCAAAAACGATTTTGGGGAAAATTAATGGCTTTTACATTTTTGAGTATAATGTGGCGCAGAGGTTTAAAAAGTGACGCATCTACCTACATGCGTCACTTTTTAAATATGGCGCAAAAAGGTACATGTTTTATGCCGCCGATGCGTCACAAAAAGTGATGCATCAGCAGTGCAAAACTGACGCAGGGCCTCATAAATTAGTTTCTTTTTTTTTGCACACTACTCCAGTTTAGTCCTGTCCACTGCACTCTTGGACACAAGCCTCACCTTTTGTTCTCCCCTGGACAGTCTTCATCTCATCTGCACTCCTGCTTAGGTGTCAGAATCCTATCACATGGGGAAAGCTCCATGTGAAAGCGTTTGCCTCAGTCTTATCCCTGCTGTGAGGCAGATGCTTGTACATAGGACCTGTGCTGTGTTTCCTAAATGTGATGTCAAAAACGATTTTGGGGAAAATGAATGGCTTTTACATTTTTGAGTATAATGTGGCGCAGAGGTTTAAAAAGTGATGCATCTACCTACATGCGTCACTTTTTAAATATGGCGCAAAAAGGTACATGTTTGGGCTTTCCTGGGGAGCGTAGGTGGTGAGGCTTGTGTCTAAGAGTGCAGTGGACTAGGCTTTATGAAGCCTATCCCCGACTGCACTCTTAGACACAGGCGTCAATTTGACTCTTTACAATGATGTTACCTGTGTTAACTCAGTGTAGGAAGCATATTGAGTTTGTTTGCATAGAGGAATTGTATTTTGTAAAATAGTGAGGTTTCAGTAATGACATGGAATGCTTGTACATAGGACCTGTGCTGTGTTTCCCTAAATGTGATGTCAAAAACGATTTTGGGGAAAATTAATGACTTTTACATTTTTGAGTATAATGTGGCTCAGAGGTTTAAAAAATGACGCATCTATCACATGCGTCACTTTTTAAATATGGCGCAAAAAGGTACATGTTTTATGCCGCCGATGCGTCACAAAAAGTGACGCATCAGCAGTGCAAAACTGACAAAGGGCCTCATAAATGAGGTTTTTTTTTGCACACTACTCCAGTTTAGTCCTGTCAACTGCACTCTTGGACACAAGCCTCACCTTTTGTGCTCCCCTGGACAGTCTTCATCTCATCTGCACTCCTGCTTAGGTGACAGAATCCTATCACATGGGGAAAGCTCCATGTGAAAGTGTTTGCCTCAGTCTTATCCTTGCTGTGAGGCAGGTGCAAGATTTTGATGTAACAGTGTCCTAAAAGTTACGCAGTGAAATCTCATAGATTTCACTGCGTCATTACTACGAGGCTTTTTGCGGAGAAATGACCCCTCTGTGTACATTACACTTGACAGAGGTATAATGTGGTGCAAAATGTTTAAAAAATGACGCATCTACCTACATGCGTCATTTTTTAAATATGGCGCAACAAGGCACATGTTTTATGCCGCCAATGCGTCACAAAAAGTGACGCATCAGTAGCGCAAAACTGACGCAGGGCTTTATAAATGAGGCTTATTTTTTTCTTGCACACTACTCCAGATTAGTCCTGTCCACTGCACTCTTGGACACAAGCCTCACGTTTTGTGCTTCACTGGACAGGCTTCATCACATGAGTATTCGTGCTTAGGCCTTATAATTTTTTTTTAGAATAACATTTGAAAACAATGAAAAGGTCGTATGTATAAGCTTTTCATTACACTACTAAAATATTTTTGCTGCAAATTAATGAGTTTTACATTTTTGAGAAAGTTTAAATAGTAGGACCTGCACCGTGTTTCTAAAATGTTATTGAAAATCGATTTTGGGACTAATCAATGAATTCTACATTTTTGATAAAGAATAAATAGTGTGTGCATGATTACATAAAATAATTTGACCTTTTCACAGTTATGTCACCTGTGTTACCTGAGATTAGGAAGTAGATTGTGCAGATGAGGTGAGACATGTGCAGAGGGACAGAGGAGGTGAGGTTTATGATCAAGACTGTAATGGGAGAGAGGCCTTTCCCGGGAAGCATAGGTGGTGAAACCTGTGTATAAGAGTGCAGTGGACTAGACTTCAGGAAGTCTATCCCGTACTGGACTCTTAGACACAGGTCTCATCTTCTTTGTACCTGTGGACAGAGCTGTCTTCCACTAAAACTCACCTTTTGTGCACCCCTGGAGAATCCTCACCTGATCTGTAACCCTGCATAGATTGTTTGCTTTTTGTCATTGCTTTGTTGTTTGGTAATACTGGTCTATAATGTGCTATTTTTTTTAACACAGATTGAAACCAAGATTTGAAGAGTAAGCAAAGATGCCCTCAAGGGAAAGGAGAAGAAAACAACATAACCGCTAAAAAACAAAAACAGCAACGGAATTACAGCACTCTTCCACAACAAATACTTCAAAAAACAGGAACCAAGCTCCTGGTAAGAGAACTAAGTCTTTTATACGGAACATATGTACTTCAAAAAATATTGTTGGACAGCATGCAGAAAAAGAGAATGAGAGAGTAAATTTGAAAAGGAAGGAGAGAACCTCAAAGAATCCTACAACTGGAGGAGGAGAGAATAATATGTATAGGAATAGAAGGCAGAATCAGTTTAGAGACATTCGTAAACGAATGTTTCGCAATAGGGTGGTTTTAAATTTGTTAAAAAACATTAGGAAAGGTAAATAGAGAGCTGCTTTTTATAAGTAAAAGAAAAGTGTACAGAAGATTGTTGATCAGGCTTTTGAAGTTAAGAAAAAATCATTTATTTTAATAATCAATAGAATTAGGACACTTAACAAGACAATTGATGTTTTCAAATCAAACAGTAGTTGGAAAAGAGTAATTAATCGGACTAATTTTTGTAAAGTTTTTTCTGGAGAATGGATGCACAGTTCAAGTTGTGAGCCATTTTTTAATGAGGAGAGTTACTTCCAGGAGAATGATTTAGTGAATGCAGTTGACACCAGTGGTCGAGCGTATGAAGTGAAAGACGGTTGTCCGATTGAAAAAGAGAAACTTGTGCCTAGAGAACCAGAAGAGGTGTTAACTGATGAAGTTTTAGGGAGACGTACTAAGGGTCCAGTGTACACTTGGAAGTGTAGTTGTATTTGTAGTGTGCGACAGGAATCAATTGATTTGTTTTGTAATTTCTTACGTACATATAGTAAGAAAAGTCTAAAGCAGAAAGTGAAGTTATTGCAAGACTTAGATCCTTGCAGAGTGAGAGAAAACACAGGTTTGCAAGGCCATTCACTGGCTTGTCTTTCTAGAAAATTCTGTCTGAGTGTTTTTCATCATTTTAGGATGTTAGCAGTGCATCATACCAAAATGAGGAAATTAGTGAGAATGTTGTATTATGCAAAAGGTCCAGCACTTAAGCTTAAACAATTAAACAGTGCTCTTTTGCATGGAACTGAATTAGATGTGAAGAAGATTTGTGAAGAAATTGAGATTTGTTATTTTGGTGAAAAAGAGGATAGTGTAGAAATTGACACAGCAATTCAAGGTAATGTGGAAGACAATGTACATATTTCAAGTACAGAAAAGTTTGAGCAGGAAATTACCAGGTTTAAGGTGAAATCAAGTGAAAGGCCGAATGTTACTTGTGTGTGTTGTCGACGAAGTCATTATAAGCTTCAAACTAGATTAGTTGATTTATAAGTAAAAAGTGAAAAGATGAATAATTATGAGTGGAAGGATTTTGCAACTTATTTGTGGGTGGAGAATTGTTTTGATTTGAGTTCTGATCAGCGTATTTGTAAATATTTTTATGATAAATTAAATCAAAACAGAATGCCTGCTAGAGCTGTTCATAATAATCTGGAGTTGGTAGACATTCCCCGTGAATTGATGGATTTAAATACATATGAGTCTATTTTGATTCAATGTGTCCACCCTTTTCAGGCAATTGTTCGCATGGAGCCTAAGATAGGGAAATTGCCTCCTACAGATTTGCAGAGAGGATTAAAGGGAAGAGTTGTTTATTTGCCTCTTGATTTAAAAAAAAATATTGATACAATTGGTATGGAAAAAGTAGAAGAGGAACCTTTAGTTATTCTAGTTAATGGGGTTCCGGCAAAGAGTAAGAAAATCTGGCAAGATTTAGTGGATGTTAGGAAAGTCAAAAAGGCAACGTTGTATTTAGTCAAAAACAATGAGTATTACAAAGATGTATGTGTTGCAGCAGAGGAACCAGCTGCAGATGAAGACAGTGATTGTTCAGGCAGCCAAATTGAAAAAGTTGATGTGTCTAGAAGTGAAGAAATATATGAACATTATACTGTTCATCCTTTGCATTCCAAAGAAGTAATGGGGAATGCAATTGAATTGTTTCAAATGAAAGCAGCAAAAGGAAGTCCCATTAGTGTATGGGAAGAAAGTTTGGAAGCTCGTTGTTTTCCACAGCTATTTCCAACAGGTCGAGGTGGACGATATGACGATCGTCCACTTCAAATTCCTGCATCTGAATATCGAACTGTAAGATTATATGCTGAAGATCCAAGGTTTCGTCAATGCATTCCCTATTTGTTTCATCTACTATATGAAAGTGACTTGTCTGGGCTTTCTTATGCAGTAAACCATATACTGAAAAGTGGAGCACATCTGCAAAATGTTTCGGCAAGGGACTTTATGGAGAAAGTGAATCTGCAAGATAATATTTTGGAATCTCATCTAATCAATCTCATGGCATGTCAGCGTGGTACAAATGAGTATTGGTACCGTCGTCATGGGGAATTGAAATGTATGCTAAGAAACTTAGGAACTCCTACATGGTTCCTCACTCTTAGCTGTGCCGAGTATGCATGGGACGACTTACTTCAATTTCTACGAGAGGCAAATGCAAATATACAAAATATAGAATTCAAAACACCTGGAGAACTGTGTTCTTTGGATCCAGTGAATGTATGCAGATATTTCAATCATAGATTTGAAGCTATGATGTCTTTTATTACCAAAAAATCCTCCCCTTGGAGAGGTTTTGGATTTCTTTTGGAGAAAGGAGTATCAAGCGAGAGGTGCTCCTCACATACATATGTTGTTGTGGATTAAAGATGCACCCAAATTTGGAACAGATTCGGATGAAACAGTGATGAGTTTCATTGAAGAGTATTCAACATGTGCTGTTCTGAAAACTACAGAGGAAAACAGTTTAAGGCAACAAGTTTTACGCTTTCAATCCCATCGTTGTGGAAAGTACTGTCAGCGAAAATTCAGAAACAAGGACAAGTTCTACACAAAATGTCGTTTCGGCTTTCCACGACCAGTGATTTCTAAAGGAAGAGTAAATAATTTGATGTGTTCTCTGCGACATACTGTGACGAGGAAATCACCAAAAAATACATACAATTTAAAAAGAAACGAAGAGTCCAAGTACATCAACGACTACAACCCAGTGATTTTGTCCATGTGGAATGCTAACATGGATATTCAGTTCGTTGCTGACAACTCTATTGCTGTGGCTCGATATGTGACGTCTTACATCACAAAAAAAGAAAAGACAGAACTGAAGGAAATGTGGGAGGACATTTCACATGAAAAGAGTCTAAGCAAGAAATTATACAGTTACAGTCTGAAGATGTTGTCGCATCGAGAAATTGGAGCATATGAATGTTCTGATCGATTGTCGTCAGCAAGTCTCTATGCCAAATCTAGAACCATCATTTGGGTGAGTCTAGGTCTTGCTGCAACACGAAATCGAGTTTTGAAATCTGTTCAAGAGATAGAATATTTGGCGGAGAAAGAACCAGAAAGTACAGATATTTTGAAGACAAATATGTTGGATACATACAATCCAAATAGAAGTCCTCATCTTGAGAACGCTTGTCTCTATGAAGTTCTGCAAAGATATATTTATAAGAGGAACATCAGAGAAGATATCAATAATGGAATATATGCTGTCATTGGATGTGAAGGATGTCTAGTGAAACAGAAAAAAGGTCATTTGATTAATCATCGAAAATTGAGTTGTGATAATCCAGATAAAAGAGAATTTTATTATTTGGCTCTTTTGCAACTCTTTAAACCATGGCGTGAAGAAGAGGAACTACTTGGAGATTTTTTCTGTTATGAAGACTCTTTTAATGCAATGAAGGATACCATAGAATGTTATGTTATGTTATGTTATTTGGGTTCTTCTATAGCGCAACGGCTACTCCAGTAGGAGTGTCCCGGCGCTTTATCGAAGAGGTCCTTTAGGAAGAGGAAACATAACTGCAGAATAAGAGGAACAGCGAAGTTAACTGGTAAACAGCCAGGTTTTTAATGCCTTTCTGAAAGACATTAGACTAGGGGCCTGTCTGAGAGAAATTGGAAGCTCATTCCAGGCGCGCGGGGCCAGGTAATGAAAAGAGCGCCCCCCTTGTCTGGTTCGCTTGATGGATGGAACAACCATTTTAGACAAGGAGGCAGATCGCAAGGTTCTGCTCGGTTTATAAAAAGCAAGGCGCTTCCTAATGTACCTAGGGCCTGAGTCATGAAGGGCCTTGTAGGTCAGCGTCAGGCTTTTAAAGAGAGCCCTCTTGGCTATAGGAAGCCATTGCAGTTCCTTCAGCAAGTCAGACGCACTAGCTCGTCTAGGAAGTCCATAAATAGCCCTGGCAGCTGAATTTTGGACTACCTGAAGTCTCCTCACGAGATATTTAGGGAGTCCTAGATAGAGGGCATTTGCATAGTCCAGGCGCGACCCGACAAGTGCTTGGACAGTGACCCTTCGGTGGTTCATAGAAATCAAGGGGAGGAATTTCCTGAGCATCCGCAGGATCCCGAAACATTTCCCCGAAAGACAGGATATTTGAGGCCCAAAGGTTAACTCATTGTCAACGATGATACCTAGATTTTTGGCCCTGGTACTTGCATTAACCGGAGGAAACAGGTCTTGTGGCCACCAACTTTTCCAGTTTGGTTCAGAGACACATCCAAAAAAAAGCAGCTCCGATTTATCGAAGTTGCATTTTAAGCCGTGTCTTTTGAACCAATCAAAGACTGCTTCTAGGCAGCCTCTAATGCGGATCCCATCGAACACCTCATTCTTGTCGTAAGTGAACAAGAGCTGGGTGTCGTCAGCATAAGACACGATCTGAGCGCCAAACGACTCCGCAACCTCTGCAAGGGGGGCCAGAAAGATGTTAAAGAGCAGGGGGCTAAGAATAGATCCCTGAGGGACTCCCACTTCCAGAGTTGCCATAGCTGCGGAGTGAGGTGGCGCCCAGATCGTTTGTCGACGGCTAGCTAGAAATGATTTGAGCCAGTTCCACACCGTCCCCCGGAGACCACAATCCCAGAGTCGAGTTAGGAGGGTATCATGGGGAACGGTGTCGAACGCCGCCGACAGGTCCAACATGACCAACATGGCCTTTCCTCCAGTATCCAAGATCTCTCTGATGGCAGTGGTGACTTCAAGTAGTGCGGTCTCTGTGCTATAATTCGCACGAAACCCAGATTGAGTGGTGTGCAACAGATTGTTATTCTCGATGAAGTCAGAGATAGATCTGTGCACATGTCTTTCCGCCACCTTTGCCAGAGTGGGGAGGAGAGAAATAGGCCTGTAGTTGGCATGTATGATGGGATCCAAAGCTGGGTTTTTTATGAGTGGAAGGATGAGAGCACTCTTCCAGGCCTGGGGGACTACGCCAGAAGACAATGAAGAATTGAGAATGGAATTTATGGGGCCATTTAGCATAGGGGCTATTTTGTTAAGGCAAGAGACCGGGCAAGGATCTATGTCCTGTTTTTCCAAATTATCTGCAAATGTTGAATGAAGAAATAGAGCAAGAAGCAACAATTGCTGCAGAGATTGCGAGAGACAGTTCTCAAGGCAGTCAGAGTTCTGCTTCATTGAGTCAGGATCCACTAGGAGGACCAATTATCCAAAATGAAGCTGCCACTGCCATGGATGAGGTGGAAAGAGCTATGGAGCAAGCTCAAGAGGATGTAATAAATTTAAAAGATTTGGTGAAAAAATTAAACCTTGAGCAGAAACAGATATAAGACGAAGTCACAGAACAGGTTGAACATGGATTGAGTCATGAGAAGAAAGAGTGCTCATGTACATCATTTAAGCCTGTCCGACTGTATGTGAGTGGAGAAGCGGGAACTGGAAAAAGTTTTCTGATTAAAGCAATTGCATCTTATCTGCAGAAAAGGACTGAATCACCGCTGTCTTGTGTTGTTACCGCTCCAACTGGGCTGGCAGCACATAATATTAAAGGGATTACTTTACATCGTTTACTGATGCTGCCAGTGGAGCATGATAACAAATTGCAATATCACAAGCTATCTGGAGATGCGTGTTCCGAAGTTTCGAGAGTCCTGAAGAAAATGAAACTTCTTATCATTGATGAAGTAAGCATGGTGTCAAATATAATGCTTGCTTTTGTGCATTTGAGAATGCAAGAAATTCTTAGAACAGACTATGATGTTTTATTTGGAGGAAAACATATTATTGTTTTTGGAGATCTTCTGCAGTTGACTCCAGTGAAAGGACAACCTGTGTTCAAAATGCTCACGCATGAAGATATCAGGAAGTGCCTTGGAAGCATTGGAAACGTTAATATATGGTTAAACTTCAAATATGCAGAACTGCTTCAAAATATGCGGCAGGCAAAGGATGAAGATTATAAAAATATTTTACAAGAAGTAAGAGTCGGAAAAATAAGTCAGCAAGGGAAAGAAGCTTTACATGGATGGTTAATTTCAAATTTGTACCCAAATGAAAACATTCTTCCAGAGAATATTTTTAAGAAAATTAACAAGAAGAAATCTGGCATATGTTTGATGCCAACTCTGAAAGAATGTTCCATGTTCAACAACAAAATGTTAAATTTAGAAAATGAAGAGATAGTGAAACTGGAAGCTACAGATAAAATAGAGCATATGGGAGCAACAATTGTTTTGTCTGAAAATTTGAAATCAAAATTGGATTCATTAGAGAAGACTATATCTAAAACTGCTGGTTTTGAAAAGACTCTGAATGTGTGTTTGAATTGTCGTATCATTTTGAGAAGGAATTTAAATGTTGAAAGAGGTCTGGTAAATGGAGCAATGGGTCATGTTGTTGGTTTTGTGAATTACAAAAATAGAGATGAACTTGAAATTTTAAAAATTTTATTTGATGGCATTGATGAAATAGAACAAATTTGTTGTTGTTCAGCTAGATTTTTGCTCGTGAAAGACTTATATGTTCGCCGAAAACAGTTTCCTATTTGTTTGGCATATGCAGTTACAATTCATAAATCTCAAGGTTTAAGTGTGGATAGTGCTTTGGTAAACATTGGAAGTTCTGTGTTTAAAGAGGGTATGGCATATGTGGCATTATCACGAGTCAGAACTTTATCAGGATTGTACTTGATGTGTGATGAAACAAAGATTTGTGCTGATCTAGATTGTGTTAAAGAATACAATAGGTTAAGAAGAGAGTATGCTCCACATTTGCCTCAATATCCTCTGTTTGAAAAACGTGTGGTAGGCCGAAACAGAAGAAAAGAGATTAATTGCAGTGAGGTATTAGCAAAAAGGCAAAAAGTAGATAAAAGTGTAATTGTAAAGAGAAAGAAAAAGGATTCTGTTGAAGATGTTGTTGGATTTCAGTTTGAAAACAGTTCTGGTGTTAACTGATATGCTAATGTAGTAGTTAATGTTGCTTTTTTTCTTCAAAATTTACAAAAACAGATTGTCGAAAATCGGGAACAAACATTGTGCTGTTTATTGAATTCTGTGTTAGAGAAATGTAGTAGTGATAGAGCAAAAATAGAAAGTGTTTCAGAAATTAGAAATTTTCTAGACATATGTTCAGGTCAAAATCAATTTTCACAGATAATTCAGCAGGATTGTCAGGAATTTTTAATGTATATGTTTGATGTATTGGAAGGTGAAGGAGTAGATATAAAAAATCTTTTTAACCTTTCTTATCAATGGCAACATGACTGTGATAACTGTGCTTCATCAAGTACTACTAGAATAGACTCTGAAAGATTTATATATTTGACTTTACCAGTGAACATTGGAAGTTCTGTGTTTAAAGAGGGTATGGCATATGTGGCATTATCACGAGTCAGAACTTTATCAGGATTGTACTTGATTGAGTGTGATGAAACAAAGATTTGTGCTGATCTAGATTGTGTTAAAGAATACAATAGGTTAAGAAGAGAGTATGCTCCACATTTGCCTCAATATCCTCTGTTTCAAAAACGTGTGGTAGGCCGAAACAGAAGAAATGAGATTAATTGCAGTGAGGTATTAGCAAAAAGGCAAAAAGTAGATAAAAGTGTAATTGTAAAGAGAAAGAAAAAGGATTCTGTTGAAGATTTTGTTGGATTTCAGTTTGAAAACAGTTCTGGTGTCAACTGCTATGCTAATGTAGTAGTTAATGTTGTTTTTTTTTCTTCAAAATTTACAAAAACAGATTGTCGAAAATTGGGAACAAACATTGTGCTGTTTATTGAATTCTGTGTTAGAGAAATGTAGTAGTGATAGAGCAAAAATAGAAAGTGTTTCAGAAATTAGAAATCTTCTAGACATATGTTCAGGTCAAAATCAATTTTCACAGATAATTCAGCAGGATTGTCAGGAATTTTTAATGTATATGTTTGATGTATTGGAAGATGAAGGAGTAGATATAAAAAATCTTTTTAACCTTTCTTATCAATGGCAACATGACTGTGATAACTGTGCTTCATCAAGTACTACTAGAATAGACTCTGAAAGATTTATATATTTGACTTTACCAGTGAACATTGGAAGTTCTGTGCTTAAAGAGGGTATGGCATATGTGTCATTATCACGAGTCAGAACTTTATCAGGATTGTACTTGATTGAGTGTGATGAAACAAAGATTTGTGCTGATCTAGATTGTGTTAAAGAATACAATAGGTTAAGAAGAGAGTATGCTCCACATTTGCCTCAATATCCTCTGTTTGAAAAACGTGTGGTAGGCCGAAACAGAAGAAATTAGATTAATTGCAGTGAGGTATTAGCAAAAAGGCAAAAAGTAGATAAAAGTGTAATTGTAAAGAGAAAGAAAAAGTATTCTGTTGAAGATGTTGTTGGATTTCAGTTTGAAAACAGTTCTGGTGTCAACTGCTATGCTAATGTAGTAGGTAATGTTGTTTTTTTTCTTCAAAATTTACAAAAACAGATTGTCGAAAATCGGGAACAAACATTGTGCTGTTTATTGAATTCTGTGTTAGAGAAATGTAGTAGTGATAGAGCAAAAATAGAAAGTGTTTCAGAAATTAGAAATCTTCTAGACATATGTTCAGGTCAAAATCCATTTTCACAGATAATTCAGCAGGATTGTCAGGAATTTTTAATGTATATGTTTGATGTATTGGAAGATGAAGGAGTAGATATAAAAAATCTTTTTAACCTTTCTTATCAATGGCAACATGACTGTGATAACTGTGCTTCATCAAGTACTACTAGAATAGACTCTGAAAGATTTATATATTTGACTTTACCAGTGAACATTGGAAGTTCTGTGTTTAAAGAGGGTATGGCATATGTGGCATTATCAGGAGTCAGAACTTTATCAGGATTGTACTTGATTGAGTGTGATGAAACAAAGATTTGACTTTACCAGACTGCAAATCAGTGCCTTTTAATAATCTAGTTAAAGCAGCGGATCACAATATGGTGTGTACCCAATGTATAATGCTGTCCACATTATTTCTACAAAGTTATGGCCACTATGTCATTTTATTGTTCCAACGATGTAGACCTGATGGAACTAAATTGACAACTTCTATTTAAAATTTTGTGGCTTCTCAGTTATCGATATCAGGAAGAACCTTTGCAACTGTAGCTATTATTTTTCATGACGGTCCTTCTACAACATCAGGGCATTACACATGCTATTTAAAAACTTCTAAAGGTTGGACCCAATGTAACGACACTCATTTGACTTTCAAACAACGTTTGCCTTTTGGCTTTATAAATTCATACCTAGTGTTTTTACAGCCATAATTTAAGGTAAAAGTGATTGGCCTAGGAAGACGGGAGCAGTTAATAAAGGTTATTTTGCTGTTTAAAAATATATTCTGAGTAAAAGTGATCCAGGCAATATAAAAAATTGACTTGTCATATAGGTACTGTAAGTGGATCTCATAGTAAGTGATATTAGTATTATACAAAATGATGAACATGACTGAGTCAGAGATGGTTTTACAAATACTTAAATATTGTGAAAATGTTGTAGAGCCTTTCTTTCAGAACGTTGGGAAAAAGGTGATTTCAGAGTGCCTTAGAATTAATTTGAAAATATACTCATACATCTGACACTATTTGGCCAAATGGAAAGGTGCAGGAATGAGTAAAGAGTCATGACTGAAAAAAAGGAGTATATGAAAATATTGAAAATATTTCAGATGTTTTTGGAGCTTTTCTTGTAGAAAGTCGATGAAATGGATTTTTAAGTGAACAGCAAAGTACTTTGCAACGAGAAAAGGACCTCCATTATACAGTATTTGGCCTCAAGGAAAAGTAAGTCAATCAAAGATTAGCGTACATTTGTCATTTGTCAGTATCTAAGGTTTTTTTAAAAACACAATCTTTTAGATTGTGTTTTTTTTTCCCCGCTGTCATATGATGAGTAATTTGAACTCACTGTTTTAAGTGAAATTCAATATATTCTGAGAACAGCAAAAATAAACTATGTATGTTTATACTTTGGATTGTGTAAATTAAATTGTATTCCCATTCTCTGACACTCACTTTCCTTTTTCCATCCTCTATCAGCTATTTTTACTCACTTATAATGTCTTTCTCTCATTCTCTGTAACACCCGTTCCTTTACTCCACTTCTTTGACAACCCCTCATTCTCATTTCAACTGTGTGCATCCCCTCTCTCCCTTGCATAACTTTTCAGCTTTCAGTCTCTCTGCTTTACTTCCCTTTTCCGTATTTTCCTCCTTTGCTCTTTTATTAATTCCTGTTTACTTACTCAGCAGTATTATTGCACTCTATCGCTATAAATCACCCACTCTCCCTCGCTTATCTTTGTTTGCTCTTTACTTTTGACCTCTTCTCTCTACTTTTCGTTCACTACTTCTATGTCCTCAGTGCCTCACTCTCCTTGTGTTATGTTCAGTTGTGTTTATCTACCTTCTATCACTTCTTTTACAATAACTTCACTGCTCCTCTCTCATCGTTTTTCATCCCATTTCTTTTACTCTGGTTCCATTACTATCCCTCATTTCCTTTCTTTCAATGTCCTTCTCTTTACTTTCATCACCAAATTATTTTCTTTCAGTACCACTGTTTTAGTCGTCTTCTCCTCTCTTTCCTTTTTTTGCTCTCTTACTCATTTCCGTTTCTCACTCATTGTACTCCACCTCACTCTGTTTTTCTCTAGTGTGTCTGCCTACTAACATCCTCAGTCCATTTCCCTCAATCGTTGTATATTATCCTCTCTCCCTTCATCCTTTCACTCTATGACTGTTCTTCACTTACTCTCAGTTATCTTCTATTCCTCATTCTTCTAAATGCATCCTTAATTAGACTGTTTTCTGTCTCAGTCATTATCTTTTTACTTACTTCTGTTTCCTGATTTAGTTTTGCTAACCCACATTGTTTTAGTATCTTTCTTACCTTCAGTTCATTTCTCTGTTCTTCTCTTCCTCTCTGTCAGTGAATCTATATGCCTTACTTTTAGTAATTTGCTCTCCTTCTATTTCTTTTTCTCTCTTTTTCTCATTCTACCTTACTTTATTTCCCTTTCTATGTCCTTCACTCTTACTTTATTTCTAAATACAATGTTATGATTTTTAACCTCTTCATTTGTATCTTTTAATTTAAAATACATATTTTACTAATTATAACTTATTTTTTCTTCTCTCTTTCACAGATACAAAGTGTAGTAAATAAATGTAATTACAGTTACATTTATTATACGGTAAGTGTGACTAAGAAAATGTAGTTTGTCATCACCCTTTGCTTTAAGCTCACTAATATTTTCTGAACCAACCTCACTCCTGTTTCTTTACTCTCCTTCCCTCACTTATTCATATTCTCCATGTTTACTCCTCTTTCCCTATTTCCCCTCTCATATTCAACTTCTTTCAGTCCCTATTCTTTACTTCACTTACCCTCCGTTTCCTTCCTTTGCTTCTTCACTCATTCTGTTTTTCTTAATTATTTACTTCACTCCTACACACACACCTCATCCCCCTCCCAACACATACACACACCTCTGACATACACCTCACATACACACCCCACACACACCTTATACATACACACACCTCTCAACACACACTACTCTCACACACACACACACCATACACACACATACATCCCACACACATACTCCCCACACCCATACACCCCTCACACATATCTCACACACCCTCACCTCCACCCACACCGAAGTACCCCACACACTCACACCCACAGACACACCTTACACACCCACAGCCCGACCTACACCCATTGACTCTTTATAAGTCACACATACTGCATTACTTACCTTTCTTTGCTGTGTCACTCAGACCTATTCAGGCACTTTTTCCTTTACTGTCTCTGTCCTTTCTCTTTCTCACTCCCCATGTCTTATCCTAATTCAATGTTTCCCCCTCTTTCACCCCTCTTTACTTATACTACCTGGTCTTTTCTCACTTTCCCTCATCGTTCTTCATTTATCCCGGTTCCGCCACTACCCTTCATTCCCCATTTTTTACTGTCCTTTCTTTTCCTTTTAACAGCCAGTCACATTCTCCCACTATCTCTACTTTAGTGTTCTTCCTCTCTCTTCCTTTCTTTTGCTCCTTTAGTCATTTTACTTTTCTCACTTTCATCCAATTACAACTTCTCTATTTTTTACTATGTAATAAACAATCCCTCTGTGTTCATCCTGTAGCTCTTTTTTCTCTCTTAACATAACTCTCTTTGTGTTCTTCTCTAATGCTAACTGTTTCATAAAAATTTTTTTTTTGGGGGGGCGCGCCCCGGTACGCGTACCCTAAGGACAAAAAATTGACTGAGATCCTTTAAAAATATAGGTTTAATTTTATATATGAAAGGTAGTTCTAAAAATAACTGTTTTTTTTCTTCTTTTTGTTGTTTTATATTTTTTTTATTGTTTTTTGAACATTTTGTAAATTTTTTGGCTTTTCAAAACAGTTTTATTTTTTTTTTGTATTTTTTATGGGAAGAAACAAAGAGAAAGGGAATTGAAAATGGCTCAACTGGAGCAAAAAACACAAAACGGAAAAAATAACTTCTTTTTTTGGGGGCAATCGTGATTGTCACCAGCAATGACGATGAGCTTTACACTCTTTTCCCCATAGGCCATAAGCTTGCCACATCCAGTACAAGTGACTTTAAAATCACCAAATTGTTCCTGAATACAAGGCATCACCTCTGATGTTTCTGGTCCCGATTGAGTGGGTTGCTTTCTTTTCGAGCTGGTCCTTGAACACTGGGGGAGGTGACTGGCCAGTTCCCTGATCTCTGCATGAGAATAGTTAGCAGGATGCTTCCGGGTCATATGCCGAATCATGGTATTATTACCAAATGAATATTTTTTATCTGGATTGCCCCTTGAGAGTTCTGTTACACAGATTTGACATGTTACCTTTTTTCTTGCCCTCTGGAAGTGAAAAAAACTCCCATACAATGTGTTCTTTTGGCTTGTATGGGGTATTTTGTTCAGGCAGCCATCTGCTCCCCTCCTCCTCTTTCTCTTCCTCCTCCTCCTCTTCTTCACCACCAATGTATTGTTGTGGAGGTCCTCTTGGTGGTTGTGGTGGTGGTGGTGGTGCAGATGCTCCAGCTGTTGCTGCTACAGTAGCCATTTCAAAGTATAAAAGAATTGTCTCTGTAGATGAAACAGGTCTTCCTCAGTCAAAGGACAAAGTCAGAGTAAGGAAGAAAGGTGGGGGTTTTTATCATTTGGAAAAAAAACTGTGCTGAACCAATCAAAAGTGTTATTTTCAGGTCCCAAGACCAAGGCTTTACTCATTTGGAAACCAAAACTGTTCTGCACCAATAGAAAGTGTTATTTTCAGGTCACAAGACCCAGGCTGGTCACAAGACCCAGGCATTACTCATTTAGAAACCAAAACTGTTCTGCACCAATAGAGAGTGTTATTTTCAAGTCACATGACCCGACGCGCTTACGCTACGCGCCCCGGGGCGCGCCCGTAGTCGCGCTCCGGGGTGCGCCCGCGGGTGCGTAGCGTAAGCGCGTCAGGACGTTTCGCGATCGTATGCGATCGCGTGCTTTCGGTTGCGATTACGCTGTCCGTCATATGAGGCATTACGCGTGTACGCGATACGTCACGATGTTGTTTTCGTTCGCGGCAATAGCGCTCCCGGGACGCTCCCCGGTCTGCGCCCTGGGGCGTGCCGTAATATTGCGCTTACCCGTGCGTTCACCGGTACGCGCCCCCGGGTTAAAAATAAAAAAAACATTTTTTTACATATTTATACAATATAAAATTCGTTTTCAAATTTTTCCCTTTCTATACCTATAAAGATTTGCTATTAAAAAACCATTGAAATTCACTGAAAAAACCATAGGTTTCACACCAGTTATAGTTAGGAATTAGCATTTAAAAAACCTATTAAATTCACTGAAAAAACCATAGGTTTTACACCAGTTATAGTTTGCTGGAAATTTTACTCGCATAAAACCATTGAAATTCCCACGTTATAGTTAGTTGGACTCACTATAACTTGCGCGTGCAATGCACTGCTGATGACGTCACATATTACATCACTCATGACATGGTCAGTGACATCACTCATGAAATCACTGATGACACCATCCTTGTGACAGAGTGACAGACCTCCTTTCACTGTAATGTAACCCTTGAAACAAATATTCAAAAATAGAAACTAACATTTACAAAAAAATGGAGATAGCCATACCACTTACAACAAACAATTAAATAATTCCACCATCTATATACACATGCACTCATTCACCAACAGTTCAATATAGTCACTCATACATATACTGACTCATCATATGTAATGATACACCTATACATCCTGTTACACACCGACAGTCATTCAAAAGTTAATCACACACATACTCACACATGCAAATTAACTATTCAACATCCATTTATTTGCATATACAGCTATACACACACTACCACTTTTCTTCTAAGGAAACTTACACATACTTACTCTCTTAAACAATCACTTATAGAAACACATACTAATTTAAATAGGAACTCTTACAATCTCTTACTCTCAGATATACTCACTTATAAACATAAATATTCACATACACTAGATTAAAACATATGTAGTTACTGATAAAGAAACTAGTGAGACACTCATTCACTCAGTAACACACACATATACACACTCATCCACCCATACAGTCCTGCACATATGCTGTCTTCAAAACACATACAAAGAGAGAGTCAGTCATTCATGCATCTATGTGCTAAGTAATACCTCCACCAAACCATACAAACACTCATAGTGATACTACGAGTGCCGCTCGAGGCGACGTGGAGGGACTTTGTTGCCTGTGAGGAGTTCGATTTTGCTACCCTGAGGAGTTCCACCTTTATCCCTGGGAGCCCAAGTGCGGAGTGTTGACGGCGTGGGGAAAAGAGGGACTGCGAGTCCCAGGACCGCCAGCGGCTCGGCTGGCCGACGCACCTGTGACTCTTCCCCCTTGACCCCGCCTCCACCCGGGGGTATAAACCCACGCCTCGCGGCCCACGCTTCGCGGGAGCCGCTCGAGGCGACATGGAGGGACTTTGTTGCCTGTGAGGAGTTCGATTTTGCTACCCTGAGGAGTTCCACCTTCATCCCTGGGAGCCCAAGTGCGGAGTATTGATGGCGTGGGGAAAAGAGGGACTGCGAGTCCCAGGACCGCCAGCGGCTCAGCTGGCCGACGCACCTGTGACTCTTCCCCCTTGACCCCGCCTCCACTCAGGGGTATAAACCCACGCCTCGTGGCCCCCGCTTCGCGGGCGCCGCTCGAGGCGATGTGGAGGGACTTTGTTGCCTGTGAGGAGTTCGATTTTGCTACCCTGAGGAGTTCCACCTTCTTCCCTGGGAGCCCAAGTGCGGAGTGTTGACGGCGTGGGGAAAAGAGGGACTGCGAGTCCCAGGACCACCAGCGGCTCGGCTGCCCGACGCACCTGTGACTCTTCCCCCTTGACCCCGCCTCCACCCGGGGGTATAAACCCACGCCTCACGGCCCCCGCATCGCGGGTGCCGCTCGAGGCGACGTGGAGGGACTTTGTTGCCTGTGAGGAGTTCGATTTTGCTACCCTGAGGAGTTCCACCTTCATCCCTGGGAGCCCAAGTGCATAGTGTTGACGGCGTGGGGAAAAGAGGAACTGCGAGTCCCAGGACCGCCAGCGGCTCGGCTGGCCGACGCACCTGTGACTCTTCCCCTTGACCCCGTCTCCACCCGGGGGTATAAACCCACGCCTCACGGCCCCCGCATCGCGGGTGCCGCTCGAGGCGACGTGGAGGGACTTTGTTGCCTGTGAGGAGTTCGATTTTGCTACCCTGAGGAGTTCCACCTTCATCCCTGGGAGCCCAAGTACGGAGTGTTGACGGCGTGGGGAAAAGAGGGACTGCGAGTCCCAGGACCGCCAGCGGCTCGGCTGGGCGACGCACCTGTAACTCTTCCTCCTTGACCCCGCCTCCACCCGGGGGTATAAACCCACGCCTCGCGGCCCCCGCTTCGCGGGAGCCGCTCGAGGCGACCTGGAGGGACTTTATTGCCTGTGAGGAGTTCGATTTTGCTACCCTGAGGAGTTCCACCTTCATACCTGGGAGCCCAAGTGCGGAGTGTTGACGGCGTGGGGAAAAGAGGGACTGCGAGTCCCAGGACCACCAGCGGCTTGGCTGGCCGACGCACCTGTGACTCTTCCCCCTTGACCCCGCCTCCTCAGCCCAGGCTAATCCAAGTCTCACTGGCTATAAGAGCACTGAGGGCTACGCGCCACGCGGGACGCGCGCGGGCTAAGCCCGGGCAAAGGGCGGGCCGTTTTAGGCCGTTAGAGGCCGGAAGAGACCGGACCGGGCTACCCCCCTAAGAACGGTTCTCCGGGAGCCTATCGTTGACCTGCTGATTGCCCCTTGCTTTAACAGCTGCAAGGTATACTATGGCCAGTAGGGAAACGAGAAGTAAATCCGCGAACGCGGCCTCAGGTACTATGGACAAATTCCTTTTTAAAATTAATACCACTGCAAGTAATGGCCCCTTGTCACCTGTAACATCAATTGAGGAGGGGGTAGAAAGTAATGGTTTGTGTTCCTTGTCTAGTTTAACCGCTAATACTAGTACTCCAATAATGCTTGATGCCACCCACATGTCTCTGCTGGACAGTATTGACCAAACTATGGAGTCTGTACTGCAACAGATCAGGACACCATCTTCCACGCAGAGGGATAGGGATACACCATGGGTTTTTAACGACGTGGAGCTCTCACCTGAGATGGAGTCAGCACAGTCCGGGGCTCAGGGTGGGGATTCCAACTCAATAGAGCAGGCGGGGTGTAGATTGGATCCGGTACCGAAACTAAAAAGGAAAAGAACAAGAAAACCTAAAATTGCTAAGAGGGCCAAAATCGACCGCACTTTGCATGTGAGGGAAGACAGCTTAAGTACTTCTGTGCTTCCAACTTCTGGTATTGTTGACCTGGAGGGGCTGATAACTCCACCCATTCCCCCTGTACCTGTGGCCCCGGAGCCATTTGTTTTCGGGGGGGGGGGGGTCTCTAATAATAACATGGCACTTCTAATTACCACGCTTACTGATATCCTCAACAGTTTTTTAAAACCCCTAGCACTCAAATTAGACTCAATAGAATCGAGACTAATAGCCCTGGAAAAATCAAGTGGGGGTACTGAGGTCCATGTGGGGCTGGGAGAAAGTACACGGGGAACTCAGGGGCATATAGCCGGAGCTTCTTCTTTGTCCACGTCTACTCCGGCTGTGGTTGTAACAACCTTGACATTCCCACCAGGGGAATTTACCAATAACTGCGCTATACCGGAGCGTCAATTCGCTCCTGTACCACCTCCTAGGTTAGTTCCACCGCATCCTGCTTCCAAGGCAGTGCCACCGCTACCAGCTCCCAGGAGATCAAAGCAATTAGCTTCAACCATTCTACCCACACAGGAGAGACCCTCAAATGGGATGGAAAACGGTTTGATAAGGCAGGTTGGCCCCAAATCTGGCCACAAGGCAGTACACCTACCTCCTGAGGCGATGGGTTACACTGTAAGATTGATGGGTGCACCCGAGCTTGCAAGTGGCGTAATGGAATCATATGAATCCTTGCATAACAAGGTAATTAGCTGGCTAAACATTAATAGACCCCTACCACCGCACTTAAAGGGTGACGTTCTTATGGTCAGAAGGGTCCCATAGGTTGGGTACACTACTAAAAAAAGAGCGGGGGATTGCATTATTGTCAGTTTTAGGAACCCTCATGTAGTCACATATATCACTAATTGGCTTGGCAATGCGGGCAACACTACTATCGAGTTGGTTCCCCTCTCATACTTTTATCCCAATGTTCCCACACACACGGGGAGGAAGGATGAAGGGTGGACACGGGTGGGCTTTGCTGTAGATGGGACCGGATATAGGCCTAGGCAGAATTTTTTTCCGGCCCGAGTCAATTACGCACACCCCAACAGATACACCTGCCTCGACGAAGTGGATTGACTCTGTAGGGGTGACCCCTTGAATTCTCATAGAACCATTGAGAGTGGATCCCTGAGACAGGGGGAGGTAACTGTTGTGTTGGAGACTCCTAATAATAGGGACCGGGAGCTATTCCAAGGGTGTATATCGAAGCCCCCCGATAGGGTAATAGGTATTTCATTACAAAACGATTCCGACTGCACTCCAATACTGCCGTATGCCTTTAAGACCACCTCCACCCTGCAGCCCATTTCGGAATTTCCAGTATGTCGCCATACACTTTGATCAGCGGGCGATGTATCGGAGGCTCCATCAGGATTATCTGAAGGTCAGGCACCAAAAACCTCTATTGAGGTTTTGAAGTTCCTGTCCTGGAATGTGGCGGACATTGTAAATAAAATCTATACAGAGGACTGGAACCTCTTGGTGGAAGGGAGTGATATTTGTCTCTTTCAGGAGACTTGGGCAAGGGATCTCCTGAGTAGAACGGGCTATGCAGTTTTTGAAATCCCGGCTAGTTGGAATGGCAGGGGGAGGCCCTCGGGGGGCTTGGCGGTTTGGGTGGCTTCTCACGTTGGGTGTTCCGTTGAGAACTTTCCCACGTTCTCCCGATATATCCAGTGTGTGCTCCTCAGATGGCCAAACGCTGTAAATCTAGCTATTGTTAATGTATACTCCCGCCCTGTTAGTGTGACTTCGGAATCACCTACCCTAGAGGAACTTTCCTCCTTTCTGGGCCAACTTCCTAGTGACTGTAAAATAGTGATGGGTGGTGATTTCAATTGTCACTTTGAACCTTTGAAAGGTCTAAAGGAGGGTGCTATCACCCCTGAAGATGACTATTGGGGTGTTCCACCTTGTCAATCCCCTCACCCAAAAACCTGGTCCCCTCTGGCAGTTCAAATCATGTCCCTTACCTTAAACTACGCGCTGAGGGCTTGTAACGGACGGACTCCGTCCGACAGCCCCTCTGTGTGCACCTTCAATAGAAGGGATCATGAATCGAGATTGGACTATATTTTCGTTGATATTTCTCTATGGTCCAAGGTCCAGGATTTCAGGATATTGCCTAGAACAGATAGCGATCACAACGCACTGTTACTAGAAATGAAACACCCCGCTCCTGTTGGTAAGCTGCTACTTTCCAGCCCTGGGACTTTGGTTCTTACTTCCAATAGACGCAGGGTCAAATGGGGGAAAATAATCAGTGCAGAAGATGATATAAGGAGGATTTATGAAGTAGCACCCCTAAATTTGAAGATTTGGAGGATCTAGTAAATCTCCCATGGCAACCTGATTTTAATGAGCAGCTAGGACACATTCATGAAAACCTGGTGGGTGCTCTAGATGAGGTTTTTTACACTGTGGTACCCCCACGGCGTAAAAAGACCAGAACCTCATCCTGGTACAATTCCTCTTGCAAAAAGGCAAAAATAGAACTCATTGTCGCAATCAAAGAAGGTAAAGATAGGGGTAGGGTTGTTGAATTGAGGAGGGAGTATAAGGCGGCCCTGGTACTGGCAAAGTCCGAGTGGGACTGGAACCATTGGCAGGAGCTTTCCCTAGCACTGGAATCCAGGTATCTTAAGAAATTTTGGTCCCTGGTAAATTTTGGCACAGGTGAACCCAAAGCTGCAGTAGAGCCAAACATTGCATCTTCTGCGTGGGAAGAGCATTTTGGTAAACTATATCAAGAGATCGAACAACTGACAGATGTGGATATCGCCTTCGGTGATTTACCCACCACTGCAGTCGGTATGGAATTTACCCTTGAGGAGGTAGTAGGTGCGATGGAGAAGTTATCAAGGGGGAAGGCCCAGGGACTGGATAGACTGCCCGGTGATCTTTTCAGACACCATCCGGAGATCTGGGGCCCATATTTTCTAATTCTCTTCAATGCCATCTTGGGAGGCATGGGGGTCCCTAGTACTTGGCTGGGGGCGGAGATAGTGCCCATTTTCAAAAAGGGCTCTCCTCTGCTCCCAGCTAACTACAGGCCGATCAGCCTCATAGATGTCCCCCAAAAACTCTTTTCCCGCCTTATCCTGGACCATCTTATAGACTGGATGGAGGCCAATGAAATCTTGAGCCCTCTTCAAGCTGGCTTCAGGAAAAACACGTCCACCATGGATCTGATCTTCCGCCTCGTCCTCCTGTATTGGAAAACGGTGAGGATAGAGGGGGGGAGACTGTACATGGTGTTCGTGGACCTGAGGTCAGCCTTCGACATGGTCCCACATAAGAGGCTCTGGGAGGTTCTAAAAAAGCTAGGTGTTCCCACACAAATATTGCATGCCATAATCAGGCTCCACGACAACAACTACGCACAGGTTAGGTGTGGGAGGGATGGTGCGTTGTCGTCAAGGTTTCCTGTTCGCAGAGCGGTGAGGCAGGGTTGTGTCTTGGCGCCAACCCTGTTTTGCCTCTTTGTCAACAATGTTATATCTCACCTGGACAACGTTGACCACAACGACGCCCCCCTCTTGGCAGGCAGGAGGGTGCCAGCTATTATGTTTGCTGACGACACCCTCCTGCTATCCAAATCCCCGATGGGGATACAAAGGATCCTAGATGGATTTGGTCTCTTCTGTTCACAGCATGGTCTTGAGATCAATACTGAAAAGACCAAATTCATGATCTTTAACCAATCCACAAACACAAGACCAAACCCCATCCTGGGCGAAGCTAGTCTGGAAAGGGTCACAACTTTTCAATACCTGGGGGTAACATTGCATGAGAATCTTTCCTGGGAACCCCAAATAACAAAATCCGGTTGAAGTTGTGTCAACTCTCAGGTGCAATTCTTAAGGCCTTTAACACTTCCACCTTTAAACCTATAAGCCCGGCGGCTTTAGAGCTTTATAAAACTCAAGCCAAGGCAGCTGCATCTTATGGCAGCGAGCTTTGGGGGTATAGAGCGGGGCGTGAATTGGCTAATGTGGAAATTAATTTTCTAAGACGCCTTTTGGTACTCCCTCGCAGTACACCTCTGTTCCCTCTAAGATTAGATGTGGGATTACCTTCCATTGCCATAGAATTGGAGTCTAAGCCATTAAGATTCTGGCACAGGCTATGGACCACCAGCGAACTCGCTCATTACAGGCATGATCTCACCCATGTGATGAGTCTGAATAAACGCGATAGAATCCCATGGTTGGCCTTTGTCAAAAAGGAACTGTATAGGTTGAAACTGCAGGAGATATGGGAGGACTCGGAGCATGGATGCCGAACCATTTCTCGTAAAAATCTGGTGCAAATCCACAAGGAATCTAGTTTAGCTCTTCTCACGTCTGCCACCACCATTGGCACCCTGACTGATCGTTTTTTGGAATTTAAGAATTCCTATGAATTTGAAGATTTTATGGACATTATATTCCCCATCCTAGCGAGGAAACTGTTCATACAGTGGAGGTTAGGCACTCTGCCTCTAAAAACCTTCACCTGTAAATGTCTTAAGGGGGGGATAGAGTTTGTCCTGGATGTAACATGCATGATGAGGAGGAAATTCATATTTTTTTCTTCTGCCCAACCTACATTAAACCCAGGAAATACTGGCTGGTGCCTATATGTAGGAACCTGGGATCCAGGTCCTATTTGCGTGTGTATAGAATTTTAAAAACAAGCACCTTGCCCCATATTGTATTTGCAGTGGCCAAATTTATTATGGCTGCGTGGCAGTTAAGGAAAAAACTATCTTCCGCCCAATTGATGAATTTGTGAATGTTTTTCTCCCCACCAGAAACATCCCTTTTTTATCCCTATAATCTTTCTTTTAGGGCATTTAACCGAATTTCCAATCCATTTTTATTCCTGGTACATAACTGTAGTCCACTATCACTGTATTTTAAAAAAATGTAATGCACCTTTTAAATGGTGTTGCTAAAATGCACTTATTATCACTGTATTTTAAAAATGTAATGCAATTCGAAATGGTGTTGTTATTTGTAATTTTTGTAATTGTTTGTATGAATCTTTTATGGTCTAAACGACCGAAATAAAGAAATTTTGGAATTGGAATTGGATACTACGAAAAACATCTAATAACCTATACACATACACATGTACCTACTCACCAACCCATGCAGCCACTTATGCACAAAGTGAAACACTAATACATATATTTAAATATTTAAACATTACTCTCTAATATATGTATTCACTAAGATACACTTAATAAACCAGTTAACCAATCAATTAAAAAAAAAACCATCCATATAAACACTTATTTAAACATTTATTCTTCCATCAACTTTTACATATACATATATAACACATATTTATTTTTCAGAAAGACACACATTCACTGGATGGTGTCATCAGTGATGTCATGAGTGATGTCACTGACCATGTCATGAGTGATGTAATATGTGACGTCATCAGCAGTGCATTGCACGCGCAAGTTATAGTGAGTCCAACTAACTATAACGTGGGAATTTCAATGGTTTTATGCGAGTAAAATTTCCAGCTAACTATAACTGGTGTAAAACCTATGGTTTTTTCAGTGAATTTAATAGGTTTTTTAAATGCTAATTCCTAACTCTAACTGGTGTGAAACCTATGGTTTTTTCAGTGAATATATATATATATATATATATATATATATATATATATATATATATATATATATTCACTGAAAAAACCATAGGTTATAGACCATATATAGTTAGGAATTAGCATTTACAAAACCTTATTTTACTCACACAAAACCATTGAAATTCGCATATATAGTTAGTTGCACTAACTATATATCGCGCACCCGCAATCCACTGCTGATCATGTCACATATTACATCATTCATGACATGGTCAGTGACATCACTGATGACATCACTGATGACATCTCAAATGACATCACTGATGACATCACTGACGTTGGCGTCCTGGAATGTCGAGTCCCGCAAGGGTCCGGACTCTCGCCACTCCTATTCAACTTATACCTGCAGCCACTGATAGACTCTCTGGCAAACATGGGCTGTAAAGTCTTCAACTACGCCGACGATACCCAGCTGCTGCTGAGTATCGAAAATACAACATCGGCTCAGTCCATGGCCCAAAAGACATTGCGGTTTATAGTAAACTGGATGACATCCAATCTATTAAAAATCAACCCGGATAAAACAGAGGTCCTAGTAGTCTCAACCTCTGCCTCTCCCTGGAATGATCTGTTTTGGCCCCAAGAACTTGGACCCACTCCAAAGCCATGCCCCAGTGTAAAGAGCCTCGGTGTTAAAATCGACCAGGAGCTTTCGATGACCAACCAAGTATCCGCTGTGGTCGGATCATGCACCAACCTGATTAGACAGCTGCGAAAGCTAGTCCCCCTGCTTTCCACGAACATGCTTCGAACCATTGTTTCAGCTACAATAGTCTCCAGAATCGACTACGGGAATGCATTATACCTAGGTCTTCCAAAAAACCTAATCAATCGTCTACAAGTCATCCTGAACGACGCAGCACGGCTAATCTTTGGATCACCTAGACGGACCCATGCTTCCCCTCTACTTTATAGGCTACACTGGCTCCCTATAAAGCAACGGGTTGAATTTAAGAGCCTGTGCATTGCCCATAAAGCAATTTATGGGCAAGCGCCGGCCTATATAAAAGAGAGGCTCGAAGTGTATAAACCCAAGCGAGCTCTACGATCCTCCAACTCCCTTCTGCTATCATGTCCACGCTTTAAAATGGCGACTAAAGGGGGCAGATCCTTTTCAGTCCAAGCCCCCACCATTTGGAATAAGCTACCGGAGGTGCTTCGCAGAGAATCTAATCTTCTCCGCTTTAGGAAATCCCTGAAGACATTGCTTTTCAGGGACGCATTTACATCCCTGTAAGATAGGCCGGCAATCTGCATCTCATTCACCCTTTCCTTGTTGCTGTACTTGGTCAGAAGCGCCTTGAGACCTGTCGGTGATTTGGCGCGATATAAAACCCAGATACAAATACAAATACAAATACAAATGACATCACTGATGACATCACTGATGACATCTCAAATGACATCAATGATGACATCACTGATGACATCTCAAATGACATCACTGATGACATCACTGATGACATCTCATTTGACATTACTGATCACATCACTGATGGCATCATTCATGTGATAATACGATGAACCTCTTCAGACTCTAATATAACCTTAGATACACTCAGTGTAAACAGACACTCACAGACTGTCACTCATCCATGGAGTTACTCACACACCTAGTCAGTCAAGCAAAGAATCAATCACACCTCCATTTCCTCAACTATACAGTTATACACACCTTACTTATTCAAACATATACTAACACATATTTACTCTCTTATACAATCCCTGATACAAGTTCACAATGATCCATACAGCCACTCACACATTCACTGGCTCTTATGCACAGTTATTTATATATGTCAACTCTCACATGTACTGTGTTTTACATATGTACTTACTTTGACATGTAGCACTGAGATATCCATTCACTCACCAATACACTCATGTACACAGTCAACCGCCCATACAGCTGTTTCCACATGCACTTTTGAACCCATACATCTAGTGAATCAACTGCTCACACATCTATGCACAGTCATACACCTCCCAGCCACCCACACACACACTCAGTCTCCCATACAAATACTTGGGCAACCAATCAATAACGCCTATAGTTACTCATATAGCTACTGATCAACACATGCAGCAGTTTACAGAACAACAGATATAATGATGCACAAATTAAGACAGTTTAGTCACTAACCCATGCACTCAGTGAGACACATTTAATCACTCACTCATACAGTCAGTCATGCACCTACTAAATCCTTCATCCAGACACTTATACATCCACTCATTCTTCAATATGTAAGACATATTTTAACTTTACAGAAACATACAGTCACTGGATGTTGTCATCAGTGATGTCATCAGTGATGTCATTTGAGATGTCATCAGTGATGTCACTGACCATGTCATGAATGATGTAATATGTGACATGATCAGCAGTGGATTGCGGGTGCAACTAACTATATATGCGAATTTCAATGGTTTTGTGTGAGTAAAATAAGGTTTTGTAAATGCTAATTCCTAACTATATATGGTCTATAACCTATGGTTTTTTCAGTGAATTTTCATGGTTTTGTAAATGCTAATTCCTAACTATATATGGTCTATAACCTATGGTTTTTTCAGTGAATTTCAATGGTTTTTTAATAGCAAATATCAAAAGCTGCAAAATGTATTCTTCTTTTAAAGGAAAAATATATTTTATGTGTATTTAATATAATTTTTTTATGTATATACTTTTTTTGAGGGAACAAATTTATCAACTATCATGCTGAAGAAGAGTGTGGGGAAAAAAAACAAAGAGGAGGACTAAGAGGAAAGAACAATCAGTTCAAAAATACAATTGCTTTAAAGCATGAAGTGCTTTTCCACACATTTACATTTAAATAACCCATATTAGAACATACAAAATATCTACAGAGGAGACGGTGTACATTGAATTTTAGACTCTTCATTGGTACCTACATGTTGGTACTTACATCACCCACACAACACAACAGCTCTATTCAGAGCTACCCTACCTCAAAGCTCTCTAAAATATTATTTTAATATTTCCCTTGGTTTTCCCCTTGTTACGCTTTCCGGAACGCTACCCGGTGGGCCTCCTCAGCCACCCTCAGAAAACCTAGGGGGTCAGGATATGTCTCTCGTGCCCCCTTATACCCATTCCCAACATTGTTTATCCTCCATCTTGTGACTAAATTCGTCCGAAACACAAGATGGCGGACTCCCGTTACGCTACTGGTGAGCTACCCGGTTCGCGTACCGGGTAGCGCTTCCACCGCGAAAAATCAAAAAAAAATTATTTTATTTTTTTGCCCCGCGGGGCCCTTTAATAGCCCCCACATCAATCCTAGGGGGTCAGGAGGGGTCTACCTTGCCCCCTTTCATTCATTTCCCCCTTCGTTTATTTCCACCTCTTGTCTCTCGATCCTACCGAGAGACAAGATGGCGGCCGCTCCGGACTGTTTAGAATGTTGACAGTCACCGGAGAGCCAATCCGCTTCTCCTCGCGAAGTTCCGTTACGCGTCTGGTACGCGAACCGGGGCGCTAACCGGGACGCTGTCACAGATATATATATTTTTTTTAACGTTAATTTCTCAAAATCCACTGGAGCACAAATCTTGAGACCTAGCAAAGGCACATCGGGCAAACAGTCTCTACAATTTTGCCAAGTTTCATAGAAATCCATTCAGCCGTTCGAGCTAAAAGTGAGTCAAACCGCCCTATGGAAAACTCAATGTTAAAAACACGTTTTGAGACCCCCCTTTTTTCTCGGCCCCCGCTTGACGAAACCCCCCCAAACTTACAGGGGATGCTCAGAAACAAAATGTGCCATTTTCCTGAAAATTTCAGCCAATTCCGTCCATCAACGCCAAAGTTATTCAACATAGAATCTTCAGAAATCCCTATTCAAATAAATCCTAACTATATATACCTACTGGCGACCGCCAGTAGGTATATATAGTTAGGATTTTTTCTCTATGGGATTTTTGAAAATTCTATGTCTAATAACTTTGGCGTTTGTGGACGGAATTGGCTGAAATGTTCAGGAAAATGGCACATTTTGTTTCTGAGTAGCCCTTGAAAATTTAGGGGGGGTTCGTCAAGGGGGGGCCGAGAAAAAAGGGGGGTCCCAAAATGTGTTTTTAACATTGAGTTTTCCATAGGGCGGTTGCCCTCACTTTTAGCCCGAACGGCTGAATGGATTTGCACGAAACTTGGCAAAATTGTAGGGACTGGTAGCCCGATGTGCCTTTGCTAGGTCTCAATATATGTGCTCCAGTGGATTTTGAGAAATTAACGTTCAAAAAAAGATATATATCTGTAACAGCGGACCGGGCAGCGCTCCGGTTCGCGGACTTTTCGCGGTACAGAGCTTTGTGAAGCGAAGCTGATTGGTTCTCCGGCGTCTGTGAACATTCCAAACAGTCTGTAGCGGCCGCCATCTTGTCTCTCGGTAGGATCGAGAGACAAGAGGAGGCCAAAGCGAAGGGGCAAATGACCATAAGGGGGCATAGTAGATCCTCGCTGACCCCCTAGGTTTGATGTGGAGGTTTTAAAAGGGTCCCGCGGGCAAAAAAAAAAAATAATAATAATAATCGAACGGCTGAATGGATTTGCACGAAACTTGGTAAAATATTAGGGACTGGTAGCCCGATGTGCCTTTGCTAGGTCTCAATATATGTGCTCCAGTGGATTTTGAGAAATTAACGTTCAAAAAAAGATATATATCTGTAACAGCGCTCCGCTTCGCGTAACGGAGGTTTGCGAAGCTGATTGGTTCTCCGGCGTCTGTAAACATTGCAAACAGTCCGTAGCGGCCGCCATCTTGTCTCTCGGTAGGATCGAGAGACAAGAGGAGGCCAAAGCGAAGGGGCAAATGACCATAAGGGGGCATAGTAGATCCTCCTTGACCTCTTAAGGTTTGATGTGGAGGTTTTAAAAGGGCCCCGCGGGGCAAAAAAAGATAATAATAATAATAATCGAACGGCTGAATGGATTTGCACGAAACTTGGCAAAATTGTAGGGACTGGTAGCTCGATGTGCCTTTGCTAGGTCTCAATATATGTGCTTCAGTGGATTTTGAGAAATTAACGTTCAAAAACAAGATATATATCTGTAACAGCGCTCCGCTTCGCGGAGATAAAATTATATCTGTATTACCTAGCTGTTGCTAACACCAGTTAGCGACGGCTAGTAGGAGATAGCGACCATCTTGGGCCCCACTTTGCATGTGAGTGATATTTATCACTAATGACATGCAAAGTGGGCATGCCAAGATGTTAGCGACTGGAAACAGTCGCTAACATCACTATCTCCTATTATCAACTTTTGGAAATATTCACGATAAGCGCGAATATCTCCAAAAGCTAGCACCTGCCCTGAGCAGTTCTTAGCCATGTTATCCAATGGGAGGTGGATAACATGGCTAAGAGCATTAGCTCGGTAATGCATGAATATCGCTGAGTTTTCAGCGATATTAATGCATTGCGGTCGTTTTTTATCGTATTTGCGATAAACCTTGATAATAGCAAGGTTTATCTGCGATAATTTCTGACGATGCTTAGCGGTAAAAAAATCGTTGCTAAGCATCGTTAGGGATAAATATCGCTTAACTTTGGTAATATGCCCCAACGTCTGTTAACGTTCGATTCGAAGGAAATCAGGAAGTGTTGAAAAACATTGTCTGCGCCATCTTGTCTTTTTTCAAATGCCACACTTTTGTCGTGCACGGCAGTCATTTTAGATGCCTTGACCAGACCCACTCTGTGCACGCTGTCGATCCTTAGCATGGCTCCCCACCCTCGCAAGCATCTCCCCCAGGCAGTGGTCACCCCCGCTCTCTGTCTTATGCATGGGTAATAAACCTCCCCCCATCTGCGCTGCTCTTCCCTGAGAATCACACCCTGTGCCCGCCCGACACCTCCCTTTCGCCCTATTCACTACCGCACCCTCTGACACTCCTTTTCCTCTGTGTCCGATTGTCCAGGCCGGTCCTAGGGTATCAGCTAGCCCTGCAGATGTAGTTTATGGCCCCAGCTGTAAAGAATCACCCCTCTTCAAAGGAGTTATAGTAGATCAAGGCCCACACTCGATGAGATCCGTCACAGCAGACGCGTTCCTATTATCTGAAAACCATCCGGTATTGTGATTGGGGAGGGGACCGAGCCTGAAGCGGAAGATTCCAGGGATGACTCTTTGTACATCAAAGTTTTTAGAATTATGTGTAACATTAAAAATATATAGCACTCCGACAAAGTAGTAAGATTATAAAACTTTAATAACTTATAAATATATACAAGAAAACAAAAACAGTAATAACATATAAACATTTTTAGGGAAAAACAACGAAGTAGCGGTCGGCTGTGCGAATAGTCCCAACGCAGCACAACGTCCAGATTTCTGGCGTGGGGCGTCGCGGGGGGTGGGTCATCAGTAGCAAACTGTTGTGCGAATAGTTCCAAGGCAGCAGAACGATGGCACCAAGGTGATGTCCAGTAAGTTGCCGCACTGGTTTTGGTATCCTACAATGCTGCTCCGAATAACGGCGTGGGGCGCCCCGGGGGAGGCGGCGTGAACGGGCCTCTCCAGGTGGAGTCTCATCTGTTGTAGTGGGGCGCCCCTTTACCGTTTCAGTTGCCATTCCGTCCGTTTTTGGTCCACTGTGTCAAAAGCCGCAATTCAGCTGAGTTGCGCCCACTCTTGCGGTGCAGTGATAGGCGGCTGTCACAGGACTCTCAAAATGGCGGCAGGCTGTTTCCTTTTTGGGCCTGGTCCACTGAAATGGCCCTGGGACACCTTGGAAATCGGACGCTTGTCTGCTAGGTCTTGGACCCCATTCTCGAAAGCGTCCCCTCCGCCTTGAGGATTCATCAAAAGTTTTGGGGGCCCCCGACTCCTGTAGGCTTCTGGTGGGGAGCGGCTGCCATGATTGCTCACGGAATGACCACGACGGAGCTACGAGATGGTGGTGCTCTCATGCTGACGCCAGCTTCAGTCTGAAACATCCAGAAACAAGGTGGGGCTTTCATCGTTTGGGAAAAAAAAAAGTTTTCATCCAATGAAAAGTGTTGTTTTTAGGTCATATGATCAAGCCTTCCATCATTAGGAAACCAAAAGTAAAATGAACCAATGAAAAGTTTTATAAACAAGTCACATGACCTGTTATGCGGCATAGGGTATAAAATGCGGAAAAAATACGTTGGCACGTGAGGCGGCGTCAGTAGCGGACCGATGTGCGAATAGGCCGAAGGCAACACAACGCGCTAAGATCCGGATGGCACCGAGGTGGTGTCCAGCAAGTTGCAGCACTGGTGTGGCCATCCTACAATGCTGAAAGTGGGCGTGGGGCGCCCCGTTGGCCTGTGAGTTTGCGTCAGTAGCGGACCGATGTGCGAATAGGCCGAAGGCAGCACAACGCGCCAAGATCCGGATGGCACCGAGGTGGTGTCTAGTAAGTTGCCGCACTGGTGTGGACATCCTACAATGTTGAAAGTCGGCGTGGGGCGCCCCGTTGGCCTGTGAGATGGCGTCAGTAGCGGACCGATGTGCGAATGGGGCCAAAGGCAGCGCAACAATATTTTCGGAATAGAAGACACCACAAGGCGCTGAGATGCCAAGATCCGGATGGCACCGAGGTGGTGTCTAGCAAGTTGTGGCACTGGTGTGGCCATCCTACAATGGTAAAAGTCGGCGTGGGGCGCCCTGTTGGCCTGTGAGATGGTGTCAGTAGCGGACTGATGTGCGAATGGGGCCAAAGGCAGCGCAACAATATTTTCTGACTGACACCACAAGGCGCTGAGATGCCAAGATCCGGATGGCACCGAGGTGATGTCTAGGAAGTTGCTGTACTGGTGTGGCCATCCTACAATGGTAAAAGTCGGCGTGGGGCGCCCTGTTGGCCTGTGAGATGGTGTCAGTTGCGGACCGATGTGCGAATGGGGCCAAAGGCAGCGCAACAATATTTTCTGTATGGAAGATACCACTAGGCGTTGAGATGCCAAGATCCGGATGGCACCGAGGTGATGTCTAGCAAGTTGCTGTACTGGTGTGGTCATCCTACAATGCTGAAACTCGGCGTGGGGCGCCCCATTAGCCTGTGAGATGGCGTCAGTAGCGGACCGATGTGTGAATAGGCCAGAACCAGCACAAGGCGCCAAGATCCGGATGTCACCGTGGTGGTTTCATAGTTGAGAGGCACTTCATCTGCAGTGGGGCGCCGAGATCCGGATGGCACTGAGGTGATGTCTAGCAAGTTGCTGTACTGGTGTGGTCATCCTACAATGCTGAAACTCGGCGTGGGGCGCCCCATTAGTCTGTGAGATGGCGTCAGTAGCGGACCGATGTGCGAATAGGCCGAAGGCAGCACAACGCGCCAAGATCCGGATGTCACCGTGGTGGTTTCATAGTTGAGAGGCACTTCATCTGCAGTGGGGCGCCGAGATCCGGATGGCACCGAGGTGATGTCTAGCAAGTTGCTGTACTGGTGTGGTCATCCTACAATGCTGAAACTCGGCGTGGGGCGCCCCATTAGCCTGTGAGATGGCGTCAGTAGCGGACCGATGTGCGAATAGGCCGAAGGCAGCACAACGCGCCAAGATCCGGATGTCACCGTGGTGGTTTCATAGTTGAGAGGCACTTCATCTGCAGTGGGGCGCCGAGATCCGGATGGCACCGAGGTGATGTCTAGCAAGTTGCTGTACTGGTGTGGTCATCCTACAATGCTGAAACTCGGCGTGGGGCGCCCCATTAGCCTGTGAGATGGCGTCAGTAGCGGACCGATGTGCGAATGGGGCCAAAGGCAGCGCAACAATTTTTTTGGAATAGAAGAGACCACAAGGCGCTGAGATTCGGTTAGCACCGAGGTGGTGTCTAGCAAGCTATGCAGCTGAGTTGCGTGCGCACTTGCGGCGAATAGGTCGAAGGCAGCATAACAATGTTTTCTGAATAGAAGACACCACAAGGCGTTGAGATTCGGTTACCACCGAGGTGATGTCTAGCAAGTTGCCGCACTGGTGTGGCCATCCTACAATACTGCTCCGAATAACGGCGTGGGGTGCCCGAAGGGGGGGGGGGAGGCGGCGTGAACGGGCCTTCCTAGGTGGAGGCTCGTCTGTTGTAGTGGGGCGCCCCTTTACCGTTTCAGTTGCCATTCAGCTGAGTTTCGGCTGCTCTTGATGCTACAGCGACAGGCGGCTGCAACAGGACTCTCAAAATGGCGGCCTGTTCTTTGGATTTGGGCCTGGTCCACTAAAATGGCCCTGGGACACCTTAGAACTCGGACGCTCGATTTTTTTTTCCTTTCCTGTACATGCAAAAAAAGGTAAATGCCCGGTACGTTACACGCTTCATCTGCCACGATGAACTCTCCAGAGGAACCGAAAAAAAATATAGTTATGGTAACTATACCATGCATCATCATATGGAGAGGTGGCACCAATTAATTATAGTGCTGCATAAAAGAGAGATTTGGAGGAGAACCCCTGACCTGCTAGTACATTCATCAAAGAAGTGGCACTGACAGCATCAGAGGCAAGGGAAACGGTCCCAAATATTTAGAAGAACTTTGGAAAGATTAAAATGACATGTTTAGATTGTGGCAAATTAATTTCATGTGGACAGATGAGTGTTACTCTAATAAATACAGCATATGAACATCATCATAGTCGATGGTTGGTAGAGACATTTTGACTATATCCTGGACCTGCCCGTCCTCGCCCAAAATGGCGCCGGAATAAATTGGACTCGTAACTCCTTGTTGTGTACTGGTTGCAGAACCTTGAAATCACGAGATACGTATGCAGTTTTGAAGCACATGGCGGGCGGGGACGAGAATTGATTGAATATTTCGACATCCCTATTGATATTAAGTTCTGATGTGTTATTGATTACTGTACTATTGAAAGTTCGAATTAACGTCACCCATGGTACTTGCCCGCAAATGTATATCTAGATAATTTTATTGTAACTGGCCCTGTCGTATTTTAATTATAAAATGTACGTCCACCGATTCCGTAACTGTTAGACACCTTAGTTCTTGCAACCTAATGGCCCGCCCGTTACGTTCCTCTACAGTGTAAATGTCTACTCATCAGATACGATTACAGTTTGCTCCGTGGCCGGCCCACGTGGTTATAGGCTCGTATTTGTATAATGAAATTTTCACAATAAAGGTTTTTAAAAGAAAACATGGTAGTAGTATATACATTGGTAAAGTTTTTAATAATAGTCACTGTTTTAGAATCATTAAAAGGCAAGTGAAATAAAGCAGACCAATTACATGAAGGGTAAAAGGTATAATACGAAGGAACGCAGTAAAGATAAATGGTCAAGGGCTGTTGTGTTTTCTATTCCTGCAACATAAAGTGATCGATAAGAATCTCATATTCAGGCGTATCGGCGACTAAGACAGCAGGTCGACCCTCTTTTGCTCAACGGCTCCGTCATGGGACGAAGAAACGCTCTTTTTCTCGAAAAAAGAATATATTTTACTTGCAGGACAGTTGTAAATTTTCCGGGAAAGTACATTAGCCTGGAACATTATAACATATATTTAAGAAAAAATAATGTTCGGAAGTAATAAAAAGCGTAATTTTTAGGTCATATGACCAAGCCTTTCATCATTAGAATAAGAAAAGTAAAATGAACCAATGAAAAGTTTTATTAACAAGTCACATGACTTGTTATGCTTACGTTACGCGCTGCGCGCCCCGGATGACTTCCGGATGCGCTAACGCGGCGCGTCATATGACGCATTACGCGACAACGCAGGTCCAGAATATAGTCAAAATGTCTCCACCAACCAGCGGTCGGAACACAACCCCTTTCAGCAGGCTAAATAGTTCTGTTAAATGACAACAGAAGGGACAGGCAACAAGAACCATTAGTCAAAGAGGGGAGGGCTAGTTCTTCTCTACCGGGTTACATTGGGGCGCTACCGGAACTGATCGAATTGGTAGTCTACAGTGTTTCTGGATGTTTCAGACTGAAGCTGGGGTTAGCATGAGAGCAGCACCATTTCGTAGCTCCGTCGTGGCCATTCCGCAACCAATCATGGCAGCCGCTCTTTATCGTTATTTTTGTCGGGGTGGGTGGCGGAGCCGAGCTGTTTTGCAGCCATCATTGTGTGGAGTTCAGTTCATTTCACTAGTTTTGTATTTGTCATGAGGGGTTGTTCCTAATGTTTCTATTTTAGCGAGGTCAAAAAGAGATCCCATTAGTGGCCTACTGATTTTGCTCGATTCCTTTTCTTTTTTTTTTACACGATTTTTCGTTATCTGCAAAGACTAAACAGAGTATTGCGACTCTGTGTTTGTTTGTAAATAGAGAATGAACCAAAGAGAACCAATTCTAAAACAGTAAATACTTGGATAACAATCAATCAAATGGAGAGAGAAGCAGGCACGACGTATTACAACGGGGGCAAAGGCCTGCGTTAACTACCCTTCACTATGTGCAAAGAGAGAGTACTCCTAATAGAAATGAGGGGGGGGGCACCATTCAAAGCAGATCAGTGTGCATAAACACGAAAATGTTTTCACTTACCACGTACTTGACATTCGACAGCTTGTGATATTTGCTATTAAAAAAACATTGAAATTCACTGAAAAAACCATAGGTTATAGACCATATATAGTTAGGAATTAGCATTTACAAAACCTTGAAAATTCACTGAAAAAACCATAGGTTATAGACCATATATAGTTAGGAATTAGCATTTAAAAAACCTTATTTTACTCACACAAAACCATTGAAATTCCATATATAGTTAGTTGCACTAACTATATATCGCGCACCCGCAATCCACTGCTGATGATGTCACATATTACATCATTCATGACATGGTCAGTGACATCACTGATGACATCACTGATGACATCTCAAATGACATCACTGATGACATCACTGATGACATCTCATTTGACATCAATGACCACATCACTGATGATATCATTCATGTGACAATACAATGCATCTCCTCACATTTTAATATAACCTCTGTTTCACCCAGTGTTAAATACAGAGTATAATTTTTGAAACCATTGACACACCAATACTAGTTACTACATATGTACTCACTGATTCCTACGTCTACACACACATTCACTCATTCACCCATACAATCATTCATACATACAATCACTCATCTTTACAACACTATCATATGCACTCATACACCTATACAGACACTCACACTCTGCCACTCATCCATGGAGTTACTCACACACCTAGTCAGTCCTGTAAAGAATCAATCACACTTCCATTTTCTATTTTTTCCATTTTCCATTTAAACATAGAGTACCTTACATTTTCAAACATATACTAACACATACTTACTCTCTTATACAATCATTGATACAAGTACACATTGATCTGCACAGAGTCACACATCTCCCAGCCAGCCACACACACACTCAGTCTCCCATACAAATACTTGGACAATCAATCAATAACCCATATAGTTACTCATATAGCTACTGATCAACACATGCAGCAGTTTACAGAACAACAGACATAATGATGCACAAATTAAGACAGTTTAGTCACTAACCCATGCACTCAGTGAGACACATTTAATCACTCACTCATACAGTCAGTCATGCACCTAAATCCTTCATCCAGACACTTATACATCTACTCATTCTTCAATATGTAAAACATATTTAAACTTTACAGAAACACACAGTCAATGGATGATGTCATCAGTGATGTCATCAGTGATGTCATTTGAGATGTCATCAGTGATGTCATCAGTGATGTCACTGACCATGTCATGAATGATGTAATATGTGACATCATCAGCAGTGGATTGCGGGTGCGCGATATATAGTTAGTGCAACTAACTATATATGGAATTTCAATGGTTTTGTGTGAGTAAAATAAGGTTTTTTAAATGCTAATTCCTAACTATATATGGTCTATAACCTATGGTTTTTTCAGTGAATATATATATATATATATAACATTTCTATGGCAAAATGAAACCCCTCATTTTGTTCCTTTTCAAATTAAATGTATTAAGTGTTACCACTTTATTCCAATCAAGATGACTTCAGGTGTGCCATACTTTTGTCATAAGTAAGACTGTTAGCGTTCTAGTTGTTCTTTAGAACACTCTGGGACATTCTGTCATTGGGCTATAGTTGGGCTACATCTGGCTGATATTTGGGCTACATTTGGGCTCTTTTGTCTCTGGTGGCCATCTTGGGAGACTGCATATCAGAATTGTTTTAATGAAATATAAGAGGATTTGAGAAGTCACTCAAAATGTGCCCTAATTTTTCTTTCTTCAGCACTAATCATAATTTCTATGGCAAAATGAACCCCCTCATTTTGTTCCTTTGCAAATTAAATGTTTTAAGTGTTAACACTTTATTCCAATCAAGATGACTTCAGGTGTGCCATACTTTTGTCATAAGTAAGACTGTTAGCGCTCTAGTTGTGTGGTGTTAGCGTTCTAGATGCTATGCTCAGGTCGTGTGACGTAACACGCCTGAGCGTGTACGGATGGACTAGGCATGCGCGAGCGGCGGTTCGCGCCAGATCATCGCCGGCACTGCGCTACATACAGAAGGCGCCCGGCGCTCTTCCTGAGAGTAACTATTGATGCTAATAAAGCGATTATAGAAACCTTACACTGTTTCCTGGTCCTCTGTATGGTGTACAAGGCAACTCCATAGTGGCGACGAGGAGGGGGATTTACCCACGAGGAACAAGGAGGAGCAGCACCAGATAGAACAGAGGGAAGAGAGGCCTGGGGCACACCAGAACACGAAGGCCCCCGCTATTCACCTGCAGCACCGGTGAAGAAAGACAGAAGGCAAACAAAGCGGAAGGAAGAGCTTGACAGAGGCGCAGAGAGAAAACACGGAGTACAGGTCAGAAAAGCAAAGCGACTTGCGCAGTAGCACAGTAGGCCGGCGAAACCCCCCTCGTAGAACCTGGCTGAGAAGGGCGCCCACGAAGGAGCGGGGAGCAGCGCACCCAGCGCCTCAACGTCGAAAGCAGACAGTGACGGCGCTCCTGGCAGTCCCAGGCGTCAAGAAGGAGATAACAACGCGCCAGGCAGCCCCGGGAACCAAGAGGAAGGACCTGAAGGGCAAATCAAAATGAGCAGTCAGGCGTCATCACTCACAGCCCCAATCCCGTTCCTACCTAGGCCTGGAGAACCTCAGATGAAGTGGGAGGACTGGAGGGAGTACTTCGGCAACTATCTAGAAGCCCTGGAGGACGAATCCACCGATGAGTTCACCCCAGCGAGACGGAGACGGATATTATTACACAATCTGGGCCCAGAGGGCATAAGAGTATTCAAAAATATTGCGTCTCCACCGCTTCAAGCAGCGGACGCTGATACATTCAAACAGGCCTTAGAAGACTTGGACGCCCATTACCGCCCGGCAGTATGCGTCTCCATAGACAGATTCAACTTCCAGCAAAGGAAACAGGGAGAAGGAGAGTCAGTTGACGACTACGTGGCGGCCTTGAGGAGACTTGCGGTCACGTGCAAGTATGGGAACATGGAAGAAGATTTCATTAAAGACCAGATAGTTATGCACACCACCAACAAGCAGGACAAGCTATGGGCTCACGGTGAAGCCACGTTAAAAGAAGTGATCGCAATGGTGAAGAAGGCTGAGCTCTCCAAGAGGTGCGCAGAGGCCGCGAAGAAAGAAAGCACGCAAAGAGTAATGGTCAACAAGATTGATGACGCAGAACCGTCGAACAGGCACAAAATGGCGCCGAGTGGCGACCGCGCACCCGGCAAATGGGCGGGAAAATCAGGTCAGGCGGGAAGACAGTCCTCAACCCCCGGATCGTCATGCTACAGATGCGGCAGTGCCAACCACACAGCTCAGGACAAACGCTGCCCAGCCTTTCGAGTGAAATGCTTGTTTTGCGGCCTGATCGGCCACTTTGAGAAAGTGTGCCGCAAGAAGGAAAAACGAACAATGGTGAAATACATAGCTCAACAACCGCAAGATGGAGGCGCTGGAGAGGAGTCGGGTGAAGATGACAAAGTACTATGTATCGAGGAGCAGGTACTGGGCGTCGACACTCAGCGCTCCGACAAGCCACGAACTGAAATGTTGATAGGGGGAGTGAAAATCAAAATAGCGATTGACTCAGGTTCTCCATACTCCATTGTACAGAGATCGGTGTGGGAAGGAGACTTCAGTCCGAGCCTAGGTTCACACCTCGATCCGCCGGACATCAGACCGATATCATATACGGAGAATCTGATCCCCATGGTGGGGTACCGGAGCCTCCTGTTCGAGTTCCGAGGAAGGACAGCGACCTGTAAGCTATATGTTGCTGAGAGAGGACCCTCCGTCCTGGGGTGGAGAGACCAAGGGGACTTAGGAATTAAACTGGACCCGGGCGGCAAGGAACAAATCCTCCTTACAGACGACGAGCAGTGGCCCGACTTGGACAGAGTGAGAAGAGAATATCCCAGAGTTTTTGGGGGCAAAGTGGGCAAATTGGAGAAATTCATGCATAAAATTGTGCTCAAGGAAAATGCCTAACCCGTCTCCCACAGGGTCCGCAACATACTGATGGCAGTGAGAGAGGCAGTCCAAAACGAGTTGTCCCGATTGGAAGAACAGGATATCATTGAGCCTATCGACAGCTCAGAATGGTTGTCCCCCCTAGTGGTTGCCAAGAAGCCCAACGGGAAGGTGCGCCTCTGTGTGGACTTACGCGAGCTGAACAAATGCTTGGTGGTGGAAAAGTTTCCTCTCCCGAGAATAGAAGAGATGCTAGCAAAAACCAGGGGTGTGCAGTGGTTCTCCACCGTCGATCTCACGTTGGCGTACCATCAGATAGAACTCCACCCGTCCAGCAGGAAACTCACGTCCTTCATTACCCCTTACGGGTGCTACCGATTCCGCAGGATGCCCTTTGGGCTGGCGTCCGCAGCGGCGGTGTTCCAAAAATTAATGCATCGCCTGTTCAAGGATGTCAAAGGCATTCAATACTTCCAAGACGACATCCTGGTGATGGGTATGGATCGCAAGGCCCATGATGCCAAACTGGACCAAGTACTGAGTGTACTGCAAGGCAGAGGCCTCACAGCGGAATGGGGGAAGTGCCGCTTCGGTATGACTTCCGTCACCTATCTGGGGCACGAAATAAGTGGATCTGGAATAACACCCAAGAAAGACAACGTGAGAGCAATCTGCGAGGCCAGAGCCCCCAACAACAAAGAAGAAGTACGGTCATTTCTAGGGATGGCAGAGTACTATAGCAAGTTCGTCCAACACTTTGCGACAAAGACACACGGCTTGCGTCAACTGGTCAGAGACAAGACGTCCTTTCTCTGGAATAGTGCAGCTCAACAAGAATTCGATGAGCTGAAGAAGGACGTCAGCCAGGCTGTGCCGTTGCAGGGTTATGACCCTATGGGAATCAGCATCCTCACCACAGATGCCAGTGAAAAAGGACTGGGAGCGGTCCTTGCTCAACTAAGAGAGAATAACACTGTTGAAACGCTGAGCTTTGCGTCCAGAGCATTGTCAGCCACTGAGCAGAAGTTCAGTGTAATTGAGAAGGAAATGATGGCAGTCGTGTGGGCCATGGGAAAGTTCCGGCAGTTCCTGTGGGGCACGAGGTTCCGCCTGCAAACCGACCATAAGCCACTAGTCAAGGTGCTGACCTCAAGTGGACATGCAACGGCAACCCCGCGGATTGCCAAAATGATGCTCAAGCTACTGGAGTACACGTATGACGTTGAGTATATCCCGGGTACGCGCAACAAGGTAGCAGACTACCTTAGCAGGGCGTCGAACATGGAAGAAGCGCCTGCTTCCGCAGAGGAGAACGAGGAAATGGTGGCAGCTCTGGAAGATGAAGAGAGGGCGATAAGCATGCAGGAATGGACCCAAGCATATGGAAATGATGAGACCCTGGAGGAGGCTAAGAGGTACGTAGTCAACGGTTGGCCGGACAAAAGAAAACTGAAGGAGGAGCTCAAGAAACTGTTTGAAGTGAGAGAGGAGTTGTCCATGAGTGACTCAGGAACCTTTCTGTACCGGGGGGACAAGGTGATACCCCCTCAGGAGCTGATCCCTATATTGCTGAACCAACTGCACGAAGGTCACCTCAGGATAGTGAAGACCAAGTCTCGAGTGAAGCAGATGTACTGGTGGCCAGGAATGGACATCGCAGTTGAGAGACACGTCAGGGACTGCAACCAATGCCAAGAGTCAGACAAAGTACTCAAGCCTTTAAGACCGGCGTTAGGCCTCTTCGAACAACCCAGTGACCCATGGGAGGACATAGCTGTTGACATCCTAGGGCCGATATTGGATGGGCAAGGGATAACAAAGTACTTGTGCGTGCTGGTGGACAAGTATTTAAAATGTCACGAGGTACACGTACATGAAGTAATGGACGCGGAGGTTGTCATCAAATTTCTCACATCCGTGTTTCTGAGAGAAGGCATCCCGAGAACCATCCTGACAGACAATGGTCCACAGTTCACGTCGGAGAAATGGAAAAGCTATATGGAAAGAAATGGAATCAAGTCAAAACACACGGCAGTGTATCATCCCGCCTGTAATGGACAAGTGGAAAGATTCAATTGCGTGCTGATGGGATCCATTCAAGCAGCCATCATGCAAGGAAAAGACTGGGAATTAGAGGTCCAAAGAATGTTGTGGGCGTATAGAATTACCCCCACCACAACGGGGTACAGTCCCTTCCAGATTCTCAGGGGTAGACACCCGTTCACGAAAGACAATGTGGTCTGGAGAGAGAAAACGATCACCAGCAAATGGTCACCGGCAGTAGTCCAACACAACTTGCAGAGAGCACAGAAAGTGTACACAGACCACTACAATGAAAGGAAAAGGACACAAAGTTCTTCGTTGGAAAAAGGAGAGTGGGTGAGAGTAAAGCATGCCATCATGAAGAAGAAAGGGGACAGCAGGTATAGCCCACCCCTACAAGTAGAAGAAGTGTACGGCAGAGCAGCTCTCCTTAGCGATGGCAGGGTGTGGTCACACGATCGCATGGCCAAAGTCAACAAGATAGTGAAGTGGCCAGGGGAGAACAACAACGATGTGCACGTTCAGGTACAAGGAGCAAGAAATGGAGAAAAAGAGCCCGAAGAGGCAAGCAGAGGAATGGAAAATGTGAGCACGGACATGGGAGACCCCATCGATACCAGTGGAAGAGAAACGTTGGCGAGAGTGGAAGAAACACCTGGGAGAGCGGGACAAGGTCCAGCAGGAGGAAAGGTAGAGAGCCCTGAACCCAAGCTGCTGGGAAGAACCTCCACTCCGGTAAGACGCACGCGTGCTGGGTGGTTGGTGGTCAGACCCTCGCATCTTAGAGACTTTGAATAAATGAACACTGAACACTGAACTGTTTCCTCCCTTAAGGAAAAAGGGGAGATATGTGGTGTTAGCGTTCTAGACGCTACGCTCAGGGCGTGTGACATAACACGCCTGAGCGCGTCCGGATGGACTAGGCATGCGCGAGCGGCGGTTCGCGCCAGATCAACGCCGGCACTGCGCTACATACAGCAGGCGCCCGGCGCTCTTCCTGAGTGTAACTATTGATGCTAATAAAGCGATTATAGAAACCTTACACTGTTTCCTGGTCCTCTGTATGGTGTACAAGGCAACTCCATAAGTTGTTCTTTAGAACACTCTGGGACATTCTGTCACTGGGCTATAGTTGGGCTACATCTGGCTGATATTTGGGCTACATTTGGTTTTTTTTGTCTCTGGTGGCCATCTTTGGGCTACATTGGGCTACATTGGGCTACATTGGGCTACATTTGGGCTCTAACATATATATAGCCCAATGTAGCCCAATATATATTTTTCAAAGTTAATTTTCGTAAAAACCACTGGAGCATATATCTTGAGACATAGCAAAGGCACACCGGGCTACCAGTCCCTACAATTTTGCCAAGTTTTGTGGAAATCCATTCAGCCGTTCGAGCTAAAAGTGAGTCCAACCGCCCTACGGAAAACTCAATGTTAAAAACACATTTTGGGACCCACCTTTTTTCTCGGCCCCCGCTTGACGAAACCCCCCTAAACTTTCAGGGGACGCTCAGAAAAAAAATGTGCCATTTTCCTGAAAATTTCAGCCAATTCCGTCCATCAACGCCAAAGTTATTCAACATTGAATTTTCAGAAATCCCTATTCAAAAAAATCCTAACTATATATACCTACTGGCGACTGCCAGTAGGTATATATATATATATATATATATATATATATATATATATATATATATATATATATATATATATATATTACCTACTGGCGGTCGCCAGTAGGTATATATAGTTAGGATTTTTTTCCTATGGAATTTTTGAAAATTCTATGTCGAATAACTTTGGCGTTTGAAGACAGAATTGGCTGAAATTTTCAGGAAAATGGAACATTTTGTTTCTGAGCAGCCCCTGAAAATTTGGGGGGGTTTCGTCAAGGGGGGGCCGAGAAAAAAGGGGGGTCCCAAAACGTGTTTTTCCCATGCAATTTTCCATAGGGCGGTTGGCCTCACTTTTAGCCTGAACGGCTGAATGGATTTACACCAAACTTGGCAAAATTGTAGAGACTGGTACCCCGATGTGCCTTTGCTATGTCTCAAGATATAGGCTCCAGTGATTTTTACGAAAATTAACTTTGAAAAATATATATTGGGCTACATTGGGCTATATATATGTTGGAGCCCAAATGTAGCCCAATGTAGCCCAATGTAGCCCAATGTAGCCCAAAGATGGCCACCAGAGACAAAAAAAACAAATGTAGCCCAAATATCAGCCAGATGTAGCCCAACTATAGCCCAATGACAGAATGTCCCAGAGTGTTCTAAAGAACAACTAGAGTGCTAACAGTCCTACTTATTACAAAGGTATGGCACACCTGAAGCCATCTTGATTGGAATAAAGTGGTAACTCTTAAAACATTTAATTTAAAAAGGAACAAAATGAGGGGGTTCATTTTGCCATAGAAAGTATGATTAGCGAATATATGACGAAATCCCGCATACCATCAGTCCGCAAAAAAAATCCCGCATGTACTATTAGGCCGCAAATTAAAATAACGAAAACTTTTAGAACGAATATGCCTTTAGCATACACTAAACAACTAAACTACCCTAAACCCTAAAACACTACCCCCAGCATGACCCTACACTACACAAACAGTACAACACTACCCTAAACCCTAAAACACTACCCCCAGCATGACCCTACACTACACAAACACTACAACACTACCCTAAACCCTAAAACACTACCCCCAGCATGACCCTACACTACGCAAACACTACAACACTACCCAAAACCCTAAAACACTACACCCCAGCATGACCCTACACTACGCAAACACTACAACACTACCCTAAACCCTAAAACACTACCCGCAGCATGACCCTACACTACACAAACACTACAACACAACCCTAAACCCTAAAACACTACCCCCAGCATGACCCTACACTACGCAAACACTACAACACAACCCTAAACCCTAAAACACTACCCCCAGCATGACCCTACACTACGCAAACACTACAACACTACCCTAAACCCTAAAACACTACCCCCAGCATGACCCTACACTACGCAAACACTACAACACTACCCAAATCCCTAAAACACTACCCCCCAGCATGACCCTACACTACGCAAACACTACAACACTACCCAAAACCCTAAAACACTACCCCCAGCATGACCCTACACTACGCAAACACTACAACACTACCCAAAACCCTAAAACACTACCCCCAGCATGACCCTACACTACGCAAACACTACAACACTACCCAAAACCCTAAAACACTACACCCCAGCATGACCCTACACTACGCAAACACTACAACACTACCCAAAACCCTAAAACACTACACCCCAGCATGACCCTACACTACGCAAACACTACAACACTACCCAAAACCCTAAAACACTACACCCCAGCATGACCCTACACTACGCAAACACTACAACACTACCCAAAACCCTAAAACACTACCCCCAGCATGATCCTACACTATGCAAACACTACAACACTACCCAAATCCCTAAAACACTACCCCCAGCATGACCGTACACTACGCAAACACTACAACACTACCCTAAACCCTAAAATACTACACCCCAGCATGACCCTACACTACGCAAACACTACAACACTACCCAAAACCCTAAAACACTACCCCCAGCATGACCCTACACTACGCAAACACTACAACACTATCCTAAACCCTAAAACACTATGCCCAGCATGACCCTACACTACGCAAACACTACAACACTACCCTAAACCCTAAAACACTAGCCCCAGCATGACCCTACACTACACAAACACTACAACACAACCCTAAACCCTAAAACACTACCCCCAGCATGACCCTACACTACGCAAACACTACAACACTACCCTAAACCCTAAAACACTACCCCCAGCATGACCCTACACTACGCAAACACTACAACACAACCCTAAACCCTAAAACACTACCCCCAGCATGACCCTACACTAAACAACCACCACAACTCTACACTACACTAACACAACACTACACTACACAACACTACACTACACTACACAATCACTAACCCACGAAAAAATTAACACAAACCCACTTACCTCTCTCGTCATCGTGGTTTTCACAACGCAAATGCATTTACATACATGCCTTTAAAACGTAATTCTTTGTAAAGGCATGCGCGATAAATGCACATGCGTTTTGAAAAAATGCGGGATAATGGTATGCGAGGTCAATGACCTTGCGGGATAATGGTATGCGGACTGAAAGTCTGCGGGATAAAAAATGCGGGAAAATGGCTGCAAACCATGATTAGCAGCAGACTTCCCTGGTGAGCACTAGCTTTACTACAGTGATCTAATGAGCAACTAGAGTGCTAACATTCAGAATTTATGGCAAATGTGTGACACATCTGAATGCCTTCTTGATAGAACCAAAGTAAACAAGCATTGAAAATGCAATAGATCTCGCCCTCGTTCAAGTTAAAGCCATTCTGTTTGTAATGAGGTGGCTTTTTAGCTTTGCTTTTATTAGTGTTTTTAAAACTTTCATGTAAATAACATGCATATGTATGCATATATGTATATGTATGCATGCATTTATATTTATATAGATATGCAGATTATATATGTTTATATATGTATATTACCTACTGGCGATAGCCAGTGGGTATATATAGTTAGGATTTTTTCTCTATGGGATTTCTGAAAATTCTATGTCTAATAACTTTGGCGTTTGTGGACGGAATTGGCTGAAATTTTCAGGAAAATGGCACATTTTGTTTCTGAGCAGCCCCTGAAAATCTGGGGGGGTTTCGTCAAGGGGGGGGCCGAGAAAAAAGGGGGGTCCCAAAACGCGTTTTTCCCATTCATTTTTCCATAGGGCGGTTGGACTCACTTTTAGCTCGAACGGCTGAATAGATTTACATGAAACTTGGCAAAATTGTAGATATGGTTTTGCCCGACGTGCCTTTGCTATGTCTCAATATATGTGCTCCAGTGGATTTTGAGAAATTAACGTTTAAAAAAATATATATATCTGTGACAGCGCTCCGGTTAGCGCCCCGGTTCGCGTACCTGACGCGTAACGGAACTTCGCGAAGCGAAGCTGATTGGCTCTCCGGTGTCTGTCAACATTCTAAACAGTCCGGAGCGGCCGCCATCTTGTCTCTCGGTACGATCAAGAGACAAGATGTGGTGAAAAACGAAGGGGGAAATGAAGGAAAGGGGGCAAGGTAGACCACTCCTGACCCCCTAGGATTGATGAGGGGGATATTAAAGTGCCCGGCGGGGCAAAAAAGAAAATTTTTTTTTTTTTGCGATTTTACGCCGTAGAGGCGCGTCCCGGTACGCGAACCGGGCAGCTCACCGGGCAGCTCACCGGGCAGCTAACCGGCAGCGTAGCTGTCAACATTGTAAACAGTCCGGAGCGGCCGCCATCTTGTCTCTCGGTAGGTTCGAGAGACAAGATGTGGTGAAAAAAGAAGGGGGAAATGAAGGAAAGGGGGAAAGGTAAACCCCTCCTGACCCCCTAGGATTGATGAGGGGGATATTAAAGTCCCCCGCGATTTTTCGCGGTAGAGGCGCTTCCCGGTACGCGAACCGTGCAGCTAACCGGCAGCGTAACGGGAGTCCGCCATCTTGTGTTTTTGGAGCGTCCGGTTCGCGTACCGGGTAGCGTCCCAGTAAGCGTAACAAGGGGAAAACCAAGAGAAACAGTAAAAAAAAAAATTAAGGGAATAGATTTCCAGCAAACTTGGCAAAATTGTAGGGACTGTTTGTTTGATGTGCCTTTGCAAGGCCTCAAGATATGTGCACGTGTGGATTTTGTCTAATTAAGGTTAAAAAAAATATATATATCTGTAAGCGTGCTCCGGCACGCTTACGTTACGGGTTTTGTTTGCGCTGCAGAGCCGATACGTCACGGTTATGCGACGCGTCATGAGGCGTCTCACGTGGCTACGTGATACGTCACGTAATAAAGAATATATTTTACAGCTATAGATATTAGCTTTTAAAAAACCAATGAAATTCACTGAAAAAACCATAGGTTATAGACCATATATAGTTAGGAATTTGCATTTACAAAACCTTGAAAATTCACTGAAAAAACCATAGGTTAGAGACCATATATAGTTAGCTGGACATTTTATTGACATAAAACCAATGAAATTCCATATATAGTTAGTTGCACTAACTATATATCGCGCACCCGCAATCCACTGCTGATGATGTCACATATTACATCATTCATGACATGGTCAGTGACATCACTGATTACATCACTGATGACATCTCAAATGACATCACTGATGACATCACTGATGACATCTCAAATGACATCACTGATGACATCATTACACACCAATACCAGTTACTACATACGCACTCACTGATTCCTACGTCTACACACACATTCACTCATTCACCCATACAATCACTCATACATACAGTCACTCATTATTACAACACTATCATATGCACTCATACACCTATGCAGACACTCACACACTGCCACTCATCCATGGAGTTACTCACACACCTAGTCAGTCCTGTAAAGAATCAATCACACTTCCATTTCCTCATCTATACAGTTAAACAGAGAACACCATACTTCAGTGACATCACTGATGACATCACTGATGACATCTCAAATGACATCACTGATGACATCTCAAATGACATCACTGATGACATCATGACACACCAATACCAGTTACTACATACGCACTCACTGATTCCTACGTCTACACACACATTCACTCATTCACCCATACAATCACTCATACATACAGTCACTCATTATTACAACACTATCATATGCACTCATACACCTAGTCAGTCCTGTGAAGAATCAATCACACTTCGATTTCCTCATCTATACAGTTAAACACAGAACACCATACTTTTCACACATATACTAACACATACTTACTCTCTTATACAATCACTGATACAAGTACACATTGATATGCACAGAGTCACACACCTCCCAGCCAGCCACACACACACTCAGTCTTCCATACATCCACTCATTCTTCAATATGTAAAACATATTTAAACTTTACAAAAACACACAGACACTAGATGATGTCATCAGTGATGTTATTTGAGATGTCATCAGTGATGTCATCAGTGATGTCATTTGAGATGTCATCAGTGATGTCATCAGTGATGTCACTGACCATGTCATGAATGATGTAATATGTGACATCATCAGCAGTGGATTGCGGGTGCGCGATATATAGTTAGTGCAACTAACTATATATGGAATTTCATTGGTTTTATGTCAATAAAATGTCCAGCTAACTATATATGGTCTCTAACCTATGGTTTTTTCAGTGAATATATATATATATATATATATATATATATATCCAATTACCACTCAAAGTGCATCCAGGCACCGGAAAGAGAGACGGACAACTTGTTTTTTGCCGATACTGCCAGCGGCAATAGCGTTTTTATTTTTCCTTTTCAATAATGCAAATCTCGAACATGACACGTTTCGGCCAACGGGGTGGCCTTGATCACATAAATGCGTCGCAAGTAAGTGACGTTTAAATAAGGCAATTATTTGACCATGTGACATAACGCCTACCAACTGCTTGAACATAGAGGAAATACTATATGAAATAAACATTGCCTGAACAAGCGCACTGCTCCTTGACAAATAGATAACATTTACTTACATTTCATTATTATATACATAGTTATTGTGAATTCAATATTTGAAAAAGGAAATATAATTATAATTGAAAGGAAATATAATTGATAACCCTTAACCATCCATGTCTATGTGGTGACATGATTAAAAAAAATGTATGTAATCATAGCATTTTTCTTGTGGATCACATTTCTAATCGACTAAAGTATAAATTCAGCAATGCACAATGGACCAAATAAAGCATGAACTGGGAAATCATGGTGTAATGGTTTTTCGGAAATTTTCCTTAACATTCGCTTCATTATAAACATATCTTGCAATAAATACCCGTACAAATACTCGATCTATAAATCTGGATGATTAAGAAATTATTTAAATATCTAGAGAGCATTAAGATTTTATTCAAATCCTCTTTAAAGTGCAATAATCGCTATAAAAGTGCCAAAAGTGCAGTGAATAAAGTTTTAAAAATTGTGAGAGAAGGCTGCATGTTAATTCATCATTGAATCTAGATATACAATTGACTATATACAAAAAAATGAATGAAAGAAACTGATCTTGTAAAGGCGCCACTGTACAGGAGCTAACATTCTGATATTTAAATGTACTGAAGTATACCTGACATAGTGAGTCATCCCTACTAAATCAGGACTTTCACACGGGGAGATGGGAGACTACACAATAGTAACTAGATACACTTTATAGATAATGATGTAAATCTTCGCAGATGTTTAATCCCCTAGGGGCCTTCGTATCTAGCTCAACTATAAATTTGGTCTCTAACTGCCTCAGTTTTTTCTCGCGATTGCCCCCACTCCCGTTTGTTCACAGGTACACTGTCTTTGACATAGTATTGGAGAACGTTTAGGTTGCTATCGTGTTCTACCTTGATATGTCTGGCGACAGGATATGAGGGGTCAGAATTAACCGTCGCACGTAAATGCTGCATGATTCACACATATACCTGCAGCTTAGTGCTGCCTACATAGTGAAATCCACAGATACACTGTAAAATGTGCGCCAGGTGTAATGTCCTTTAAGTTGTACAGGGACATCTGAAAAGGCAGTGGAATACGTTTTAGAATTCACCCTGAATTTGCAAACACGACATGTGCTGCACTTATAGAAACCCTTTTTAGGGGAAAGCCACCCATTTTTGGTGTCTAATTCAGGGCTTGTTTTTACTATATCGCTACGCATAGGGTGTGCTTTGCGCTGAGTAAAGTTGCGTTTATTATATATAAAATATATGTAAATTCGCTGGAAAAAAACATAGGTTTCAGACAAGTTATAGTTAGGAATTAGCATTTAAGAAACCTTAGAAATTCACTAAAAAAACATAGGTTTCAAAGACGTTATAGGTAGTTGAACATTTGACTCATGTAAAACCAGAGAAATTCGCCTGTTATAGTTAGTTGAGCTAACTATAACTCGGGAGCCTGCAATGCACTGCTGATGATATCACATATTACATCACTCTTGACATGGTCAGTGACATCACTGATGACATCTCTGATGACATCTCAAATGACATCACTCATGACATCACTCATAACATCATCCAGTGAATGTGTGTTTCTGTAAAGGTTAAATATGTTTTATATATCTATGCCAAGGTGTATTGAAGAATGAATGCATTTACAAGTGCCTAAAGGTATTATTTAGTAGGTACATGACTGACTGTATAAGTGAGTGATTGAACGTGTCTTACTGAATGCATGGGTTAGTGACTAAACTGTGTAAAAGTCTGTATTAGTCTCTCTGTTGGTGTGTAAGCAACTGCATGGGTTGCTGAATAGCTACATGAGTGTCTATATAGGTTATTGATATGTTGTCTGAGTATCTGTATGAGTCCCTAAGTGTCTGTGTGGGTGGGTGCATGGGGGTGTATGAGTCTGTGCATAGATGTCTGAGTGGGTGATTCAGTCGTTGTATGGATTTAAAAGGTCTCAGCAATGTCCAAAATTTTAGCTATTGGCATTGTGAATTTGAATGTCTGTTAGCCATATTTGGCCCCCTAATTGATGTTACTGTGACAGTGTTAATGTTGGTGTCTTGGTGTTAATGTTACTGTGACAGCACCCATGAGCAAAAAGAAAAGAAAATCTGATTGCAAGGTGAGAAAAGATTGGCAAAATTTGAAGAAAACTAACTATCGAAAATAAATGTTTGCAATTTTGTTCATTCTGCTGGGCACATTTTTTTCCCAGTCAATGCCTTCTGTATGCATCGCACTAAAAGTTAAAAAGAACATAATATTACCTCAATCATGCAGGGAGCAGCGAATGAGCACTGACGAGGTTGATGACTTTTTCCCTCTGGTTTCTTGCTATAAAATCCAAGAGTAAATCACAATTAACGAAAGAGAAAGGGGCACATAGTGCAAACAAATAGCGTAGTTACACAGGCCCAAGGTATAATAATGGGGTGTAATTGTTGGACACGCACGTTGTTTTACACAAAGCTGCATTAAAAATGATTAAAACCATGATATTTATAGACATACTCGCCATTTTATAAACAAAATATATATATACACCAATGGGCGCGTATATGGCTTTCACTTAAAGCAATACGTCCCCAGAAGCGTCCTGCGTGATGGTCTGATCCAAATAATACAATGGGAAACACTTTTTTCAGGCAGCGAGAATCAAAATTAAACCACGCTTGTCACTCGAGAATACAGTTGCATAAAATAACCCAACCACAGAACGAGTAAATGAAATGAGGTAAACCGTTGTAACATCCATCAGAAACCCACACAAACATGACACTACCCTTAATTTTCGGACTCGCCTACCTCTCAGAATGTACGATGTTTGTCAAGGCATCTTATCTCTTTGTGAGTGTGACATTCAGTATGCAATTCCACTAGCTCAAACGCTGCATACTTTCAGCTACATTCATAGGCTGGGGGATGGGTGGGAACCTGCTGATTTAATTTTGCCACGGTCAGCTAATGTGAAGCGTAACCTCCTTTTAGCCAAAATAACCACTATAGTCTATAAAGGATCTGCGGGTTTAGGCAACAGAAACTAAGGTATTGGTGTCCAGACTGGTTCCAGACCCCCCCCGAGGATATGTTATTCTGCAGACCAGCCGGCTCACAGTGCCACTATGAGCCCCTCTTACCAAGGAGTAAACAGTTTCTGGAAACTATTGAACATGACAACCCTGATCCCCTCAGGGATCGTGGCAATAGTACAGTACTTTTCGCTCACTCTTGATCACTTTTTCTCAGAGAGATATATATAATAAAATATGGGGATGTTTTCAATAAGCATTTACTGAACCAGCGTCATGCTAGTATAAAATGCGTGTGCTGCAACAACCATTAGACAGTAACAGATGTATATGGTTATAAGCACCAATAAAGTAAATAGAAAGTCAAATTCTATCATAGTGCTAAAACAATGAATATATGCAGGCATATAGATACATGACAATATTAATGCGTACTCCTATAATGCAACCCCAACTAGATGTATCTAAGGGTACCTAGCATGTATGTGGGTGTAAAGCCAAGAATTCCCCCTAGGAAAGAGCCAACCTCATTGCCTGATGTGAGAGAGGGAAGGAACCCGTCTTGGTCTGGAATTGGACACCCATTGAGGGATGTCAGACCACTCTGTGCTGGAGTGTCTGCGGGCAGGGACTTCAGCGTCTCCTGTCAGCATGGAAGTTTCTTCTCCTATGGCTGCCTAGCAAAGATATGGTGCTTATATACCCGAAAGTTACCCTCAGGGATTCTACCTAGATGTGTCATGGTACTGTGGCCATGTCGGCCAAGGATGATAATAGTGGTGACCCTTATACAGAGTTATTATGCAGAAGATGGTAATCCTGCTGTGATACTGAGAATCCTCATGCATAATAAATTAGGCTAGTTTTCGGTGAAAACCACACAACATTTATGCAGCGCCTAACTAGGTAAAGGGTCAGCACCAGACCCGTTATGTAGAACAATGATAAGACAAATGTAGGTAAAAGGTTGTGCAACTTCCTAGGCCTATATAGGAGTACATTGGGGTTCATAACAGGATACACTGGTGGCAGCAATAGAAGATAAATATTCATGTAGATACGCCTCCGGAGCTTTCAATTTGAAAGATGTCACTGCTTCCCAACTAAGGAAACAACAACGGTGGAGAAAAAGCACAAGTGACAAGGAAAATTAATCTATTTCGTGCAAATAGTTTATTTAGCATACTCCGAGAAGAATGTGAAGTGTGAACATTTTTATTGACAATCGTGTTAAAATAATAAAGGATTGATGCATGACCCTTAACAACATTCTGGACCTTTCGCAAAACGGTTTTAGATTGGGTCATAGTACCGAGTCTGCCTTGCTAGCCTCCACTGAGTATCTAAGAACTATTCTTGATGCCAGTCAGAGTGCAGCGCTTATATTATTAGATCTTGGCGCTGCCTTTGATACGGTGTCTCACAACATCTTGTTGTATCGCCTGGAGGCAATAGGGATCACGGGCCAGGCCTTGGAATGGTTCCGTGCATTCTTGTCGGACAGATCCTTCTGGGTCTCGGCACCGCCATTCCTATCTCAAGCCCACTCCATCGGCCAAGGGGTTCCGCAGGGCTCTGTAGTGAGCCCGACTCTGTTCAATCTCTATGTACAACCACTTGCGGTTGTGGCAAGAGATTGGGGCCTAACGCTGGTATCGTATGCTGACGATACTCAGCTGGTTATCACCTTAGCTGAAGGCCCTTCTGCAGTTGCCACAAGGTTTAGAGATGGGATGACTGCAGTTGCTCAGTGGATGGCTGACAACTGTTTATAACTGAATGCCACTAAAACGGAAGTGATGCTGGTAGGGAAAAACATCTCCCTCTGGAATGAGCAGTGGTGGCTGGCCTCGCTAGGCATCATGCCAACATCTAAGCCAGTGGTTAAGAACCTGGGAGTTTGGCTGGACGCGGATCTCAATTTTCAGTCCCACACGAAGAAGGTGGCAGCATCGTGTGTGGGCCTTTTGAGAGGCCTCCGCCCTATCCTGAGGTTCTTTAACGCGCCTGTTCGGCAGCTCACTGTCCAGGCTACAATCTTATCACACTTGGACTATGCCAGCGTATTACTTCTAGGCGCAAACAAAGCAGAGGTTTTGCGGCTCCAACGAGTTTAAAACTCGGCAGCTTGTGCTCTTGTGGGACTCCCACGTAGATGTTCCGCCAGAGCCACTATCAGAGCTTTACATTGGCTACCGATCCAAGCAAGAATCCAGTTTAAAACTCTTTGTTTGGCGTTTAAAATACTAAAAGGCACTAGTCCTGAGCTACTTCGCCCTCTTTTAACTCCCTATACTCCCCAACGTAGCCTGCGCTCCTTGGGTCAACATTTGGTGACCATACCCAGGATTAAACTCTGCCGTGCCGGAGGCCGTTCTTTTCGGCTCCTGGCGGCTAAACTGTGGAATTCTTTGCCTGTCTCCATTCGTGGTATTGATGACTTACTGTATTTCTGGAAAGCTATTAAGACCTTTCTTTTTCCACTGATCTAGGGCTTCCATCTTTTCGGCCTATAACTGCTATCTTGTACAATTAGACGGTCAGCGCCGGGACGCCCCCTAGCTGGGGCAGCTGTGCGCTTAACAAAATTATAACATAACATAACATAACATGCAGGGAATCTGCTCTGGAATAGAACTATGCTTGGAACCATAGAACATCAGCATATAGAGACTGAGTCACCAAACCACCTCAGTATCTATAAGGCAGAGTCTGACTACCTAGAGTGCCTCACTTGCCCTCCTAACCTTACCAGAGAAACAAGTGATTTTGCACCACCAGAACACAACACTCTAGACCATCTCAGGGATCGCGGTAACAGGAAACACCCTTTTGCTCGCTCACTTGTGATTGTCAACAATAAGATAACCAGAAGACACAAAGAAGGTTAAGAATATTTATTCAAACTATTGTGCTCTGAAATTAAGTATATGAGCCACAATTAGAAATGAGACGCATAATAAAAATATTTCCGGCATGGTTAATGATTGATATACAATCAGAAGCGCTGTCATGTTATAGGACAGAGTAATCTTACACACAATCCCCTTCTTCTAAGGCTAAATGAATATATGAATGATCTCGGGGATTACCGGCAGACCCCGTACCTAAGCATGCACAGATGGACGTTTACATTTCAGCGCACGCAGTGCTATTCTATAATAACTCTCCTTCCATTTGTCTGTTTTTAGCTCATGTATTTATCTATATAATAGGACATGTGTGCACATAAACAACAACTGCATTCTTGTGTTATATCTAGGTGCTAGTGACTGGCCAGGAAGAATAACATGGGGCATCATTGTTTGGCCTTGTCGGTTGCACGCAGAGTAAATCCCAGGAAAAGAACAGAACGCAAAAACATTTGCATGTTCCGTGTTGTGAGAAGTTAGCCTGGCATATGATGTCCACTAGTTCTAGTGGGCACCTTACACCAGTCTAATAGACCCTTATTGATGGTGGTTGTAAAGTCAACCTTATAGAAAGCTATCCTAGTGGTAGCATGGGCCAGCAGTCATCAGGCTAAGACTTCTGTAGGCGAGTTATAATCTCTTGAGTACCAAATGAAAGTACACCACACAAGGTATATATCAAATATATATGTATTTATTCTAAACACAACCCCTCTACACTCTTTATGAGGTCAGAGGTCAAAATACATTACAAGAATCTCAATTAGCAAACAATAAGTTGCACCAATACAGTTATGCCCTTACAAACCATATACTAAAATAGTGGTATAAGAACCACGTGAGGATTACAAAGCAGGCCTGGGACCTGTGGAATCGCTGGGGCTACTCTAAACAACCAAAGGTTAGGAAGTAGAGGCCCACGGGAGACGCGTGCAGTGTCTAAACACAGCTGCGGGTTACCATTGACTTTTTATGGGAAACAAAGAAATTACAAATATATAATTTAAGGACACTTCCGGATGGACTTGGATGGAACCCTTTTAAACTAGGACACTTCGAGAGTCAAGACCCACGGGAGCCCCGTGGTACTCGTGTTAGCTCACCCAGGAAAGCCGGGTGCATAGGTGCCTTTTCGTGTCGGGTTTCGTCGTCGTTTTCTATGGAGACCTGTAAAGAAGTGCTGCAGGCGGCCAGAGGAAAAGTGTCCGGGTGGATCCAAGGGTGGATCGAAGATCTGCAAAACCTGAAAGCAGAGGGGACAGAATCTGGGTCACTAGCCAGTGACCAGGAAGGTACCAGGAAGGAACCAGGCGATGTTGGGTGCTTTCGAGTGAAGAAGTGGAGCTTGTCTCTTCATCCACGTGGTCCAGGAGTCATCGATGATGACCAGGCACTGGATTAGAGCTGTCCCATGAAGGATCTAGTTGACTGCGGTGTCGGTATCCAGATTGGACTCAACAAGCCATGGTAACCGCAACCCGCATAGGAAGTTGAGATGAGCTTTGTTGCAGACCAGCAAGGTCTGGGGAGCTTCTTCTTTGTAGGAAAGCTGGAGAAAGCCTGCAGAAACCAGAAAAGCAAGTTAGATTGTAAAGGAAGTCTTCCAGGGGCTCACTAGCCAACGGACTAGGAACCGGGAAGACGCGTCAAGCTAAAATGCAAAGGTGGGGCCCACGAGACACTCATGTAGTGTGCAGGCTTGAGCTTCAGTGCAAATGGCGATCTGGGCTGGGGCTTCAAGTACCCCAATGTACAACTGTGAGTTACCTCAGGAGTCACTGCAGTAAGCAAAATGCAGGATGTCCAGGAGTTCTGGTCCCACGTCTCTCGTGTCCGCCGCAGGTTTCAACTTTGCTGTGATCGAAGGTCGAGGTCAGAGAAGTCTGGAAGTCTGTGTCCTGTGTTGCAGTCTCTTCGGGATCCGGCAGAGCCTCAAAACTGCAGAACGGCAAGTTGCTTGTGGTGCCTGTTTGAACAGGGTGGTCACTCCTTGACCACAAGGGAGATGTCTTCCATCTTCCAGTCAGAATGGAATGTCGAAGGCCCAAGAGTTCAGTATCAAAGTTTCATTCCAGGATAATCCAAAGTTCTAGGGACACAGCTAACATACTTATAGTAAGTTTGGGGGCTGGACTACCTGTAAGGTCCCTCCTATGGGTGGACCAGGGGAGAGGGTGGTTACACCCCCTTCCCTTTGTCCAGTTTCGCGCCAGAGCTGGGGCTTGCACCCCAGCAACTGGTTTGGACTGGACTATGCATGGAGCACCATGTGTGCCACAGGCAGTGTCTGAAAAAGCATTCCCTGAATGCAACCCTGCCTGCCCCAATACACTAAAGCCTGCCTGGAGAGGTGCTAGCACCTCACCTGACAGGAAACCTATTGTCCAGGCCTCCCCTGCTGGAGTTTTGTCCAGCAGCAGGAGGGCAGACTTGTGTCTGTGGCAGCAGCATGCATTTTGTGATGCCAGCTGCAGATGGGCTCAACTCATGCTAGGGCACCCTCTCACATAAAACCAAGCACTCTGCTTCCAGGATTGTCAAGGCCTGCCATAGGAGTGACTTATAGGTGTATATGTGTCTATATGTACAGGTGGTTATAGGTATACTATATCCCAGTAAGGGGTGATTACACCACCTTACCCAGGCTCTGTGAACAGACCTGTGGTGTCAGTTTGGAGGGCCAGCCAGGAGTGGCATAATACATGCTGCAGCCCCTGGTAGGCCTTGGATGTACCTATGCCCTGGGTACCTACGGTACACTATACACGGACTCACAAGGTGACCCAATACCCATTCTGGTATGTACCTAAAGTACATGGAGTCCATTTTAGAGTGAAAGCAGATAAGCTGGGGCCCTGATTAGCAGGGTCCCAGCCCAACTAAGTCGAAAACCAGCAAAACACCAGGCAAAAAGTGGGGGGAACCATATAGTCAGATATCCACCTTCCTATACGTGTGAAAGTAGAAGCAAGCATATTTACATAGTAACATGTGCAAAGAAAACTGAGGCCTATAAAGTTAGGTTACCATAGGGAAAACTAAAATGTCCCATGGGGGAAACACTTGACAGGAAGAGAGGCTAATCTTCACTTCCAGGGGGGGGAAATATTTTCACATGCACTTGGAAAATATAACACGCTGTGCTTGATCTTCAGAGTACCTGAACTGTGATTCTACCTCCTCTTTCAGGATTCAAAGACAATTGTTTGTTTCCATTTAAAAGGTGAAGTTACACCATATGGCCAATTCTAAATATTATGCCTAGAAGTGTCCCGCTACAGAATGTTGTTTTGTAGCAGTTAAACACCATCATTCCTGCTTCTACCCAGCCACCAGAGGGAAAGGTCAAGCCTTCAGTTGCCCTGGTAACTGTTACATCTATACACATTCCATGATTGAAATAGTTTATTCTGATCCACCACTTGAGACCCCTTCAGAGGTGCGAGCTTCAAGTTCTTATCCAGACTCACAGCCTCCTCTATTCCAACTGAGTTCTTCAGGCTACTATATTGATCAAGATAACTTTCCTTTCCACATTTTTTCATTGACCTCGGTTTTGCATCCACACCAGTGCCGATTTGTGTTTTCATCTCCTTGTTAAAATGCACTTATCTGATTCCACAGTACATATATATATATCAGGATAGTACTCTCCATGGTATTTCTGTTCATGCATATTAGATTTGTGACTGTTTTTTTCCTTTCGAATAAAGGCCCTTTCCTCCCCGAACGCTTTGTTGCGGAACCGTTGGGCGGGCTGTTGGCTCCGCATTCATCCTCGCATAAAATTAAAATATACTAGTCCCATGTCAACATATCAGCGGTCTCAGACACTGATGGAATTGTATCGGATAAAGTACAATTTGATATGTTTGGTCCAATGGAGACCCTTCAGATACCCTATGTATTCAGGCTTTTCATGGGTGATGTTATAGTGCCTTGGTTACAATCGGATGATTGGGATGTTTTAATAGTATTTATAATTGGATTGCCTCTGCGGCCAATGCATTCCTGCCATTGTCGGATAAAGAATGTAATGACCATCGCCCCCCTGCCCCATGGTTTACTGAGCAGTTAAAAATCGAAAAAAGCAAGTGTAAAGCGGTGGAAAGAAGTTGGAGAAGGAACAATGCTCCAGAGGCCAAAAATATTTATAAAGCCGCACTTAAAAAATCTCATGCATTGTGTAAAAAGGCACGTGCTGATTATGTTTCATCGTCCATTTCGGGGGCAAAAAATTGCTCGCGGACTTTGTTTTCCATGGTTAAAAAGCTGGCAGGTGCTGGGACTGAACCAAGTCCGCCTGCTCTTGATGAACTTCAATGTGATTCCCTAGCCAAGTTCTTCATAAACAAAGTTGAGCAAATTTATCAGAAACTAGGGGGAATATATGTGTCCACCCCAGCCCTCCAGAACACTGCCCGGATGTATTCTGGGTCAGAAGTCTCGCGGTTAAAACTGGAGCAGTGGGATCTTTTGGATATGGGGTCCCTATTAAATATTTTAACTAATATTAAATCAGGTTCTCCTTGTGATCTGCTTCCAGCCATAGTGCTTCTTCAGATGGAACAACCTGCTCTTGAAGTAGTGATGGGGCTACTAAATGCTTCTCTTGGAGAAGCACAGATGCCCACAGTCTGGAAACATGCAATGGTCTTACCTCTGTTGAAAAAGCCTAATGCAGATCCGATCATGTCATCTAATTTTAGACCCATTTCCCTGCTCCCGGCTTTCTCGAAGGTCTTGGAGAAACACGTTAATGGACAGTTATCCTTGTTCGTGGAAGCGTCTCAATTTTTGCACTACTCGCAATCAGGGTTTAGAGCAGGGCTCTCCACGGAGACCACTTTGCTGGGTGTTACTGAGATGTTACGCCAGCGCTTGGACGCCGGCAACACAGTTGCCCTTATTTTATTAGATCTAAGTGCCGCTTTTGATACGGTTTCTCATACCGTATTAATTGAATCTTTACAGGCACTGGGTATTGCTGGGACTGCGCTTGGCTGGGTGTCTTCCTTTTTAGCGGAACGAACATTCCAGGTGTTCTCCACCAGGGCCTCGTCTAAGTCCTATTCCTTCCCGTATGGTGTGCCACAGGGCTCTATTTTGAGCCCGTTGTTTTTCAATATTTATATGCAACCATTAGCAATTATTGCAGAAGCGGCAGGGCTTGCATTGTTTTCCTATGCTGATGATACACAAATCATCTTTTCATTATCAGCAGGGAGGAAACAGGACCCTTCTAATCTGCAACTAGGCTTGCGCAGGATTGCAGCTTGGATGCATCTAAATTTGCTCAAGCTTAATGGGGAAAAGACGGAAGTACTAATTTTTGGGAAAGAGTCTGAACGTTGGGGCCCCCAACATTGGACAGCTAATATGGGACCTTTTTCCATACCCTCCTCTCAGGCACGTAATCCAGGCTTTATCATTGACAATAAATTGTCAATGAAACAACAGGCAGTTCAGACAGCAGCCACCTGTTTCACCATCTTAAAATGGCTAAAAATAATTATCTGGATGCTCCCTGTAGACGCCCAAAGAACAGTTGTCCAGGCTTTAATAACATCTCGCCTGGACTACGGTAACATTCTCTTCCCGGGGTCCAACAGAGAGGTACTACGTAAGCTTCAGGTGGTGCAAAATTGTGCCGCTAGATTGCTCTGCGGCCTTCCCAGAATGTCCAACATGGGAAATGCCCTGAGAGAACTACATTGGCTCAAGGTAGAACATCGCATAAAATGTAAATCCTTATGCTACATGTTCAGAATAAAGATCGGCTCTGCCCCCAAATATTTACAAGATCTGGTTCATGAGTACCATCCCCGTCGCCTGCTTCGTTCGTCATCAGGAGAACTGTTTGAAATCCCGAGGTTTAAACTGTCGAGAGTGGGAGGCCGCTCCTTTTCTCTTCTTGGGCCAACCTTATGGAATTCCTTACCTGATGCGATGAGGAGGGAGAAGCTGTTTTCCGTCTTCCGGAAACCTGTTTTTTTAACCTACATTGCTAATTCCGATATTCTCCTAGCTTCTGTTATGTCCTGCGCTGGGAAACCCTTGTTGGGTAGCTGTGCGCACTATAAAATAAAATAACATAACATAACATAACATGTTGATACTATAAATTTGATGTTTTCAGAATTACAATATTACACTTTTTTTGAATCTGAAGATTTATTTTTGAACTCGTACACCTGGACCAGACCCACTGCATACCGGCCCTTATCAAGGAGGCCCATGCAGCTATACTTAAGGGTGGGCGCAAAATCCGTTCCGCTTGCAGATTTTGTGGATTTTCGCAAAATTGCTGAAATCTGCCCGCGGATTTTTTCAACACAGTGGCCTCTTCGTGGCAAATATGCAGGGCAGGATTCATTCTGGCACGATGCTCCTGTCACAAAAATTAAACCTCAACTGGAAGCACTTACATATATAAAAGCAGGTACCCGAGTTGAAGCTCAAATTCAGTAACGTATCAATCAGCCCTAAAAAGTAGTGAGCAAGGTCGAGGCTGGGCAAGTGTCCTTTATCCCCATATCTGTCGTCGAAAATTAGCTGTACTCCTTGAGGGAGGTCTTTGCATCTATGAGTTTCCCGAGCGCCATCCTAGTGTAGCTCCTGTGGCCAAGAGGCTGCTTTCTCCTCATCTGCTGCTCTGCTCGGTCTCTGGCCCTTTATAAACAAGATGCATGTGAACTCGCATAGAAGCCCTGCCCGTTTGGCCCCATCCACCACACACTAGCGGTATGAAACGTCTTCCCGCCCGTCCCCACTATGATGACCAGCTCACTCAAGGGACCTCGGCACCTTTTCCCGCGCTGGCAAAGTTACACGCACACATGGTCACTGTAGACAAATCATCTGACCCGTTACGCAGCTGCAGTGTAGGAAAAGCACTATACATTTACCCAACGAGGGAGCACTTACTGATTAGCCAGTAGAAAGCACTCCAGTTGAGTAGAAGTATTGCACAAAACGGTGGCATCTTCGTGGACGAATATGCAGGGCAGGATTCATTCTGGCACGATGCTCCTGTCACAAAAAGTAAACCTCAACAGGAAGCACTCACAGATATAAAAGCAGGTGCCCGAGTTGAAGCTCAAATTAAGTAACATATCAATCAGCCCTAAAAAGAAGTGAGCAAGGTCGAAACGTCTTTCCGCCCGTCCCCACTATGATGGCCAGCTCACTCAAGGGACCTCGGTGCCTTTTGGCGCGCTGGCAAAGTTACAGGCACACATGGTCACATATTTGTGCAAATGGCAAAAAAATCCGCGAGTTTGCAGGAAAATTTGCGAACTCGCAGATTTTTTTGCCATTTCGCGCGAATTCGCGGACCGCGAATTCACAAATTTTGCCCATACTTAGCTATACTGCACACATACATTGTCTCTCCCAGGACCGTCATTCTATGCCCTGAAGAAGTTAATTGTTTATGAACAAAACGCGTTGGCTGGCTTTTTTGTATTTGGACACTTATGAAAATAAAGGATTGAGACAATTCTAACAAGACCATATGTCTTATTAACTTATTGACCAACCGCCTTTTTAATAACGAGTGGCGCACCACACCAAAGTTTGGGTTTATTTTTTAACTCTGCTAATTATGCCGAGTTGTTCTGTTATCAACATTATGGGCATCATTTTTTGCCTAGAGCTAATGGACAGGGTCCCCAATATAACTATACTCAATGGGAGCATTGTCCAATTCTGCCTCAGGATAGCTCCGAAACTCACAAGATAAAATATACGTATTTCACGAGCTATGACATATCAGACCTAAGATCTTACTATTTTATATTGGTTCCCGCTACTTAAAAATATATATGCTTTCTTAAACTAAGTTATTATATACGCCTTGATAACCTAGTTCTAAAAGTCTATCAATAGTGGAAGGATAATATTGAGTTGAAATCGATTTGGGGTGCTATGTCTTGGCAAGTCCAAGGTACAGAATCTCTATTTCGTGGATGTCTGATTCTAAATCCTAAAAATCAGTATTTGTAAGGCACGAACTACTCACCCTTACGGGTGTCAAGGCGCTGGGGGCTGTCATGGAAATTAATTGAGCTATTGCCCAGAGTCACAGTGTGCTGAGCTGATCTGTCGCTGGAGCCGGGGATCAAACCGTGAGCCATGTGCTCCGAAGTCAGCTGCTCTAGCTGCTGCACCACACTGCTCCACCCAGGCAAACTATTTTTCTGAACGACATTGTCCGGCAAACAACTTTTCTGGGGTTGGCAAAAATTAAATACTTGAATACTCCCAATATTAAATCACAAAACCTCTTCCTGATTGGCAGTCTTACACATATTATACTGAAGACCAATTAAATGGTATTATACAAAACAGTACCTTTAATTCTTCAATCATGTCTCAAGGTGAGTGGTTATCATGGCCGATAGACACAAATGTTTGTCACTCTTGCTTTTTTAAACACAACATTTGAATTCAAATTAAATAGACCTTCACAAGCCTTACACTCTAACACTGTAACAGCATATTCTGTATGTAAATTGTAACAACGGCAGTTAAAACATTAAACTTTATCTGCAGTGAAACAACATCTTTCACTCAAGTCCGAAGAATTGGATCTATCTGATTCCCTTTTGGGTCAAAATCACCACGTTCTAAATGATTGGTTTATGCTGCTTACAATGAACTCTAGAAATTGTTGCAACTGCAGCCAGCAGTACGTTTACGTCAAATTGACCAAGATAATTTAGATATTGCTGTGGTGGACAACAATAATACATTGTCACCTCATATTTATACTTTCGCTAATATTGTATCATCTGTACTCCTACTTGAGGAACATCATCAGGGCTGCAAACAACATGAGACATATATAAATATACAATAATATATACAATATATACAACATTAAACGATACGAAGATAGCAAAAGTACATATAACTTGCGGCAGAAAAGGCACTAATGATGAGAGAAGAGAAACCATACAAACGTATATATATTTATACATAGAAAAAGCCGAAAGAACAATACACACATGTACCAATACATGCAAACTTGTTGGACAGAAAACATATAATTTATATGTAATACATATGTTTTCACATATAGTTACTTCCAAACATTGACTCTAAAGAGGAAGAAACAAGATGAAATAAGTATTCCTTTATTTTAACAAAGCAAAGCAAGAAAGATAGCACCAAGGATAAAATATGACAAACAGGGGGGTTTTGGAAAAAAGAGAGATTTTGGGCATATGGGAAAGAAATATTAAAAAATAGAAAAAATAGAAAAAAGAATAGAAGGAAGGCGGGGTGAACAGGAGAGATGAACAAGAAAAGAAAAAGCAATTCTATCCAAAAGCGAGAAATGTACGTGATTAGATGGACTTAACATGGGGAACACCTAATCCAACATAAATGGAGTCAAGTTGTGTTGCTCACCATAGGAGTGCAGAGAATGTAGCAATTGGAGTTTGCCAAATATGAAAAAATGAATCAAGCAGCGCACTTGGTCAATGGGTATTTGCGGTATTTGAGACAAAAGAAAAAACAAACATTGCAATGATAAATATTATGAGGTAGGAAAAAGCGAGAGGCGTGTGTACAGCATGGGTAATATTCAGTCTTGTACAAAAACTGTACTGATGGTAGACTAACCGGTTCAAATAAACAGGGAGTTGGGTCATGATACTCAGTTTGTTGGTAGAGAAAAACACAATAATCCCCTATAAGCGGTAAAGACAATAAGTCAGTGATTTGGCAAAGACCACTACAAAGTAACCCAACAACGGTAAATGTATCTATATACAGTGCACCCATATAAAGTATGTAAAGTACAGGACCTTACCAGAGAGTTATATAGAGTGGCCAGTTTTCTAGAAGAGTCGTTTGCACTCAATATGTTGATAGAGAAAAATACAATAATCCCCTATAAGCGGTAAAGACAATAGGTCAGTGATCTGGCAAAATTGAATCAATGTGACCAACGACCTATAGATGTAGAAGCTTATTACAAATTCAACTTACTATTTAGTTCAAGGTATCAGCAATCTAAAGTTGACTCAGTTAAAGGCACGACGTTCAGGGCGGCCATAATAAGCCACCAACTTTCCCAATCTGGAAAACATATATTAAGTGCCAAAGTAAATAATGAAACAAAAAACCTTTAAATTGTCAACAGATATAGCCATGTATACAACATGCTCGTCTTTAGCATGGATTCATAGCTCAGTATTAAGAGAGTACAAAAAACACTAAAGATTATCCCGTGCACTAGTGGGTTCAAGCTGCCAAAGGGGTTAGTCCAATCCCATAATGCAGCCCCCAAGGGTCCCAATAGTGTCAAACAAGGTGTGGCCATATTAAATATACCATGGTCGTTAGTGTGGGCCCATGAGAAAATATATATATTCAAGTAGCACAAGCACCACTAAAAAATAGCCCGACATTCGTCCAATCCCCTGTTGCTTTAACTGAGGGTCCCAGGCGGTTGTTATGATTCCCAGCAGACTATCCCACAAAAATAGGTAACCCACCGATCTAGACGAACACATAACATTTTGAAATAACAATAGGTTGTCAAGTGTGGCATGGCGCAAAAGTCAGAGCCCCTTGGTTGTGGACAGAGGTAAATATTTTTAAGAAATAACAGAATCATGGGCGCGAGCCCACATGCAGATTTTAACAAACACATGGAAACACAATCAAAGACCGTGTCGTGCTCGGTTTAGGAAGGGACAGCCCAGTATTATATAACAACATGTAGGGGTCCTGACGGAACAATCTCAAACGCGTATCCCATCCGAGCCCCCCCCGGCGGGCAGCAACACTCACCAGAAAGATAGAATATCCGGTATTTCCTCCCGTGCCTCGAAAAAAGCCAGTCGCCATGTCAAAAATTTCCCATCTGTTATTTAAGGCATCGCAATTGGTCACGTGATCATCCACATGTTGCAAATACGGACTACCTCATAATCTCAGCAGTACTAGACGACGGTATTATTATCGGCGCCATATTGTAGTAGTTAAAGGTTGATGTTATATCTGATAGTGTCGCGTGTGGACAGAGAGGAAATATGACCATGGCCACAATTTACTGGATAAATGGTAATACGAAAACTCATAAAAAAGATATCTAGTCTTAAAAAATATATATTCTATCGAAATCACGACAAACGAAAAAAAAAATTAAATTCATAAAGTATTAAGACCATCCAGATAGCGATTTGTTTCAGATTTCAAATGGATAAAGACCATTGGTAATATGTTATTCTAAAGAACCAACTGATCAGTATAATGTTTAACACCAAAAAGAAATGTCAGCGCCATATTGGAGTGACCGAGAAAGCAAGGGGGAAATCATTTTTTCTATGTATGGAGTCGAATCCTAGATTGATGGGATACAATATTGATAATAAATTATTTGAAAGGTAATAATACACCGCCAATATTAAAAAAGATAAGAAATATAACAAATAAGGACGTTTAAATATATTATCCCTTGTCAGATCAACCGAGGTGGACACACCTATAATATCAACTTCATTAACAAGGGGCGAGCCATCTATAAATTAGAGATATTATATATTGATTAGGATAACCGGTTCTACAAGAAGAAAACTACTGTCAAAAACTCATGATTTTGAATAAAAAAAGGGGGGATATAGTGGAAGCAGATGGGGATCAGACAAATATAAAATGACAGACTAAGGGAAAGACAGTGGAAATAGACAAAGAAAGGCTAGGGGCATAAACAACCTAAAACCCACATTTAACATGGTTATGCATATATAGCCATGATATACAAAAAGTTCCTCATCACAAGCAGAGCTAATATACTTGCAAAGGATGGACATACAGTCGGGTACCTTAATCGCTTTAAATAGTTTAACACTAAAAAGTGCCTCATATACATCTATACACATGCGTCCTATGTTTTGTTCATAGAAAATAGTGCATCTAGTATCTAGTTTGGTATCTATAATACCTTCTGGTTTCATGCAATTGAACATGTCCCAGCTAATAAGAGAGGTGGCAACAGGGAGCTGTTGCTCAGATAACAGGAAGCAAAATGGATATGTCGTCTCTGATCAATTAATCTAGGACACAATACCGACAGTGAGGTGCACTATTTTCTATGAACAAAACATTTCTTTTTGATGTTAAACTATATACTGATCAGTTGGTTCTTTAGAATAACATATTACCAATGGTCTTTATCCATTTGAAATCTGAAACAAATCGCTATCTGGATGGTCTTATTACTTTATGAATTTAATATATATTTTTTTTAAGACTAGATATCTTTGTTATGAGTTTTCGTATTACCATTTATCCAGTAAACTGTGGCCATGGTCATATTTCCTCTCTGTCCACACGCGACACTATCAGATATAACATCAACCTTTAACTACTACAATATGGCGCCGATAATAATACCGTTGTCTAGTACTGCTGAGATTATGAGGTAGTCCGTATTTGCAACACGTGGATGATCACGTGACCAATTGCCGATGCCTTAAATAACAGATGGGAAATTTGACATGGCGACTGGCGTTTTTCGAGGCACGGGAGGAAATACCGGATATTCTATCTTTCTGGTGAATGCTGCTGCCTGCCGGGGGGGGCTCGGATGGGATACGCGTTTGAGATTGTTCCGTCGGGACCCCTACTTGTTGTTATATAACACTGGGCTGTCCCTTCCTAAACCGATCATGACACAGTCTTTGATTGTGTTTCCATGTGTTTGTTAAAATCTGCATGTGGGCTCGCGCCCATGACTCTTATTTCTTAAAAATATTTACCTCTGTCCACAACCAAAGGGCTCTGATTTTTGCGCCATGCCACACTTGACAACCTATTGTTATTTCAATATGTTATGTGTTCGTCTAGATTGGTGGGTTACCGATTTTTGTGGGGTAGTCTGTTGGAAATCATAACAACCGCCTGGGACCCTCAGTTACTGCAACAGGGGATTGGACGAATGTCGGGCTATTTTTTAGTGGTGCTTGTGCTACTTGAATATATATATTTTCTCATGGGCCCACAATAACGACCATGGTGTATTTAATATGGCCACACCTTGTTTGACACTATTGGGACCCTTGGGGGCTACATTATAGGATTGGACTAACCCCTTTGGCAGCTTGAACCCACTAGTGCACGGGATAATCTTTAGTGTTTTTTGTACTCTCTTAATACTGAGCTATGAATCCATGCTAAAGACGAGCCTGTTGTATACATGGCTATATCTGTTGACAATTTAAAGGTTTTTTTGTTTCATTATTTACTTTGGCACTTAATATATGTTTTCCAGATTGGGAAAGTTGGTGGCTTATTATGGCCGCCCTGAACGTCGTGCCTTTTACTGAGTCAACTTTAGATTGCTGATACCTTGAACTAAATAGTAAGTTGAATTTGTAATATGCTTCTACATCTATAGGTCGTTGGTCACATTGATTCAATTTTGCCAGATCACTGACCTATTGTCTTTACCGCTTATAGGGGATTATTGTATTTTTCTCTATCAACATATTGAGTGCAAACGACTCTTCTAGAAAACTGGCCACTCTATATAACTCTCTGGTAAGGTCCTGTACTTTACATACTTTATATGGGTGCACTGTATATAGATACATTTACCGTTGTTGGGTTACTTTGTAGTGGTCTTTGCCAAATCACTGACCTATTGTCTTTACCGCTTATAGGGGATTATTGTGTTTTTCTCTACCAACAAACTGAGTATCATGACCCAACTCCCTGTTTATTTGAACCGGTTAGTCTACCATCAGTACAGTTTTTGTACAAGACTGAATATTAACCATGCTGTACACGCGCCTCTCGCTTTTTTCTACCTCATAATATTTATCATTGCAATGTTTGTTTTTTCTTGTGTCTCAAATACAGCGAATACCCATTAACCAAGTGCGCTCCTTGATTCATTTTTTCATATTTGGCAAACTCCAATTGCTACATTCTCTGCACTCCTATGGTGAGCAACACAACTTGACTCCATTTATGTTGGATTAGGTGTTCCCCATGTTAAGTCCATCTAATCACGTACATTTCTCGCTTTTGGATAGAATTGCTTTTTCTTTTCTTTTTCATCTCTCCCGTTCACCCCCCCTTTCCTTCTATTCTTTTTTCTATTTTTTCTATTTTTTAATATTTCTTTCCAATATGCCCAAAATCTCTCTTTTTTCCAAAACCCCCCCTGTTTTTCATATTTTATCCTTGGTACTATCTTTCTTGCTTTGCTTTGTTAAAATAAAGGAATACTTATTTCATCTTGTTTCATCCTCTTTAGAGTCAATATTTGGAAGTAACTATATGTGAAAACATATGTATTACATATAAATTATAAGTTTTCTGTCCAACAAGTTTGCATGTATTGGTACATGTGTGTATTGTTCTTTCGGCTTTTTCTATGTATAAATATATATATGTTTGTATGGTTTCTCTTTCTCTCATCATTAGTGCCTTTTCTGCCTCAAGTTATATGTACTTTTGCTATATTCGTATTGTGTTGTATATATTGTATATATTTATGTATATTTATATATGTCTTGTGTTGTTTGCAGCCCTGATGAAGTTCCTCAAGTAGGAACGAAACGCGTTCACTGTTTGTTCTGGATTACATATAAAGAAGAAAAATAAAAGAAACTTCAAAACACTTTCACGTTTCAATTTGTGACTATCTATCTGGTGCTGCCTCCACATTATTCGAAACCTGTGTTTCATTGTATCAGGTGCCCATTTCAATGGGTCATGGATATCTGCTTGGCTATGCCACCACAAGCTGTTGATGGATTCCTTAGTGACCCATTACAGGACTATTCCTTCGGTATGCAACTGATGTATAGCCCTGCATTATGGCTGATGACCGGAGGTGCTACCTATGCAACAGTACATCGTCTTCTGGATCTCAGCATCATCAAAACTAACACAAGTCGTACTTTGTTGGTCCTTCCGACGTCTGGCACTGAAGAGCATGTGTGTTTTTTTGACCTGCTCAATTGGATGGCTGATGTCCCTAAATCGCCGTCTGGGCCCCAATGACATGCTATAACTGGGAACTTTCTTTAAACTATTTTTTTGCCTGGCTGACATGACAACTAATTGAGAAATGTGTCAAACGGATGTATTTGAACACTTTGCTTTTGCTTAGATGCTGAGTTCTGTCATGATCTTGGGTGCTTCTATCCTGACCAAGGTGAGGGTGTCAAATATCCCATGCAGGCCCATTGTTGTTTTCCCAATGGTAGCCTAAGCAGGCTGCACTCTACGTTGCACACGTTACTATACAAACGCACTTTGCTTTGTGGCACCCTGTACTTTCACACGGAACCTACAGTTGTTTTTGTGTTCTGTCCTTTCCTGGGATCTCGTATGAACACAGTGAACAGGGTCAAACAACAATAACCCTTGTTATTGTTTTCTGGTCAGGCTCTAGCACCAAGACAAAACATACAGATGCAGCTTTCTTTTGGGAACACATGCTCTTTGTCATATAGGTATGTACAGTCATGTGAAAGACACACTTGGAGGGAGATTTCCAGACAGAAGAAAGTGACTACAACTGTGATGTAGAACTTTCATCTGTGCATGCTAAGGTACGGGGTCTGCTGCAAACACCCAGAGATCTTCTGATGCATAATCAATTTGCTTCTATGGAAGGGGAGGGGTTATTTTGCCCTGTCGGATATCATGACAGCTCCTTTTATGAGTTATGGATTACTTGCTATACTGACCATATTTGTGTTAGGCTTTTTCTTGCTTATTTTGGCACATGTACTGCATACTAGAGCACGATAGTTAAAGTAAACATTTTAAACTTGTCTTGTCTCTGTCAGAATTTACTGTGGACAAGTACATGCGTGAGAGCAAAAGGGTGTGTCTTGTCACCACGATTGCTGAGAGTTTGGAGTGTTATGTTCTGGGTTGTCTAATCACTTGGGGCCAATTGTATGAAACTTACGTTTTGCGATTCTGAAATAGCGATTTTTAGAGAATCTAGATTCCCATAGGAATGAATAGGAAGACATTCTCAATATGCAATTCTCGATTTGAGAATCGCAAATTGAGAATGCAATTTCAAGGTGTCAAAAGGACACCCTGTTGCACTCCTGAAATGTGCATGTGGGCCCATGTGGCACACATACATGACCTAAGGGCATGTATGTGCGCCACATGGCACTTTGAAAAATGCAAAAAAGTACATTTTTCAAAGGAATCGCAAATTACCAGTATTGTCCTAAAGAGATATAAAAACTTTGGGAGTACCAGCATTTTAAGGACACTGCAACGACCATATAAGGAGAGGTGTAGGTGATCTAATCGTAGCCTGGTAAAGGCTGATAGAATTTGTTATAGGTTCCTTTGGGGGTACCGCCATTCCCGTAGAGCTGCTAAGTGGATGTGCCTCCCCCGCGATCGTGGTGGTTGGGCTGTACCCAAATTATTAATCTATTACTGGGCAGCATAGGGTCAGTCCCTGAGAGTGCCTCTTTTGGGTTCAAGCATCGAGGTCCACCCATGCAATAGACCCACTATTTTCGAGATTGGTCTTGGCACGACCGCCAAGGGTATTTTGACACAAGTTATGGAGCCCAGCTATTTTAAGAAGACCAGGTTTAAGGTTATCAATCCTATGTTTCATATTTGGCAGAAAATACGGCGGAAATTGGGTATTCCAAATGTTAATATTTATACTCCACTCAAAGCTGCTCGCCTCCTCGCCTCCATTTTTCAGGATTATACTATTTTTAGATGGCAGGCCTCAGGTTTTCAGACCATCGGGGATTTAGTGTGTGCTGGGCAAATACTTTCTTTTTCGTTGCTTAAGGATAAGAATACGCATGACTTTTTTAAATACTTGCAGATCAGAAGCTTTATTCACAAACTGCTTAGTACAACCTCTTCAATGCTAGATACGGTGGATATATTTCAATTCATACAACAAAAAGCTAGAGTAGGGACAGTATATCAACATTTACTGCTCAGTTTCCCGGACGATTTAGAGGTGCAAAACTTGAAGTGGGCGGCTAAACTTGAGAAGACTGGGATTGATCTGAGGCCTGCTTTGGAGTTAGCCCGTGAGGCCCTGGTCTCTGGTAGTCTACGGACTCAAAGTTACATGGCAGTTTTTGAACTCTATTATACGCCGGCAAAAATAGCAAAATGGGATAGTAGGAAGGGGGATCATTGTGCTAAGTGTGGGTTGTATGCAGCTGACCCGATCCACATGTTCTATTCATGCCCGAGACTTCGTGATTTTATGCTTGACGTGGAGCGCTTTATCACTGTTACGCTCAATAACTCTTGCACTATGTCTCCAGAGATGGTTATAATGGGCTTTGAAGGTTCATCATTGGCAATACATTCTTGGCATGCCACTGCATTTTTGTTTATAGCTATGTCTATGATCCGGCTGTGTATTACTTCACAACGGTTATCTCCTGATCCACCTGTATTTATTAATTGGAGAGCTAGGTTGCTTGCTATCTATAACTGGGAGCTTTCCGTATTCACACTAAAGGGTGGAAAGAAGCGGAAGCAGGCCTGTAAGATCTGGGCCCTGGTGGACTAATGATTAAAATAGGTATTGTGGGCCTATTACATACTTATAAGTCTTTTATCGTTGAGTTGCTGTTTTCCATGAACTATCCTTTGCCTCGTAATTTCTTCTTGGTTTCTTTTTCTTCTATTTTCTCTGCACTATTTCATTGATTAATCTACATGTATTAACTTTTTGTTAGCTCTTGCTGTTTACCAAATTTGACCCATGTATGTATCTGTTTTGTTTGCCACTACTGCATTGTCTGACGTCAAAAATAAAAAAATAAATTTAAAAAAAAGGAATCACAAATTACCACCAACTTGAAGTTGGTGGTAATTTGCGATGCCTTATGGCGAAATTGCACTTTTTCTGGGCCTCATACATTGGCTTTAAGGAATCGCAATTTGGGATTCCTTAAATGCAATCGCAAAATAGGGAATCGCAAATTTGAAATTTCCTATCTTGCGAGGTTGTTTTGCTTCGTACATACCACTTAGCTATTTTGCGATCCCAAAATTGCCTTCATACATTGGTCCTCTGTGAGGGAGTAGGAGGGCAAGTGAGAGATGTTAGCGAGTCGGTCCAGCGCTCATGTCTGCTACGGTGCTACAATGACGCAGTCCCTACATACTAAGGTTCTATGGTCCCAAGCATAGTTCCTCGACTCAGCAGAATCCCAGCAATCTTCCTCAGAGTAAACGTACCGTGCCCAGGAAAGTGTATCTGCTTATCGTCAGCAGTGATCTTATTCCATTTTTTAAGCCACAAACATGTATGTAGCCGCGGATTCAGTAACATTCAGTGGGCTGGTGCACTAGATGGAGGCAAAGTCTCTCCCTCGCAAGTAGTATTCAGAGATGTATGACATGCGCACCCATTCACAATGAGAATCAAAACAAAATAAACAAACACAAAAGGCGAGACGTATTATCAATGATCAAAACAAACACAACTTTGTCTGCCTTACCAGGACACAGGAAGGAAACCAAAGTTACAACTGAAAGGAATGTTGGTGTCCGCTGCTCCAATCCCAGCAGAGAGCGCGCATTATCAACAAGGTTCATGTTGAGGCACCAACTACAACAGCCAATATCTGTTCATAAAATCACAGCTCAACAAAATGTAACTTTACAAAACGCACCCATTAATGATGAATTAGTTGTGACTCTATCCCTAAAAACAAGAGAATGACATTGCTTTTTGCTTGTTTTACAACAGACCGCACTCTTTGCATTCGTCAGTCTTGCAGGAGCTCTTCTCCAGCAAGAAGTGCTCTCAATAATCCCTAACCCCTCTGGTGGAGACACCATCAAGTTCACACATTCAACTCTCCCTAAAGTGAGATTAGATTATGGTGAAAAATGTGTCTATTTCCGAAAAGGTATATTTTGAGAATTTTGTGGGTGCAAGTTTTTGAGAAGATATCAAGCAAGAATTACTGAAAGAATTCCGAGTCAACTTGGGGCTGGGGGGACTGGGGGGGGATGGAGGGGTCATTTGAATAATGACCACCACAATAATTCTTAAGTGTAATTTGTCATTTTATTATTTTATTTTGCTAAAACTTCCTCATCTACATTCAACAGTAAGGGCGTCCATAATGAAACCAAAAATAGGAGGCGCTCGGCTAGTGCGCTAACCTGAGGTCAGCGTACTGCCTGAAGTAGCGTGAGCATAGAGCACCAGTGAGAGAATGACGGTAGTTACTCGTGCGTCACATACCACAGCCATCAAGAAAGAGGTCTCTGCAGACTCCAAGCCCCCCATACATCACTCATCCTTACAAGGTTCAAAGCTACTCGCAACATGGCCACATGCTCTGTGCCTGCCCCGATGACACACGCGCTCCCCGCCAGAAAGATAATCTACACTTACGAGTTGTATTCAGCACTGCATTCTTCTTTTCAGATGCTTACCTCTCCAGGATAGGGCTCACCTCCTCTACACTCCCTGAACAGGCCTCACCTCCTCTGCACCACTGAACAGGCCTCAACTCCTCTGCACCCCTGGACAGGCCTCTCCTCCTCTGCTGCCCTAGACAGGCCTCACCTCCTCTACACCATACACAAGCCTCGCCTCCTCTGTACAGCCCTGGAAAGGCCTCACCTCCTCTGCACCCCTGGGCAGGCATCACCTCCTCTACATCCCCTGAACAGGCCTCACCTCATCTTCATCCAGTTGGAAAGGCCTCACCTCTTCTGCACCCCATGAATAACTCTCCTCTCCTCTGTAACCCCTGGATAACCCCCACCTGCTCTGCACCACATTGGACAACCTTCGCCTCTGCACGCTGGACAGGCCTCACCTCCTCTACAACCTCTCGGAGAGGTCTTATGTCCTTCGCACTCCCCAGACTGGCCACACCTCATTTGTAATTTCCGGACAGGCCAAACCTCCTCCATAGGACCCTGGACAGGCCTCCCCTCCCCTGCACCCTCCCCAGCAAGGCCTCAACTATGCATCACCATGGACAGGCCTCATCTCCTCTTCATCCTCCTGCCCTCGGACAGGCCTCACCTCCTCTGCAACCCCATGGACAGGTCTTACCTCTTCTGCAGCCTCCCTGGACTGGCCTCACCTCCTCTGCACCCCTGGACAGGCCTCTCCTCCTCTGCACACCTGGGCAGGCCTCACCTCCTCTGCTCCCCTGGACAGGCCTCACCTCCTCTGCTCCCCTGGACAGGCTTCACCTCCTCTGCACCCAAGGACAGGCCTCACTGCTTCTGTACCTCCCTGAACAGGCTTATACTGCTCTGAAGAGCAGGGATTTCACAGGAGGCCCTGGCTTGGTTAACATCATTCCTGGGAAACAGAAGACAATCAGTAACACTCAACAACTCTACTTCAATAGAGAAGCAGCTGCGCTCAGGTGTGCCTCAGAGCTCAATTTTGAGCCCCACACTTTTTAATATATACATGGTGCCCCTGCTAGATCTAATATCCTCTTTTGACATTGAGACTGCGTCTTACGCTGATGATACACAGCTCATCCTTACCCTGGATAAAGAATCCACAGCAGCTGAAGACAATTTCCAACAAAGTCTCTTGGCTGTCTTCGAATGGATGAAGACCAACCACCTTAAATGTAACAGCCAAAAGACGGAGATTCTGCTGCCGGGAAAATGTAATATCTTTTCACCCAAAATGTGGTGGCCACAGACGCAGCTGACCCCCCAATACTGTGGACACTGCGAAGAATCAATGAGCCCGATTTGATACCTCCCTCTCTTTTCATCGTCAAGCCCTGTCGGCAGCAGGAACTTGTTTTCATTGGATAAAAACTCTGAAACAATTCTTTGACCTCCTCCCTGCCATAGCTCGCAAGTCCGTGGCAGTGGCTTTGACTCTATCATGACTAGATTACTGCAACAGTCTCTATGCAGGTATAAAGAAGAATACTCTTAAAAAGCTGCAGACCGTACAAAGCTGCATCTGAAGCTCTCCGAATACTCCACCGGCTACCCATACACATGAGAATTCTCTTTAAAATCCTTGGGATAACATTCAGAGCTTTAAACAAAGTGGTACCAAATACCTTAGGACCAGATTAAAAGCCTATCTACCTGCCCGTAATTTGAGATCCTCCAAGGAAAATCTACTAGTACCCCCCCCCCCCCATTTCCATTTGAAGTCCAGAGGAGGAAAATCTATGGCTGTACAAGGGACAAAAGCCTGGAACTTTGTACCCACCCAATTGAGACTTACACAGATGGAGTCCATCTTTAAGAAAACATTTGAAAACTTGGATTTTCACAGTTCCAGATAGTCTGGCCATATCTCTCATCTGACCACGGCGACATTAGCGACCACACTCACTTGACACTTAGTCTACCTGCTCCCAGCGCCAAGATGCTCCATTGGAGTGATAGCCAGCGCTTTATAAATGTCATCATTCATTCATTCACTCTGTGCCCCACTTGACAGACCTCACCTCCTCAGGCGCTCTCATAGACAGGCCTCCCATCCTCTGCATCCCCTCAGACAGGCCTCAACTTCTCGGCAGCCTCCCTGGACTGGCCTCACTGCTTCTGCACCTCCCTGAACAGGCTTATCCTCCTCTGCACCCCACTGGACAGACCTCACCTCCCCTGCGTCCTCATAGACAGGCCTCACATCCTCTGCAGCCTCCCTTGACTGGCCTCCCCTCCCATTCAACCCCTCAGACAGGCCTCACCTTCTCTTAACCCCACTGGACAGGCCTCACCTCCTCTGCACTACCTGGACAGGCCTCACCTCTCCCCCGCCCTCTCGACAGGCCTCACCTCGCTTGGACCACCCAGGACAGGCCTCATCTCCTCTGCACAGACATCCCCTCTTCTGCTCCCCCTGGACAGGCATCCCCTCCTCTGCCCTCTGGACAGGCATCTTTGCTACTTCATTCTCTGGACAGGACAGGCTTCAGCTCCTCTGCACCTCCTGGACAGGCCTCAACTCCTCTGTACCCCCTGGACAGACCTCTCTTCCTCTGCCCCGCTGGACAGGCCTCACCTCCTCTGCACAGACCTGGACAGGCCTCACCGATTCTGCACCCCCATCTTTCACCCCCCTGTACAGGCCACACCTCTTCAGCACCCCTGGACAGGCCTCACCTCCTAACACCCCTGGATAGGCCTCACCTTCTCCCGCCCATGGACAGAACTCGCCTCCTCTGCCCCGCTGGACAGGCCTCACCTCCTCTGCACAGACCTGGACTGGCCTCACCTCCTAACAGCCCTGGACAGGCCTCACCTTCTCCCGCCCATGAACAGAACTCGCCTCCTCTGCCCCTGGACAGGCCTCTCCTCCTCAGTGCCTCTGGACAGGCCTCTCCTCCTCTGCACCCCTGGACAGGCCTCACCTCCTCTCCTCTGCACCCCTGGATAGGCCTCACCTCCCCTGCACCCCTGGCAGGCCTCTCCTCCTCTGCCCTCTGGACAGGCCTCTCCTCCTCTGCACCCCCTGGACAGGCCTCTCCTCCTCTGCACCCCCTGGACAGGCCTCACCTCCTCTGCACTACCTGGACAGGCCTCACCTCTCCCCCGCCCTCTCGACAGGCCTCACCTCGCTTGGACCACCCAGGACAGGCCTCATCTCCTCTGCACAGACATCCCCTCTTCTGCTCCCCCTGGACAGGCATCCCCTCCTCTGCCCTCTGGACAGGCATCTTTGCTACTTCATTCTCTGGACAGGACAGGCTTCAGCTCCTCTGCACCTCCTGGACAGGCCTCAACTCCTCTGTACCCCCTGGACAGACCTCTCTTCCTCTGCCCCGCTGGACAGGCCTCACCTCCTCTGCACAGACCTGGACAGGCCTCACCGATTCTGCACCCCCATCTTTCACCCCCCTGTACAGGCCACACCTCTTCAGCACCCCTGGACAGGCCTCACCTCCTAACACCCCTGGATAGGCCTCACCTTCTCCCGCCCATGGACAGAACTCGCCTCCTCTGCCCCGCTGGACAGGCCTCACCTCCTCTGCACAGACCTGGACTGGCCTCACCTCCTAACAGCCCTGGACAGGCCTCGCCTTCTCCCGCCCATGAACAGAACTCGCCTCCTCTGCCCCTGGACAGGCCTCTCCTCCTCAGTGCCTCTGGACAGGCCTCTCCTCCTCTGCACCCCTGGACAGGCCTCACCTCCTCTCCTCTGCACCCCTGGATAGGCCTCACCTCCCCTGCACCCCTGGCAGGCCTCTCCTCCTCTGCCCTCTGGACAGGCCTCTCCTCCTCTGCACCCCCTGGACAGGCCTCTCCTCCTCTGCACCCCCTGGACAGGCCTCACCTCCTCAGTGCCTCTGGACAGGCCTCTCCTCCTCTGCACCCCCTGGACAGGCCTCTCCTCCTCTGCCCCCTGGACAGGCCTCACCTGCTCTGCACCCCTGGACAGGCCTCTCCTCCTCTGCACCCGTGGACAGGCCTCTCCTCCTCTGCCCCTGGACAGGCCTCTCCTCCTCAGTGCCTCTGGACAGGCCTCTCCTCCTCTGCACCCCTGGACAGGCCTCACCTCCTCTCCTCTGCACCCCTGGACAGGCCTCACCTCCTCTGCACCCCGGGACAGGCCTCTCCTCCTCTGCACCCCCTGGACAGGCCTCTCCTCCTCTGCACCCCCTGGACAGGCCTCACCTCCTCAGTGCCTCTGGACAGGCCTCTCCTCCTCTGCACCCCATGACAGGCCTCACCTCCTCTCCTCTGCACCCCTGGACAGGCCTCACCTCCTCTGCACCCCTGGACAGGCCTCTCCTCCTCTGCCCTCTGGACAGGCCTCTCCTCCTCTTCACCCCCTGGACAGGCCTCATCACCTCTGCACCATTGGCCAGGCCTCACCTACTCTGCACCCCTGGACAGGCCTCACCTCCTCTGCACCACTGGACAGGCCGCTCCTCCTCTGCACCCCTGGACAGGCCTCTCCTCCTCTGCCCTCTGGACAGGCCTCTCCTCCTCTGCACCCCCTGGACAGGCCTCACCTCCTCTTCTCCCCTGGACAGGCCTCTCCTCCTCTGCCCCCTGGACAGGCCTCACCTCCTCTGCACCCCTGGACAGGCCTCACCTCCTCTTCTCCCCTGGACAGGCCTCTCCTCCTCTTCTCCCCTGGACAGGCCTCTCCTCCTCTGCGCCCCTGGACAGGCCTCTCCTCCTCTTCTCCCCTGGACAGGCCTTTCCTCCTCTTCTCCCCTGGACTGGCCTCTCCTCCTCTGCACCCCTGGACAGGCCTCTCCTCCTCTGCACCCCTGGACAGGCCTCTCCTCCTCTACACCCCTGGACAGGCCTCTCCTCCTCTGCACCCCAGGACAGGCCTCTCCTCCTCTCCTCCTCTGGACAGGCCTCTCCTCCTCTGCACCCTAGGACAGGCCTCACCTCCTCTGTCACCTTGTAAATACACACATGAATAGACTGTTGTGACTTTATCTAACCTGTCCTTACAGTGTCTTCACAGCATTTGGGGGGTCCACGTGTGGTGTGTTGGAGATTTAGGGCCTCATTTATGAGAAGTGACGCATCGCAGGTTAAAGCAGCGATGCGTCACTTCTCAGTGCGCCCTCCTTGCGACATACCTGATGCGTCATATTTACAGTTTGACGCATCATGTCGCAAGGAGTTACAGATACGTCAGTATTTCTTACGTATCTGTAGGGGCACAAATGACGCATTGCTGGAGTGTATCACAAAAGTGACGCAACTCCAGCAATGTGTCCTTTCACATGGGGCAAGCGCCATGTGAAAGGGCCTGCATCAGTCTTACGCCTGCTGTGAGGCAGGCGTAAGATATTGACGCATTTGCGTCCTAAAAGTGGTGCTGTGAAATCTTATAGATTTCACTGCGTCACTTCTATGACCCTTTCTTGCGTCAGTGTGCTCCCCCTTGCGTACATTATACCTGATGCAGGTATAATGTAGCGCAGGGGTTTACAAAGTGACGCATCTACCTAGATGCGTCACTTTGTAAATAGTGCGCAACAGGAGGCATGTTTTACGCTGCCGATGCGTCACAAAAAGTGATGCAACGGAAGCGCAAAACTGACACAAGGGAAGGAGGGAGCGGTCAAGTCGTCAAGTTACAAGGGACCATATTTACAAGCCCCTTGTGCCACTTTTGCGTCACTTTTAACATGGGAAAAGTGACGCAAAAGTGGCGCAAGGGGCTTGTTAATATGCCCCAAGGTGCGTTCGAGGCGGGTTTAAACAAACCACCGCAGCAGGCACTGCTGCACCTTGGGTTTAAAAAAGAATGTTCACCCCAGGGCACCGGAAGTCTGCCTGTAACACAGTGAAAGGTGCAGACAGACGTGGGCACAACTGATTAGATATCAAGTCAGGCCTTTTCAAAATCTTGGTAAAGTTCAAAATCCCGCTGAGTGCTGCTTATGAGCGAAATATCTTTACATTGGCTTCAATCTCCAGCCTCCAGCTGCTCCAGAGGCCTCTCGCCTTTGCTCTGCTGGGTCATGTTGGCAGCGCCTCGTGCAATGCTTGTTTGTTGTGAGGGACCCTCCTTCTTAGGGTGCAGGTATGACCTTTGCCCTCCAGAGAGGCTTGCAGCAGTCAGTGCCCGCACATGTGTCATGTGCCTCTGTCCTTTCAAAACAATTCACATGTTTGTTTTCAGACAATTCGTGAAGCTTTCCTCCCTCGGCTCTTGATCCGTCCAGATGTTCGGCTGAGGTTTGCTCACATCCTTTTGTGCAAACTTCGGAAACCACGAAGGTTCCCTCCCTGCCCCCCTTCTGAGGAAAGCGCTCCCGGCCCACGAGGCTCTTAGTTTTTTAATGTTTTTTTATTGTTGTTTAATCTAAAGGTGGATAAAAAACAGAAGGGCTACTTGCTTTTGAAAAAGGAAATTGATTTTGTATTTGATTAATGTATATTTCAAACATCTTAATACTACTGCCCCACTATATGTACTGAAATGCAATATTATAAAATGTAAAATTCATTTCACTATACAGTTTTGCGAGTTTTCAGTTGGAATATCACCCTCATCATGTCTTAATTAAATGCGTTATTAAAAGTAGCCGGCATTGTTTCCACCCTCCCCCCTATACTTCTTAAAGCTTCGATGGTGCAGACACTCTCCCGTGAGTGTGATGGATATAAAGTCACACGTGCACAGTATGTGTCTTCTGTGTTCATGCTTTGCTATAACATGCAGCTGCCTGAACAGCTGTACTCCCCCCCCCCAATCCCAGGCCACGAGAGCCTTGCCTGGCACCATCACACTCAGTACAATATACCCAGTGCATCCCGGGTCATAGGGAGCTCGCCTGGCACCATCACACTCAGTACAATATGCCCAGGGCATCCCGGGCCAGAGGGAGCCTCGACTGGCACCATCACACTCAGTACAATATACCCAGGGCATCCCGGACCAGAGGGAGCCTCGCCTGGCACCATCACACTCAATACAATATACCCAGGGCATCCCAGGTCAGAGGGAGCCTCGCCTGGCACATCACACTCAGTACAATATGCCCAGGGCATCCCGGGCCAGAGGGAGCCTCGACTGGCACCATCACACTCAGTACAATATACCCAGGGCATCCCGGACCAGAGGGAGCCTCGCCTGGCACCATCACACTCAATACAATATACCCAGGGCATCCCAGGTCAGAGGGAGCCTCGCCTGGCACCATCACACTCAGTACAATATACCCAGGGCATCCTGGGCCAGAGGGAGCCTCGCCTGCCACCATCACACTCAGTACAATATACCCAGGGCATCCCGGACCAGAGGGAGCCTCGCCTGGCACCATCACACTCAATACAATATACCCAGGGCATCCCAGGTCAGAGGGAGCCTCGCCTGGCACCATCACACTCAGTACAATATACCCAAGGCATCAAGGGCCAGAGGGAGCCTCGCCTGGCACCATCACACTCAGTACAATATACCCAGGGCATCCCTGCCCGAGGGAGCCTCGCCTGGCACCATCACACTCAGTACAATATACCCAGGGCAACCCAGGCCAGAGGGATCCTCGCCTGGCACCATCACACTCAGTACAATATACCCAGGGCAACCCAGCCAGAGGGAGCCTCGCCTGGCACCATCACACTCAATACAATATACCCAGGGCATCCCAGGTCAGAGGGAGCCTCGCCTGGCACCATCACACTCAGTACAATATACCCAAGGCATCAAGGGCCAGAGGGAGCCTCGCCTGGCACCATCACACTCAGTACAATATACCCAGGGCATCCCTGCCCGAGGGAGCCTCGCCTGGCACCATCACACTCAGTACAATATACCCAGGGCAACCCAGGCCAGAGGGATCCTCGCCTGGCACCATCACACTCAGTACAATATACCCAGGGCAACCCAGGCCAGAGGGAGCCTTGCCTGGCACCATCACACCCAGTACAATATACCCAGGGCATCCCGGGCCAGAGGGAGCCTCGCCTGGCACCATCACACTCAATACAATATACCCAGGGCATCCCTGCCCGAGGGAGCCTCGCCTGGCACCATGACACTCAGTACAATATACCCAGGGCATACCGGGCCAGAGGGAGCCTCGCCTGGCACCATCACACTCAGTACAATATACCCAGGGCATCCCTGCCCGAGGGAGCCTTGCCTGGCACCATCACACTCAGTACAATATACCCAGGGCATCCCGGGCCAGAGGGAGCCTCGCCTGGCACCATCACTCTCAGTACAATATACCATACCCAGGGCATCCCGAGCCAGAGGGAGCCTCGCCTGGCACCATCACACTCAGTAAAATATACCCAGGGCATCCCAGACCAGAGGGAGCCTCGCCTGGCACCATCACACTCAGTACAATATACCCAGGGCATCCCAGGCCAGAGGGAGCCTCGCCTGGCACCATCACACTCAGTACAATATACCCAGGGCATCCCGGGCCAGAGGGAGCCTTGCCTGGCACCATCACACTCAGTACAATATACAGAGGGCATCCCAGGCCAGAGAGAGCCTCACCTGGCACCATCACACTCAGTACAATATGCCCAGGGCATCTCGAGGGAGCATCGCCTGGCACCATCACACTCAGTACAATATACCCAGGGCATCCCAGGCCAGAGGGAGCCTCGCCTGGCACCATCACACTCAGTACAATATACCCAAGGCTTCCCAGGCCGGAGGGAGCCTTGCCTGGCACCATCACACTCAGTACAATATACCCAGGGCATCCCTGCCCGAGGGAGCCTTGCCTGGCACCATCACACTCAGTACAATATACCCAGGGCATCCCGGGCCAGAGGGAGCCTCGCCTGGCACCATCACTCTCAGTACAATATACCATACCCAGGGCATCCCGAGCCAGAGGGAGCCTCGCCTGGCACCATCACACTCAGTAAAATATACCCAGGGCATCCCAGACCAGAGGGAGCCTCGCCTGGCACCATCACACTCAGTACAATATACCCAGGGCATCCCAGGCCAGAGGGAGCCTCGCCTGGCACCATCACACTCAGTACAATATACCCAGGGCATCCCGGGCCAGAGGGAGCCTTGCCTGGCACCATCACACTCAGTACAATATACCCAGGGCATCCCAGGCCAGAGGGAGCCTCACCTGGCACCATCACACTCAGTACAATATACCCAGGGCACCCTGGGCCCGAGGGAGCCTCGCCTGGCACCCTCACACTCAGTACAATATACCCAGGGCATGCCGGGCCAGAAGGAGCCTCGCCTGGCACCATCACATTCAGTACAATATACCCAACGCATCCCGGGCCAGAGGGAGCCTCGCCTGGCACCATCACACTCAGTACAATATACCCAGGGCATCCGGGGCCCGAGGGAGCCTGACCTGGCTCCATCACACTCAGTACAATATACCCAGGGCATCCCAGGCCAGAGGGAGCCTCGCCTGGCACCATCACACTCAGTACAATATACCCAGGTCATCCCGGGCCAGAGAGAGCCTCGCCTGGCACCATCACACTCAGCACAATATACCCAGGGCATCCCTGCCCGAGGGAGCCTCGCCTGGCACCATCACACTCAGTACAATATACCCAGCGCATTCCAGGCCAGAGGGAGCCTCGCCTGGCACCATCACACTCAGTACAATATACCCAGGGCATCCCTGCCCGAGGGAGCCTCGCCTGGCACCATCAAACTCAGTACAATATACCCAGGGCATCGCAGGCCAGAGGGAGCCTCGCCTGGTACCATCACACTCAGTACAATATACCCAGCGCATCCCAGGCCAGAGGGAGCCTCGCCTGGCACCATCACACTCAGTACAATATACAGAGGGCATCCCAGGCCAGAGAGAGCCTCACCTGGCACCATCACACTCAGTACAATATGCCCAGGGCATCTCGAGGGAGCATCGCCTGGCACCATCACACTCAGTACAATATACCCAGGGCATCCCAGGCCAGAGGGAGCCTCGCCTGGCACCATCACACTCAGTACAATATACCCAGGGCTTCCCAGGCCGGAGGGAGCCTTGCCTGGCACCATCACACTCAGTACAATATACCCAGGGCATCCCTGCCCGAGGGAGCCTTGCCTGGAACCATCACACTCAGTACAATATACCCAGGGCATCCCAGGCCAGAGGGAGCCTTGCCTGGCACCATCACACTCAGTACAATATACCCAGGGCATCCCGGCCAGAGGGAGCCTCGCCTGGCACCATCACACTCAGTACAATAAACCCAGGGCATCCCGGGTCAGAGGGAGCCTCGCCTGGCACCATGACACTCAGTACAATATACCCAGGGCATCCTGGGCCAGAGGGAGCCTCGCCTGCCACCATCACACTCAGTATAATATACCCAGGGCATCCCAGGCCAGAGGGAGCCTCACCTGGCACCATCACACTCAGTAAAATATAACCAGGGCATCCCGGGCCAGAGGGAGCCTCGCCGGGCACCATCACACTCAGTACAATATACCCAGGGCCTCCTGGGCCAGAAGGAGCCTCGCCAGGCACCATCACACTCAGTACGATATACCCAGGGCGTCCCTGCCCAAGGGAGCCTCGCCTGGCACCATCACACTCAGCACAATATACCCAGGGCATCCCGGGCCAGAGGGAGCCTTGCCTGGCACCATCACACTCAGTACAATATACCCAACGCATCCCGGGTCAGAGGGAGCCTCGCCTGGCACCATCACAGTCAGTACAATATACCCAGGGCATTCCGAGCCCGAGGGAGCCTCGCCTGGCACCAACACACCCAGTACAATATACCCAGCGCATCCCAGGCCAGAGGGAGCCTCACCTGGCACCATCACACTCAGTACGATATACCCAGGGCGTCCCTGCCCAAGGGAGCCTCGCCTGGCACCATCACACTCAGCACAATATACCCAGGGCATCCCGGGCCAGAGGGAGCCTTGCCTGGCACCATCACACTCAGTACAATATACCCAGGGCATCCCGGGTGAGAGGGAGCCTTGTCTGGCACCATCACACTCAGTACAATATACCCAGGGCATCCCTGCCCGAGGGAGTCTCGCCTGGCACCATCACACTCAGTACAATATACCCAGGGCATCCCGGGTCAGAGGGAGCCTCGCCTGGCACCATCACACTCAGCACAATATACCCAGGGCATCCCTGCCCGAGGGAGCCTCGCCTGGCACCATCACACTCAGTACAATATACCCAGCGCATTCCAGGCCAGAGGGAGCCTCGCCTGGCACCATCACACTCAGTACAATATACCCAGGGCATCCCTGCCCGAGGGAGCCTCGCCTGGCACCATCAAACTCAGTACAATATACCCAGGGCATCGCAGGCCAGAGGGAGCCTCGCCTGGTACCATCACACTCAGTACAATATACCCAGCGCATCCCAGGCCAGAGGGAGCCTCGCCTGGCACCATCACACTCAGTACAATATACACAGGGCATCCCAGGCCAGAGAGAGCCTCACCTGGCACCATCACACTCAGTACAATATGCCCAGGGCATCTCGAGGGAGCATCGCCTGGCACCATCACACTCAGTACAATATACCCAGGGCATCCCAGGCCAGAGGGAGCCTCACTTGGCACCATCACACTCAGTACAATATACCCAGGGCATCCCAGGCCGGAGGGAGCCTTGCCTGGCACCATCACACTCAGTACAATATACCCAGGGCATCCCTGCCCGAGGGAGCCTTGCCTGGCACCATCACACTCAGTACAATATACCCAGGGCATCCCAGGCCAGAGGGAGCCTTGCCTGGCACCATCACACTCAGTACAATATACCCAGGGCATCCCGGCCAGAGGGAGCCTCGCCTGGCACTATCACACTCAGTACAATATACCCAGGGCATCCCGGGTCAGAGGGAGCCTCGCCTGGCACCATGACACTCAGTACAATATACCCAGGGCATCCTGGGCCAGAGGGAGCCTCGCCTGCCACCATCACACTCAGTATAATATACCCAGGGCATCCCAGGCCAGAGGGAGCCTCACCTGGCACCATCACACTCAGTAAAATATAACCAGGGCATCCCGGGCCAGAGGGAGCCTCGCCGGGCACCATCACACTCAGTACAATATACCCAGGGCATCCTGGGCCAGAAGGAGCCTCGCCAGGCACCATCACACTCAGTACAATATACCCAACGCATCCCGGGTCAGAGGGAGCCTCGCCTGGCACCATCACAGTCAGTACAATATACCCAGGGCATTCCGAGCCCGAGGGAGCCTCGCCTGGCACCAACACACCCAGTACAATATACCCAGCGCATCCCAGGCCAGAGGGAGCCTCACCTGGCACCATCACACTCAGTACGATATACCCAGGGCGTCCCTGCCCAAGGGAGCCTCGCCTGGCACCATCACACTCAGTACAATATACCCAGGGCATCCCGGGCCAGAGGGAGCCTTGCCTGGCACCATCACACTCAGTACAATATACCCAGGGCATCCTGGGCCAGATGGAGCCTCGCCTGGCACCATCACACTCAGTACAATATACCCAGGGCATCCCGAGCCAGAGGGAGCCTCGCCTGGCACCATCACACTCAGTACAATATACCACGGCATCCCGGGCCAGAGGCAGCCTCGTCTGGCACCATCACACTCAGTACAATATACCCAGGGCATCCCGGGCCAGAGGGAGCCTCGCCTGGCACCATCACACTCAGTACAATATACCCAGGCATCCCGGGTGAGAGGGAGCCTTGTCTGGCACCATCACACTCAGTACAATATACCCAGGGCATCCCTGCCCGAGGGAGTCTCGCCTGGCACCATCACACTCAGTACAATATACCCAGGGCATCCCGGGTCAGAGGGAGCCTCGCCTGGCACCATCACACTCAGTACAATATACCCAGGGCACCCCGGGCCTGAGGGAGCCTCGCCTGGCACCATCACACTCAGTACAATATACCCAGGGCACCCCGGGCCCGAGGGAGCCTCGCCTGGCACCATCACACTCAGTACAATATACCCAGGGCATCCGTGGGCCAGAGGAAGCCTCGCCTAGCACCATCACACTCAGTACAATATACCCAGGGCGTCCCTGCCCAAGGGAGCCTCGCCTGGCACCATCACACTCAGTACAATATACCCAGGGCATCCCGGGCCAGAGGGAGCCTTGCCTGGCACCATCACACTCAGTACAATATACCCAGGGCATCCTGGGCCAGATGGAGCCTCGCCTGGCACCATCACACTCAGTACAATATACCCAGGGCATCCCGAGCCAGAGGGAGCCTCGCCTGGCACCATCACACTCAGTACAATATACCACGGCATCCCGGGCCAGAGGCAGCCTCGTCTGGCACCATCACACTCAGTACAATATACCCAGGGCATCCCGGGCCAGAGGGAGCCTCGCCTGGCACCATCACACTCAGTACAATATACCCAGGCATCCCGGGTGAGAGGGAGCCTTGTCTGGCACCATCACACTCAGTACAATATACCCAGGGCATCCCTGCCCGAGGGAGTCTCGCCTGGCACCATCACACTCAGTACAATATACCCAGGGCATCCCGGGTCAGAGGGAGCCTCGCCTGGCACCATCACACTCAGTACAATATACCCAGGGCACCCCGGGCCTGAGGGAGCCTCGCCTGGCACCATCACACTCAGTACAATATACCCAGGGCACCCCGGGCCCGAGGGAGCCTCGCCTGGCACCATCACACTCAGTACAATATACCCAGGGCATCCGTGGGCCAGAGGAAGCCTCGCCTAGCACCATCACACTCAGTACAATATACCCAGGGCATCCCAGGCCAGAGGGAGCCTCGCCTGGCACCATCACACTCAGTACAATATACCCAGGGCATCCCGGGCCAGAGGATGCCTCGCCTGGCACCATCACACTCAGTACAATATACCCAGGGCATCCCGGGCCAGAGGGAGCCTCACCTACCACCATCACACTCAGTACAATATACCCAGGGCATCCCGAGCCAGAGGGAGTCCGCTTGGCACCATCATACTCAGTACAGTATACCCAGGGCATCCCAGCCCAGAGAGAGCCTCGTCTGGCACCATCACACTCAGTACAATATACCCAGGGCATCCGTGGGCCAGAGGAAGCCTCGCCTAGCACCATCACACTCAGTACAATATACCCAGGGCATCCCAGGCCAGAGGGAGCCTCGCCTGGCACCATCACACTCACTACAATATACCCTGGGCATCACAGGCCGGTAGGAGCCTCGCCTGGCACCATCACACTCAGTACAATATACCCAGGGCATCCCAGGCCAGAGGGAGCCTCGCCTGGCACCATCACACCCAGTACAATATACCCAGGGCATTCCAGGCCAGAGGGAGCCTCACCTGGCACCATCACACTCCATACAATACACCCAGGGCGTTCCGGGGCAGAGGGAGCGCCTGGCACCATTACACTCAGTACAATATACCCAGGGCATCCCAGGCCAGAGGGAGCCTCGCCTGGCACCATCACACTCAGTACAATATGCTCAGGGCATCCAGGCCAGAGGGAGCCTTGCCTGGCACATCACACCCAGTACAATATACCCAGGGCAACCCAGGCCAGAGGGAGCCTCACCTGGCACCCTCACACTCAGTACAATATACCCAGGGCATCCCGGGCCAGAGGGAGCCTTGCCTGGCACCCTCACACTCAGTACAATATACCCAGGGCATCCCAGGCCAGAGGGAGCCTCGCCTGGCGCCATCACACTCAGTACAATATACCCAGGGCATCCTAGGCCAGAGGGAGCATCGCCTGGCACCATCACACTCAGTACAATATACCCAGGGCATCCCAGGCCAGAGGGAGCCTCGCCTGGCACCATCACACTCAGTACAATATACCCAGGGCATCCCGGGCCAGAGGGATCCTCGCCTGGCACCATCACACCCAGTACAATATACCCAGGGCATCCCCGGCCAGAGGGAGCCTCGCCTGGCACCATCACACTCAGTACAATATACTCAGGGAATCCCAGGCCAGAGGGAGCCTCGCCTGGCACCATCACACTCAGTACAATATACCCAGGGCATCCCGGGCAGAGGGAGCCTCGCCTGGCACCATCACACTCAGTACAATATACCCAGGGCATCCCAGGCCAGAGGGAGCCTCGCCTGGCACCATCACACTCAGTACAATATACCCAGGGCATCCCAGGCCAGAGGGAGCCTCGCCTGGCACCATCACACTCAGTACAATATACCCAGGGCATCCCGGGCCAGAGGGAGCCTCGCCTGGCACCATCACACTCAGTACAATATGCCCAGGGCATCCCAGCCAGAGGGAGCCTCGTCTGGCACCATCACACTCAGTACAATATGCCCAGGGCATCCCAGCCAGAGGGAGCCTCGCCTGGCACCATCACACTCAGTACAATATGCCCAGGGCATCCCAGCCAGAGGCAGCCTCGTCTGGCACCATCACACTCAGTACAATATACCCAGGGCATCCCGGGCCAGAGGGAGCCTCGCCTGGCACCATCACACTCAGTACAATATACCCAGGGCATCCCAGGCCAGAGGGAGCCTCACCTGGCACCATCACACTCAGTACAATATACCCAGGGCATCCCGGGCCAGAGGGAGCCTCGCCTGGCACCATCACACTCAGTACAATATACCCAGGGCATCCCGGGCCAGAGGGAGCCTCGCCTGGCACCATCACACTCAGTACAATATACCCACGGCATCCCGGGCAGAGGGAGCCTCGCCTGCCACCATCACACTCAGTACAATATGCCCACGTCATTTCCGGGCCCTTCATTCTCAGACATCTGTTGTTCCTCATTTTACTCACATCAAGAGGCGGCTGTGATATCCTCAGCTCTGCTGAAGTTGTGGCTCTAACAGCAGATCTCTCTTCTCCCCATCATTCCCTCCACCCTGCAGCGCCTCGAGGTCCATCAGCATCCCCCCCTCCTTGAGGATGAAAGGCAGAGACTTCTCTAAACGCCACTTCCGGCGGCAGACTCACGTCACCGCAGTGGATTCTCCACCCACCCTCCAAGGGAAGTGACACTTCTGCCTTTCTGAGTCCTTCCTTCCTCTGCTTCAAACATTAAGAGCAGCTGCCTGACTCACTTAAAGTGTTTCTTAAAAAATAATGGAATGCCCAGAATGATAGATAATAAATTGAACCTCAAAGCATTTCTTAACTTCCCCGTGGCAGCAAGCAGTAAAGTAGATTTGGAAACCTTTAAAAAAAGTTTGGTGATTCTTTATAGATTGGCGACTTTGGTCGGTGTGAAGTCTTGTGAGCAGTTGAATGTGCAGGTGAGTCAGTGATTGGATGAACAGATGTGTGAGTGAGAGGATAGACGAGTAATGAATGGCTGCATAACTGCATGTGCACATGGATGAATGAGTCATTGCATGGATGGGCGAGTGCATGGGGGTGAGGTGAGTGGATGCATGGATGAATGATTGCATAGATGGGCGAGGGCATGGGTGGTTCGGTGAGTGGATTCATGGATGAATGAGTCATTGCATAGATGGGCGAGGGCATGGGTGGTGAGGTGAGTGGATGCATGGTTGAATGAGTCATTGCATAGAGGGGCGAGTGCATCGGCGGTGAGGTGAGTGGATGCATGGTTGAATGAGTCATTGCATAGAGGGGCGAGTGCATGGGTGGTGAGGTGAGTGGATGCATGGTTGAATGAGTCATTGCATAGAGGGGCGAGTGCATGGGTGGTTCGGTGAGTGGATGCATGGTTGAATGAGTCATTGCATAGATGGGCGAGTGCATGGGTGGTTAGGTGAGTGGATGCATGGTTGAATGAGTCATTGCATAGATGGGCGAGTGCATGGGTGGTTAAGTGAGTGGATGCATGGTTGAATGAGTCATAGTTGGGCGAGTGCATGGGTGGTGAGGTGAGTGGATGCATGGTTGAATGAGTCATTGCATAGATGGGCGAGTGCATGGGTGGTGAGGTGAGTGGATGCATGGTTGAATGAGTCATTGCACAGAGGGACGAGTGCATGGGTGCTGAGGTGAGTGGATGCATGGTTGAATGAGTCATTGCATAGAGGGGCGAGTGCATGGGTGGTGAGGTGAGTGGATGCATGGTTGAATGAGTCATTGCATAGAGGGAAGAGTGCATGGGTGCTGAGGTGAGTGGATGCATGGTTGAATGAGTCGTTGCATAGATGGGCGAGTGCATGTGGGGTGAGGTGAGTGGATGCATGGATGAATGAGTCATTGCATAGAGGGGCGAGTGCATGGGTGGTGAGGTGAGTGGATGCATGGTTGAATGAGTCATTGCATAGATGGGCGAGTGCATGTGGGGTGAGGTGAGTGGATGCATGGATGAATGAGTCATTGCATAGATGGGCGAGTGCATGGGGGGTGAGGTGAGTGGATGCATGGATGAATGAGTCATTGCATAGATGGGCGAGTGCATGGGGGGTTAGGTGAGTGCATGCATGGTTGAATGAGTCATGTAAGAGGATAGACGAGTAATGAATGGCTGCATAACAGCATGTGCATATGGATGTATGAGTCATTGCATAGATGGGCGAGTGCATGGGTGCTGAGGTGAGTGGAAGCATGGTTGAATGAGTCATGTAGACCATGCATTGATGGCTGAATGGGAGAGTGCATGAATACTTGAATAGCAAGTGAGTACAAGGAGGTCTGGGGGAAGGGGTTAACCATATACCCACACCTACCATTCATCACCCAGTTGATCTAATCATCCACTTACACTCATCCTTTCATCTACCCATACATTCCTCTATTCATCCGTGTGTCCCACTGTACATTCATTTAAGCATCCATGTATCCACCTGCAGCTACATTCATCCAGCCATCCTTGCATTTATGCACTCATTGGTCATACACCCATTCATGCATTACCTGCCTTCCTGTGTGAGCAAGTAGCCCCTGTACACTCTGTATATGTGTCTGCAAGTGTGTGTTCTGTTTGCATGGGTGTCTGTATGTCTATTAGTAGTAGTGTACTTGACACTTGTTGCAGGGTAACCTAACAAGCATTGGCATAGCCAATAGGTCTTGCCTTTGGGAACTTTTTTCTGTGTATTTATCCAGAGCAATATCCTTGGTGCAACAACATCCACTGTTGCATGGCTTAACACTTATAAGGTCCCAAAGGCGATACTTATTAGCTATGCCAATGCTTTTTCTTTTTTAAATGCATTCCATTTTCTTTTAAGTAAAACGGGCTGCATTGAAAAAAACGGCTTTATTTAAAAAGCAGTCCCAGACATGGAGGTCTGTTGAGCCCAGCGGGCCACCATGCCTGGGAGTGCTGACCATTCCCAATGGGGTCGCAAATCGCGCTCGCCTCATAAATATCAATGAGGTATGCAATTTGCGACCCTATTGGGAGTCTGAGACACTGTTGTACATTGCATTTTACGAGTTGCAAATTGCAAGTCGCAAAGTGATGCAATTTGTGAGTCGAAAATGCAAGCGTCGTACATCTGGCCCGTCGTCTTATATTTTGGATCAACTCGCTGTCATATTTTATGAAACTTTCAGCTAATAGTCTTAATTCCATCCTCCCGCTATCTTGGATATACCACTGACCTTGACATAAGAGCGACTCTCATTTGTTAAAAACATCCTTAGTCAAATCAAATCCTCAAACTAATGCAGATCTAATCACAGCTACCAGTAATTACAATCCTTGGATTGACTCCAACTGTAAACTGTCCTGCCCCGCTTAAAGTATATACAAATCATAGAGCCTTGCCCTAAGAACCTTGGTTCAACATAGAATATAAGGACAAAGCTGCCGAAGGCTAGATAGGAAATGGCGCATCAACTAGACCCCATAGAGAAAGAATTCTACAGACGGGCCATTTCAGTGGAAGAGGTATGGCGCAGTGGCCAGGGAGCCTGACTCCGGACCACTGGGTTCACTGTTCGATCCCTGGCAGCAATTTAGCCCAGCACCCAGCTGGGCTAACATGCCACCGGGGATTGAACCGTGAACCCAGTGGTCCGGAGTCAGATTCCCTGGCCCCGCTTAATCTTACCAACGGCCCCCAGTGTCGGGACACCTCTCTGGAGGTAGCTGTGCGCTTCACAACTGATGGTATTTCATTTCATTTCAGCCTATAAAGTAACAATCTTAGAAGCAAAATCTGACAACCTTTTCTCCTTTAATCACAGATTTTGATCAAACTCTACTTAGGCAAATCTAAATCAGGTTCTCATTAACCCTGGGCATAGTGTGCGGAGTGGGGCTCCGCGGAGCTACGCGAAGTGGGCACAAAACTACGCCCACCCGCGCACTCCGCGTAGCCCCACTACGCGCCGCCCGCCTCCCTCCCGCCCTCCCGCCCTCCCTAAATACTTAAATAAAAGGATAGAAAGCTTTTAAAAACACTTACCTTGTCCGCCGCGTCCCCGGGGCTCCCTCTCGCTGTCCCTGGATTCGCTCCGCCACCGATTCAGATACTAATGCGCATGCGCGGGTGCCCGCGCATGCGCATTTCTCATGAGAAATGCGCATGCGCGGCCGCCCGCGCATGCGCATTAGTATCCGAAATGGCGGCGCGAATCCAGGGACGGCGAGAGGGAGCCCCGGGAACGCGGCGGACAAGGTAAGTGTTTTTAAAAGCTTTCTATCCTTTTATTTAAGTATTTAGGGAGGGCGGGAGGGAGGCGGGTGGTGGCCGGCTACGCACCGTCTGCGGAGCGCGCCTAGTGCCGCCTGGCTACGCCCGCTACGCAAAATGCGTAGGAGACGGCACGGAGCGTAGCTGGCCGCCCACCACTGGTTCTCATGTGCACCCCTGCACCCTTAGATGGGAAACATCCTATACCACGCAACCATTACAACGCGCTATGGTTACATCGTGGTTTTCACAGCGCAAGTCGTTACATTGACTTGCACTGGAGGGCGCTCTAGACTAAGGAACAGTCTGGCACATGCATCAACGCCCAGACACTCTTGCTTGCTTTCTCTCAGAAAATACACAGGATGGCGATTACAGCTTTTCAATAAGAATTTATTGGTCCAGTGTCAGCCTTGCTTAAAACATATGAGCTGCAACAATCAGGAGACAGAAGCATACAGAAGAGATTGCTAGTACCAATACAGTACATTGTAGATAGATTTCTACCATAGTGCTAATGAGATGAACATAAGCACTTCAGATAAAAGTAGTAGTACTTGCATATTGCTAAAATGTGCACCTTAAGTAGTTTGCCTAAGTGTACCTAGCCTAGCCTGGATGTGTAGGTGTATATGTATATGCGTATCTCTAAATGTATCTGTAGCCTATAAACCTATAGGGATGAATCCGCCCCCTCACCTGATGGTTGAGAATGAAGGACCCGGTCTCTGCCTCGAGGATGACAGCTCGCAAGGGCTGTCAGACCGATGAGGGTCGAAGATTTATCATGCAGGATCCCATGTCAGCTTGAAATACATTCTCCTCTCATTTGTAGGGGGGGTGAGGGTCTTTTAAACAAAAGTGGTGACTCCAGTTTTTTTTTCTACAATCAATAGGTTTGTAAAACAATCATAAATGTTTTGAAAACAATCACCAATGCTTTTCTAAAAAAGTGCAATCATGCACGGCTGGCTGTTGGCCAAGGATGAAAAAAAAGTGGTGACCCTTATACAGAATAAATCTGCCTTGCCTGGGGACATGTTTATGTACGTCGGGGACATGTTTATGTACGTCAGGTACAGGTATTCTGACAGAAGACTAAGATCCTGGTGAAGAGACAAGAATGAGCTATTAGGTAAAAGGTCACCTGTTTAGAATCGCTATAGTCATGTGGATGGGATAATGTCTGTGACATGGGGTATACACAATTGGACTACCCTAAAAGACATGACATAGATCAACTAACCCATCTGGAAAGAGTAGCAGAGGATATAGGACAATAAAGTTTCCTAAAGTACCAGATAGGGAATCATACATGTATTTGTGAAAAACACACTCATCCAAGGGTTTTTTGGCGCTGTATTACAAATGCTTAGTATCCAACTCAGTGGTACATACTCTGGTCACTTTATTTTCCTTAGGGTTCTTATTTTTAATAACAGCTTAGATTTACTTCTGCTCCCATTCAGAAATCCTGGTATTGCTAACTGTCTTTTCAGTATTCGGTTTATGTGATTGGTGCTTACGAAGTGCTGGTAGTAACTACTGCTGCCTGCCTGATAGGAACTGTAAATATTAAGAGCAATTTGGAGCAATCACATATATGTGTAAAAGAACAGGAGATCAGCTTTCAAAAGTGCACACAAAGAAGAATGCAATATCTTAAATTTTTCAACAAAGTTGGTTTATTCAATTTACCTTAAAAATGTAAGTAGGGGGAGGAGCCTAGCACGGGACCAAGATGGCCGCGTGATTGCGTAGCTCCGTGAGCCCCGTTCCTCCGTTCGTCTATCCTGCCACTTATCCTGAGTCCCGAGGACAGAATCAGATGTGGGAATAGTATCGCTGCTCACTCGTCCAACTGCGGTTCGAAGAGTGCCTTCCTACCCCCCTACATCATCGTCTGAAGTTTTGGGCCTTCCTGTCCTCAAGACAGTGGACTCTGGTGTCGGAAGTGACCGAGACTCAATTCGAGAATAGCGGCAGTGTCTACCGGAAGTGGTGCCCCCGCCCAGACCCATCCTTCGGATTTTTACCTCCCTGCCCGGCTAATCATCGCCTGTGGTCTGGAGTGTTGGGAACGTGTGTCGAGTGACTGGAGGTGCCCCCTGGTTCGCTGGTTGCCAGGTCCTCTCGAGTTCCGGTTTTTCACCCGTCATGGCCGGGAGAGGGGATCCCGAGAAACCGCCTGCTAAGGGTGCCAGGGCACAGAGATCGGTCCAATCCAATAAATTGGACAGATACACCCTCCCGAAGGGATCCCCTAGCGAACAGAAACAGCCTCCTGCGGCCAGGGCCATCTCCCCGACTATCAGCTCGGAACCGACTTTGCAAGACATCATGGAAGTCGTCACTAGAATCGAAACATCGATGGTGGCCAGAATGGATGCGCTTGACTCTAAACTGGACTCGGTTAAGATTGACGTTAACCTACTGCGCACAGACCATGCGAAGACCAGTGAGAAAGTAAAATCCTTCGACCTCAAGATATCGAGCCTTGTGGATGATACCGCTGAGCTCCAGAGAGAGGTCCGGGCTCTACAAATGGCACGAGCAGAGACTAAACGGCTACTCGACGATTATGAAGGCTGTAATCGTCGCAACAACATTCGTATTTTGGGTGTCCCTGAGAATGCGGAATCTCGCACGCCAGATCTCTTCGTCGAAGACCTGGTCCTCAACCATCTAAAGCCTAAAGGATTGAGCAAACTCTTCACTGTGGAAAGGGCGCATCGAGTGCCGGGCGGACCGCCGAAAGTGGGTGCTACACCACGGCCGTTGATTGCGAGGGTTCTGAATTTTCGGGACCGAGACGCCATCTTGCAGGCATCACGGACGGATGGCCCGCTCCGATATGATAACGTCACCGTGTCCTTCTTTCCAGACTTTACACAAACGGTACAGAGACTCCGTCAGAGTTTCCTCCATGTCAAACGAAGGATGCGTGATAAAGGGATTAAATACTCTATGTTATACCCGGCCAAGCTGCGAGTTGAGGTGAATGAGCGGACTTGGTTTTTTGAGAACGCGGAGATGGCATCGGACTGGTTGGACACTGTGAGGCCTGACGACACCGGAGAACAGCAGCAGGCTGCTGAGAACGATCTACAGGGCTCGGAATGAGACATTCCTGTTCTGCAGTGACTACTGGAAACCCTCGATGACCAGCTGGCTAGTTTTTTTAAATATTATTTTTAGGAATATTATTTAGGTTCTTACAGTTTGGTTTGTTATAATTAAGTATAGAAATGAAATTCAAGAAAGTCACTTTAATAGCTCATATTCAAAAGAGACTACTCGTAGTCGCAGTTCAAACCGACACGCTACATTCGGCAGGAACGCCACTATCCGGTGCGGGCTCAAAAACAACTCGGTAAGGACTATCACTATAGCGTCCTTGTACAATAAGATTATGGCATTTCAACACTACGCGTTTCACTTACTTAACGCGGAACGATATTGTTTTTCAGTTTCACACGGTGTATTTCAACAAGCGAGACCGTTTCGTGCTCACGTCAAGGCTCGCAGGTAAACACCGCTTTATTTTTCGTCATTAGTCCCAGAGTGTTTCTTTCAAACACGATAATCAATCCAACATGATTTATTTTCATAGATTCTAAAATATTGGCTACAAGCAAGACTTGCAGGTGAGTGTGCAGGTCACCTTTCCTTTAAACACATCACGCAGATGCATAAAATGGTTGCATATTTTTTAACCCGCACCCCCCTATTTTTTTCTTCCGCAGACTGTTTCCTTTTTGGACACAGGTAAACTAGGTTTGAGTTTTCAGCTATATATAGTGTAATTAATTTGAACAATGAATTAAGAGAGACCTTATTATTTTCATTGATTCTCCAGATTGACCATGTACCACGGCATATTCCATTCGATATAGCTTAATCGAATGTAACTACACTTCCGGTAAGGAACTCACAACATCTACATATTCATCTAACGCATAACCTCTGAGGCATCCTTAGTAATTGATTTTCCTTTTTTTCCCTTTTCTTTTTAACAGACCCCTGATGAAGGGGTTCAACCCCGAAATGCATTGGGTGTTTAGTGTATATTTTTCTGTGCAAAATGTGTAAAAAGTATACATGAAATAATGTTTTGATTATTTGTTGTTCAACACATAAATGTATGATACACTTTATGATGAATTCAATGATGAAACAGTGATAAAAGTATTATCAAACGTTTTATTGGAATAATTGTTTTTCGTGTAGATGCGTGCTAGAGTCCTGGGTATCTTGCGATACCAGGCCACATACATTTGAGCCCAAGATATTGGCTAAACTCTTGGCGACCAGATTAGTAAAGGTGATATCCACTTTGGTTCATCCCGATCAGTCTGGCTTCATGCCACGCCGCAACACTGCGCTCAATCTTCGGCATCTTCATGGCGTTTTGGGTAGAGCCCGTGCCTTGTCGCAGCCCGCTGTGTTGGTGTCGCTTGATGCCACCATGGCCTTTGATCGGATTGAATGGCAATATCTTTTTGCGGTTTTGGAGAAACTGGGCTTTGGACCTGAGTTTATTGGGTGGGTCGTCTGCTTTATACCGCCCCCTTGGCCCGTGTGATCGTAAATAATTGTCAATCCAGCGACTTTGAATTGGAGAGGGGGATGAGACAGGGGTGCCCGCTGTCTCCCCTTCTGTTCGCTCTCGCACTGGAACCCTTGGCGGCTTGGATTAGATGGGAAAGAATGATACGTGGATTGAGGTGGTCCCCTGAATGGGAGGATAAGATCTCTCTCTATGCGGACGATATTCTGCTTTATCTCTCCACGCCCAGATCCTCTCTGGATGTCTTTCTTGACATACTCAGGGTATTTGGTGACTTCTCGGGTTTTGCGATTAATTGGTCTAAATCCGTATTGTTGGTTTTGTCTGGCAATCCTCCAGTGGTCCCGCAGAATTGTCCTCTTCAAGTGGCCACCAAAGGTTTTGTTTATTTTGGTGTTCTATGTTGCCTTGGACTCTAGGACTAGGTATACTGAGAATCTACTCCCACCATTGGTCAGATTGCGCGCTGATGTTGAACGTTGGAGGGCATTGCCTTTGTCGCTTCTGGGTAGAGCGGTTCTTTTTAAAATGCTGGCTCTTCCGCGCTTCTTATACGTCCTCCAGAATGCTATGGACCCAGTGCCAGTCAAGTACTGTAAGGAGATTGAAGCACTCCAGAGACTCCTCCTCTGGGGTGGGAGGTCCCGTATCGCTTACTCCAAACTTACCCTGGCTTGGTACGATGGAGGCATTAGGCTCCCCGATCTACGGAAATACTATTGGGCCTCCCAGTTGGCGGCTATTAATCAGATAGTCTATGGCCTGCCGGGGGACCCTGGGTATGCAATGGATCGTAGTCTATCCCCCGGGGGTGATTTCCTTCGGACCTTGTATAATCGACCTGGACGGTTTCCCATCACGGGGCCCACATTACATGCGGTTAAGGTTTGGCATGCGGCTAATAGGGGTCTGGGATGGGAGGGTAGGTTGACCCTCGCGACCCCTCTCTTTAGCTCTGCCAAGCTGGGCAATTTGTGTACATCCAAGGGCTTCGATAAATGGGAATTGATTGGCCGTAGCCGGATAAAGGATGTTTGGGGGAGGGAGGAGATGTTGACTTTTGCAGCACTCCAGCAGAGTCACGACCTGCATGCTAATGAGCACTTCCGTTACTTGCAGGTCCGGCATGCCCTGTTATCTCATATTTCGCCGGGTGATCCCCTCCCCGACGCATCCCCTCTTGAAGATCGTGTATTGGATGGGCACCTGCCCGAGAAAACTATCTCTTTGATGTACCGCAAACTGATTAATCACATGGGTGACCCGCTCGGGTCTCTGCGGGAGGCTTGGGTTGCCGATGGAATAGAATTGGATGATGAGGACTGAGTGGAGGCTGTGTCCTCTCCCAGGGTAGTGGCTGTGCAGATGAGGTTGCGCTTGGTACAATTGAAGATTCTACATAGATCCTATGTTACGGGCCCCGGGTTGGTGGAAATGGGATGGAGTACGACTGGCGAATGCAAGAGGGGCTGTGGAGAGGTCGCAACGTTTTTACACATACTGTGGCACTGTGACAGATTGCAGACCTATTGGCACGACATACATGATATCTTGAGTGATGTCCTGGGTTGTGAAGTGTGATTGGAGGCCCGTAGGTGCCTTCTGAATGTTTGGGAACCCACTGATCTTAATCAATATCTCAAGCAATGGGTTACCCTGGCGTGTATGATTGCCAAGCGCAATATAGCTCAGTTGTGGGGAGCCGCTCTCCCGCCGCAGCGCACCAAATGGGCCCAGGACCTTGACTGGTGTATGTTTCGAGAACGAGCGATGTATTTTGCTAGGGGCTGCCCTGAAAAATGGGTGAAGATATGGGGGCCGTGGAATGTCTACCGGGGAGATATTTGTGTTCCCCCAGCCAGACGAACTGATCTAGACACTCTAGACTCCCCTTGATCCCCAATATCTACCAATTCTGTCCTCTCCGGTTGGCGGGCCTTCTTCTGTTCCGTGCACTGCTATATTGATATGGAAGTATTCCCAATGCAATGTTTGTTTGTATTTTCTTGTTTAATTTTAATAAAAAGAAATATAAAAAAAAAATGTAAGTAGGGAAATGTCCCTCCTAAAGGTGGAGAACAGCATGTCTGAGATGAAGATTATTTTATGGCAGTAATTTTGAACCGCGCTAATTTTTATCCAGTTTGGTATTTCTCTACCTCCCTAATTAAATTAAGTTGAACATCTCACTATTATAAACCGGGGCTTTTGCAGTAGCAACATCTTTTAATTACAAGCATGTAAATAAAACAGCTTGTGCTTTTAATATAAAAATTGTGGTACCCGCACAAACATGTTCCTTATTTTCACACTTGCAGGGTGTGTAAATCTTGTGTCTGCTATCGAAGTTTCAAAAACTGTTTGTTACTATTCTTTCTTCTGCGAATGGTGATAGTGGGGCTGGCGAGTCGCACCTGTTCAAGGCTTGTTCAAATCGAGAGTCAGGAAGAAAAATATCACCCTTAGTCTACATTCATTAGCAAGCCATCAAGAGTGCTTCTCCTGCCAGCAGGAGATTCCTTTGTTTTCCACGTCCCTTAAGGCCACCTGCGCGGTGAAAATGACATAGCGCTCGGCCGCACAGGCACGCAACTTAGAGGGAACATAGAGCTCATTTAGAAGGTGGACACTATGCGGGGAGAGGTGTGGCGCCGTGGCCAGAGAGGATGAAAGCTCGGGAGACAACTATACTCCGATGCTGTAAAGTGCAAGAAAGGAGTATCAAAAATCAGGTAGTTGTAAAAGAAGAATTCAGCAAGACACCCTCCGAGCAGACTATCCACGAAAAAGCTGATAATCATACAGCAGAATGCTATTTATGCACAGGGGTTGTCGTATTTTGGCAGCGTCTGAGTTAGCATTTAGCTCAGCTACACGTTCTTCTTCGTTAAATTGACCAAAACGTGCGGGAGCCATTTTGAATCCTCTGGCTTCCATTTTGTATGAACATACTGCCTCGTGGTCAGCATGCCCTTTTGTCCGTTCTCGATACCACGGGTCATTTGCCCTGCCCAGCAACAGGCTATTTTTAGTACTGGTCAAGCACGCACATGCGCATTGTATACTGACTGGTCATCTCTCAGGAATGTCCTCCAAACTGACCGGTGGTGCTAAACTCCTCCCACATGTTGGCTGTGTTCCAAAAATGCCCTTATATGTACCTAAAACTGTTCAAATTATACCGCCTATTCTTTTTATTGCTGTTAAATTGTATAAAAGAGGTCGTACACCGATGTTCGGTGTGATACTTCTTGCATTGCCGAAGGGCGCTGTAGGATTGTACCACCACCCCATGGGGTCTTAATAAACTTGTCTTTTGCATTTTCAGTTTCCGTGCCAACTTCTATTCTAAGGTGTTCGTAAGTTTAGCAGAGTATGTAGACCTGAATGAACCCGACACCACAATTGGTGACCACGAAGGGACTCATCGGCGACTCGGATGCCCGAAGGAGAGGTCGCGACGAAGGATTGGAAACTCGCCATGGACGCGCGCTGCCACTGAGTGACCCGAGTCTTGGCACCCACGGTGTTTTCTTCCTTTCCTTCCGATCTGACCTTCCAGGTGGCGCCGGTCTTCGACTGAGATCCTGATCGATTGGATTGTCGTGTAATGCCCGTTTGGCGGATTTGATTAAAAGAACTTGGCAGTTAGAACCTGGACCTTTGAGAATACTTGGTAAGCTTTGGATTGGTAAGGTAGTCTACTGACACTTACTGTGGCTTTTTGAATTTGTTTGAGTTAGCTAACGTTTGGACCTATGAATTTGACTTATATGTGGAGTGCACCTCACATAGGCAGGCATGTAGGGATATTTCTCTGACTTTGTATTTGTTTGAACGGCACACCATGTGTAAAGCATATCAAGTGCCATTTTTGTGTAGTATCACGTTTCCGTGATATTTTGACATGCCTGTTCTCAGCACACTCCGAGGAATGTGCTGCTTTGGAAATGGTACCACTTATCGATTAAATGAATCTCAGCCGGCTCCCCCAGAGGGAACCCCCAATCGCGATATGTATGTAAAATTTGGCCTTCCGCCAATAATGTATAGCACATTATGGCACAAATACACCAAAGCCGATCGTGAATTGCAATGGCCACTACATGGGTCATTTGATTTGCGAAAGGTTCAGTATGTGGAGCAGTGTTTGTTTCAGCGCAGGTCTAGACAGGATATGTTTGATTGCGTGCGTATGTGGGAGAAAGCGGTGCGTGAACGAATGAAGCGTGAGGAAGCCTTGTCGGATAAGGTGCAGTGAAAGGCTGCTCGTGACAAAGCTTTACAGCTGCAGGAGAAGGAATTGCAGTAACAGAAAGAGAGGGAGACTCGAGAACGTAATTTGCAGGTTAATGGCCAGTTTCCTATTCGACGTCCGCTTTATCCTGTCCTTACTAATGAATTAGATGATTTTTCATTATTAGATCGTTGCCCGCCTCCGTATGTTGCACCTACGGCCCCGGACGAGGAACTGGATGAGGAGGATCAGACTATGCAGCGTACTAGATGCGGATACGTATTTCCAACGTTTGGTCAAGCTACGGGATGAAGCGTCACGTGTACGGGAATTGAAAAAGACATCGGGTTCGCCTGCGTCTGGATCGACGGAACTATCCAAAGAAAGCCCTATCTTTGGAACAGATAAGAGCACTACAACTAATGTTATGCCTATGCGAGAAGCCGCGCCTTTGTATGTTCCTCCTAAAGGCCAAGGTACAGATGATAATAAATCGTCTGCGGATGCAAAGGGTTATTTCATATATAATTGGGTTTATACGCCTTGGAATAGAGCAGATGTTGTGGCGTTTAAGAATGCTTTGCCTGACCCCCGTAAAAACCCAGCAGCTTTCTATGAAGGTGTGGAAGGTGCTATTTCTTCATGTATTATGACACTAGTTGATATTGACTTGTTCTTTGGGTTAATATTGCCTCCCGATATGTGGAGGGCGATTCGCAAGTTCGATGACCGAACGATTATTGGTGCAGACTGGAAGGATATAGTTCAAGCTGATCTAGAGAGGGAACCCGCGTGTAAACCATGGCAATTAATTTTGGAATTACCAGAGGCTATTCTGGCTAAATTAAAAACGCTTGTTCTCCCTAAGAAAATTGATTGGACAGTATTGGCATCCTGCAAACAAAAGCCGGATGAAACGGTCTCTGATTTCTTTTCACGTTTCGAGGAAGCATTTTATGATTACAGTGGGCAATCATTAACAGAAGATACGGGCAGGCATTTGTTCGTTGATAAGTATGTGGCTAATCTCTTACCCGAGATTGCAAAACGATTAAAGGCTAGTGAAAGTTCATGGACCACGGCAACCCCTGCTTCTTTATTGACTATGGCTCAATATTATGAGCGACAGGAATTGGAGGCTAAAGAAAGTAGTGATAAGAAAGCGAAGGATTTGAAGACGAAGGTGATGTTGGCTCAGGTTTATAGTACGCGAGGGAACGATAGAGGTAGACGAGGATCGTATAATGCGTCTTCTCCCCGTTCCGATATTTCTGAGGATCAGTGTGCATACTGTAAACAGTTTGGACATTGGGTTATGGACTGTCCAGTACTTCGAGAACAGCGTAATCAGCGTGGTCGAGGGAGTGGAAGGTCGCGGAATAGTTATTCAGGATCGAGAGGTGGAGCGAATGATCGTGGAAGGTTTGAAGCAAGGGGTCGTTGACAGGCAGACCATAATACTTTTGATCGGCGTAATCAGTATCAGATAGCTGAGGGTGAACATTCTGAATCACAAGATCAGCATTATGCATAGGATTGCGTAGGATGGGGTGTGGAATCGGTTGAGGTACCAGTTGATCAAAGGGGTCCATATATATCAGCACATGTTTTGGGTTTTACTGATCAGTTTCTGGTTGATACAGGAGCTACTCGTAGCGCTTTGTCCAAATACTTGGTTCCAAGGGCTCCCCTGTCTGGCGAAACGATTACAGCTATAGGGTTCGATGGAACACCTTCTCTTAGCCCATTGTCTCAACCTGTTACACTTTTCATTGATAAATTTGCTGCCCCATGCCCGTTTTTGTTATCTCCAAACACACCAGATAATATTGTAGGATTAGATATGTTAAAACATTTTCGAGCAACAATACGCTGTGCCCCTGAAGGGGTGCGGGTTATTCTAAATGAGAACTATCCAGAAATTGAGAGATTGTGTCTCCTCCAAGAGGCCGATGTACTAGCTTCATTGCCAAAAACATTGTGGGCCAATTCCGACACCGATGTGGGACAGATGATTATTCCTCCAGTACGTATTACTGTAAAGGAGGGCGTAACTCTGCCTCGTGTCCCACAATATAAAATTTCTCGAGAGGGTGAAATTGCATTGATACACATTGTGAATGATTTGATTACTGCAGGGGTGGTTGAGGAAGTCCCCTATAATGTTTGCAACAGTCCAATTCTTCCGATTCTTAAGAAAGACACAGACACCAAGATCTATCGTTTTATTATTGACTTAAGAGAAATCAACAAGATAGTAGTGCCCCAGTACCCGGTGGTATCTGACATTACCACGTTGCTCACTTTGGTTCCACCCACGGCAACTACTTTTACGGTCATTGACCTTAAGAATGCCTTTTTCTCGATCCCCATACATCCTGATAGCCGGTACCTTTTCGGCTTTACATTAAATAATAAATCGTATAGATTCTGCAGGGTTCCTCAAGGCTACACAGAAAGTCCTAGCATTTACAGTCAGGCTTTAAAACGACAACTTGACTCTTTCAACTTACAGTCTGGGGTAGCGCTTATTCAATATGTAGATGATATCTTACTTGTAGCAGATACACAAGAACAATGTGAGGAGAGCACTTTTTCGTTGCTTTCCTTTCTTGCTAAGCACAATCATAAGGTTTCAAGGAAAAAATTGCAATATTGTAGACCAAAGGTGACCTACCTCTGTCATCTTTTGTCTAAGGAGGGCCGTGCATTGACATCGGATCGAATACAAGCAGTTTTAGATACACCAGTCCCTTGCACGCAGAAAGATGTTCGTGCCTTCATAGGTTTGACGTCCTTTTGTAGGCAATGGATACTAGGATTTTCACACATTGTTAAACCTTTGTTAGCACTGTTGTCCAAATCTACACCGATTCTCATTGAATGGACAGATGAATGTCAGAACGCTTTCGAACAATTGAGACAAGCTCTTTGTTCCACACCAGTGTTAGGTACACCTGATTACACGAAGATCTTCACACTATATGTCCACGAGAAAGATGGGTGCGCATTGTCAGTCTTAGTACAGACACACGGAGATAAACAGAGACCTTGTGCGTACTTCTCGGCGGTACTCGACCCTGTGGCTCGAGGATTGCCTGGATGTTTTCGAGCAGTTGCAGCAACAGCAGTAGCTATACGACAAAGTGAGGGAATAGTTTTGTCACACAAATTGTTGGTGTTAGTTCCCCATGCGGTAGATGCTTTTTCTGAATCAAACGAAAACACAGCATCTAACCAGTGCTCGTCTAACAGGATATGAGCTAACACTATTGGCGCCGCACATCACACTGAAGCAATGTGCTACTCTGAACCCCGCTACTTTATTGTCATATCCTGTTGCTGAGTCTCAGAAGGAAGAACAACATGATTGTGTTTTTCTGACTGAGGAACAGACAAAGGGTCGTATTGATTTACAGGATACACCATTTCCAGATGTAGATGGGGAACTGTGGGTTGATGGGTCATGTTTGAATTTACCAGATGGCATGACTTCCGCAGCTTATGCGATCACGACACTTAAGACAGTGGTAGAAACAGCACGAATACCGCAGAAATCGGCCCAAGCAGCTGAATTGATAGCCTTAACGAAAGCATGTGAGTTAAGTGCTGGACTATGTGTAAACATCTACACTGATAGTCGTTACGCTTTTGGAGTAGTACACGATTTTGGCCTACTCTGGAAGGAACGAGGGTTCCTGACCTCACATGGAGTGCATATTATGCATGGAGAATTGGTACGTGGTCTCCTGAACGCACTATTATGTCCAAAGAAAGTGGCGATAAATAAATGTAGTGCGCATAAGAAAGTGACAGACAAAATAGGAGCAGGAAACGCTTTTGCAGATCGCATAGCGAGAGAGACTGCCATGTTACAGAATGCCTCCCCTATGTATGTGGTGAAGTCGCAGGCTGAGCGATGGCACGATGCTAGAGAAGAAATACTAGACATCCAGAAATCAGCATCTGAAGCAGAACTTACACTTTGGGCAGCAGAGGGAGTGTTGGACGATGAGGGTTGCTGGCGTAGCAAAAATATGGAGAGATGGAAATTACCTGCTGCGTATTTACAAGCAATGGTCCAAATGACACATGGGTTGGCACATGTTGGAGCTCTTGCGATTACTAAATTGCTTACACGAGTCTGGGAGCATCCTGAGATTGCTAGTACGGCCAAGAGAGTAGTACAAACCTGTTTGATTTGCTTACAGCACAATCCTGGTAAAGGGACTTATACTCCCAAAGGAGGGTTTGTTCCACCTACTGCACCATTCGAAGTACTGCAAATGGATTATATCCAGCTGGAGCGTTGTAATAACCTTAAGTATGTCTTAGTGGTGGTGTGTGCCTTTAGCAAATGGATTGAGGCTTACCCTACGAAAGATAATACAGCATTGACAACAGCTAAGGTATTACTTAAAGAGTACTTCCCACGATATGGTGTTTGTAAATTTATGTGGAATGATAATGGTCCTCATTTCATTGGGAAGGTAGTGGAGTATGTCCTGAAAGGATTGGGAATCAAGCAAAGATATCATGCTGTATTTCATCCACAGTCAGCAGGTTTGGTAGAAAGGTACAACGCAACACTGAAGCTGAAGCTAGCAAAGATCGTGGCATCCACGTCTTTGAAATGGCCGGACGCTTTGCCTTTGGCATTGCTGTCTATTAGATCAGTGCCACACTCTCGATCTGGCCTCACACCCTATGAAGTGGTGTTTGGAAGGCCTATGAATATTTGGGGAGTTCCTAAGCCTCGTTTGATACATGATGTGCCTTGTATAATGATGAACGATTATTTGGCACGATTAACAAATGATTTACTTTCCATTCATCAACAGGTTCGAGAAGCGCTCCCCGATAATTCCAGCGGAGAGGCTCATGATCTCCGTCCTGGGGATTATGTCATGACTCGTGTGTTTGAGAGAGCCAGCAGTTTGGAACCGAGGTGGCGTGGTCCTGAACAGGTGTTACTGGCGACCCGAACTGCGGTGAGAGTCACGAACAGGAAGCGGTGGATCCATTCTACCCACTACCATCGCGTTTCTCCGAATTTGGTGAATCCTGAAGTAATATCTGATTACCGAGATATCCTGGATGCAGAGAAAAGCCCAGCTACTACGTCCAATGAATCGGAGAGAGCCTTCCTGGACCACACTGTTTCTGACGGAGTGAAGTATAATCTACGCTCGAGGAAATAATTTTTTTTGTTCAAGACTGGTTTGTAACCGTTCTGAGGTTTGCGAAAACGGAAGCCGGGAATATCAAGGGGGGGGGGATCAGTTCTGTCCAGTGTAGCGACACCCGTCTTGAATCTCGGAGAAGACACCAGCGGCAGCCTCAGTCCTCAGCACTAATTTTTATTTTTTAGTTTGATTCTTGAAGAGTTTTTGTTTATTAACTATGGCACCTGCTACAATGAGAAATAAGAAAGTTTGTGGTGCTGTGCTTTTTGTTTCAACCATAGTGGTAATAGCAGCAATAGCGTGGACTATAGAACGATTGTTTCCTACACGAGAACATTTACTGCCTACCACGCCAAGTCCATCTGAACATTTCCATTTTACCTTGCCTTTTCATGAAGAGAGACATAGACAGACTTATTTGAACAACAGTTTCATTCAGATTTTGCATCACACCCACAATATGACCAATACCACAAATTGTTGGGTATGTGGAATGTTGCCTGGACATCAGAAGAGGGGAGGAGCACCACTTATTCCTCTCCCGTTTTCTCATAATGGTTCCTGTCATGCTTGGTATACTCTTCTTTTTACTTTACGATGGCCAACAAAAGGTGGACTACTTTTCCGATTAAATAAAGTTTGTTTTAGCGATAGAGATGGTTATCCCCAGGCTGAAGGAACAAAATTTGAACGGGAAGAATACCGTCCGGATAATGCATCTACACCTCGTATTTTTACTAATCAAAGAATTATAAATACGTCTGATTTACATGTGATCACTGTTATTGATACAAAAGCAGTTCTCTGTATACGCAATAATGGGACTATCCCTGTAGGTAGAAGTACATGCAATAGCACTCTTGCCTTTGATATGCCAAATGGTATCGCTTTTGTGGCTTCACATAATACATATTTTATTTGTGGAAATAAGGGATATCATCGTCTTCCCCTTGGATGGTTAGGAACTTGTTATATATCTTTTGTACTGCCACCTGTGTTTATTGCCCCACCTACGTAACATAATCACTTTGTACTGTATTACGATTTTATACTGAATAGAGTCAAGAGAACATTAGACCTTGAAACTATAGACCAGACTGATACCTCTTTGCAGCAATATGTACACTTAATTTAGGTTTGTTTTCCTTTGTTGGTGCTGCGTTAAATAGTAGGAAAATAAGGCGGCTAACACGTGTTGTGGAAGCTGTTGCTAATGAAACTGCATTTGCTTTGGGAAATATAACTGAAGAACTTCAGATTGCTCGAATTGTCACATTGCAGAATCGGATGGTTCTAGATGTTGTACTAGCTGATCGTGGGGGTGCATGCCGCATTATCAGAAGTAGTTGTTGCGTATACGTACCTGATAATTCGCCTTCTGTATATGATGCTATTTCTAAATTGCATAAAATCGCTTCCGAGATACATACCAAAAATGGCACCTGGACATTCTCTAGTTGGTCTGGACTTTGCTTAGTACTTGGGGTTGGAAACTATTAACGATCCTATGTGTAATTATTGAAATATTTTTCTTCTGTTGTTTATGTATCCAGTGTGGCCCTACTTTATGTTCTGTATGTATTACAGCCTGTATCCCATCTAAACGAGCTATTGCCAAACATGAGCACATGATTAATGCTGAAATGATGAAAATAATGGCCATTGAGATCAATGATGAATATCCGGATTACTTCCATTATGAGGTAGCTTCAGCTAAATGCTAAAAGGGTCGTCTGTCGTATTTTGGCAGCGTCTGAGTTAGCATTTAGCTCAGCTACACGTTCTTCTTCGTTAAATTGACCAAAACGTGCGGGAGCCATTTTGAATCCTCTGGCTTCCATTTTGTATGAACATACTGCCTCGTGGTCAGCATGCCCTTTTGTCCGTTCTCGATACCACTGGTCATTTGCCCTGCCCAGCAACAGGCTATTTTTAGTACTGGTCAAGCACGCACATGCGCATTGTATACTAACTAGTCATCTCTCAGGAATGTCCTCCAAACTGACCGGTGGTGCTAAACTCCTCCCACATGTTGGCTGTGTTAAAAAAATGCCCTTATATGTACCTAAAACTGTTCAAATTATACCGCCTATTCTTTTTATTGCTGTTAAATTGTATAAAAGAGGTCGTACACCGATGTTCGGTGTGATACTTCTTGCATTGCCGAAGGGTGCTGTAGGATTGTACCACCACCCCATGGGGTCTTAATAAACTTGTCTTTTGCATTTTCAGTTTCCGTGCCAACTTCTATTCTAAGGTGTTCGTAAGTTTAGCAGAGTATGTAGACCTGAATGAACCCGACACCACAGGGGGCCCAAATATAACAACTTTAACCTGTTTGCCGCGGCCGCGATTCCGCAGCAGTGCGGCACTTCCGCAAAACGGGCGGGGCTGCGTCGGCCGTTGGACGTGCACAGAACTACAAAGGTAGTGCTCCCAACGGCCGACGGCAGCACTTAAGGGGTTAAACGGCTTCAGGATGAGGACATCAATTAAAAATACAAATTGACAAGAGGACAAAAGTTCAGCTATCAAAACATTTTATCAGAGCCCTGATCTCCTGCTGTTGGTGGGCGACAAGAAAACTTGAGAGTGACGCATCCTCACAAATTGGAAAACAGTTATTGTTGGGCATTTGTGACAATCTTCAACAATGGCAGCAGTTACAGTGATTTCAAGGCTTCATTTGCAGCCCCCTACCGGCTGAGATCCAACTGCAGTCTGGAAGGCATGGCCAGGTTCAAAGTGCACCATGACAGAGGCTGAACGTTCTGTAACAGATCTGAATTATTTTGCTATTAATGCCAATGTTTTGCAAAAGATTTTGATTAAGGGTCTACCACAAAGGTTGCCACCTTCCAAAGACCCTTCAATCAGTCAATATGTAAGAAAATAAGCATACACTGAGCAATGCCAGGTGCAGCTCGAAGCACTTGGGGGTGAGGGCATTTTGCCCATATATATTGTCAAAATATCTTTTATACTCCAGATTTCAACCCAAGCATGAGGCAAGATTATGCAGCAATTCACGAACGCCAGAAGTAACAGATTGGTGACGGAACTGAGGAGAGAGAAAACAGAGGGCCGGTTTATGCTTCAATGTATCAAGTAAGCAGCGTGAATCTACTATCGGGTGAAAGTAACAGCAAGTCAGGTCTTTAAGTGAACTGGGTCGTGCCAATGCTCAGAACTGTCAGCTCTTAAAAGCAGGTGCTGGAATGGGATTGGGCTCTCCATTTTGGGAAAGAAACTTAACTCGTCAATATAGCACCGGCACTGCTTTAGTAAAAATTAAATAATATTTGGGTTTTCTCAGCAATAGCCCACTCCCCAACCCCACCCCCTCCCTATAGGTTAGACAAACAAATGAACATACATTACATATTTATATATACTCATAATATCCCCATTTCATCATTTTCATAAATAGTTTACAAATTAACGTTACATTGCCCAAAGGATGCATAAAATGAAATAATCTTCCTCATACATCATTAGGTATTGCTTTGGTTTGACACCAATCCATTAGGGGGGTCCAAATTCCCAGCCCCTTTTTATGCCCTTTATTGCCTTTCCTTTTGTCAATGGCAATTTCCAAATTAAAGATTGCTAGTAGAATAGCTAGCCATTGCTGAAAGGATGGTGCAATCGGATCCAGCCACGCCGAGGTTATGCATATCCTTAACACTGCCAAAGCAATAAAAATGAGTTCATACCCGAATCTGGGAGTGCTAGGATCTGAAGCACCTGACAGATTAACTTCATTAGACAGAATTATATCTCTTTTTAATACGGCGGAGAGGAATTCCTCAATGTCACGTTTGAAAAAGGTTAATCCATCACAGGTAGAGAAGATATGTACACAGTCGGCATTGAATAGCTTACAACTAGAGCAGCATGTCTCTTTACCACACCCCCATTTGGCAATTTTATCAGGAGTATAGTGTAGGAAAAAGAAAGTTTTATAAAACTGTGCTTGGAGTTTTGTGGACATAAGACTTGTTAGAGACATTAAATGGGCATTGTTAAATTCGTCCAAAGTTATACCTATTTTTCCCTGCCACTTCTGCGTGGTTTTCTCCAGATCATCTGGAACCATCATATTTACAAGGGAATACATTCCCCCAATGGTGTTTTTATTGCTGTGAATTCATTTTTCAACTAGTGCTACTTTCTCAGACATATCCCTTCCCCCCACCCTTGGTTAAAGATAAATCGGATATGGAGGTATTTGAAAAAATCCCGCCTGTCCACCTGGATGTTTTCCCTTAGTTCTTCAAAAAATTGAATCCCACCGGGGGAGAAAAGACACCCAACATGCGTTATTTCTGCTGCATCCCATTTATTTGTGCAGTTATCTCTAAAAATCTCTGGCAGATCAGGGTTATGCCTAAGGGGGGTGTAATATGATATTCGCCCTATACCCAGCATTTTTCTCACCGCTTTCCCAGGTTTTAAACCCACTGAATAACGTTTTAAATTTCACTTTTTTATGGTAGCTATCATGCAGATGTCGCCATAAATATCCGGTGCTTTAACTTCCCAAAATTAGCTGAAAGATTGATGGCAGACCGCCCCCTGGTATCGTGTAATCCCTAGTATTATGTGGTAGTTCCCGACTGTAAAGCAGTACAGAAGCCCAGTAATATGCTTTAAGATTTGGGAGGGCTAAGCCTCCTCTTTCCTTTAGAAGGGTCAGACATTTATAAGCGCACCGGGGCTGCGCGTATGCCCAGATGAAACTGGAAAAGGTACGTTCCATAGATTTAAAACATTGATCTAAAAATTCTAAACATATGGCTCTAAATAAGTTGAGAATTTTAGGGAAAAAGACCATTTTCAAGGCATTAGCCCTACCAATTAAGGAAAGATGTAAATTGTCTAGCCGGTGGATGAACTTCTGCATAGAGTCCAACATTGGCTTCATATTTAGTTCGACCAGATTCTCAAGTTTAGATGTAATCCAGATGCCCAGATTTGTCGCCTTATCTACCACTAGAGGATCGCACATTGCAACTTTTTTGTTCAGCACAATCTGAGTTTTCCCCTGGTTGAGTGAATATCCGGATACCAATCCAAATTTTGTAGCCTCCATAGTGATAGCAGTCGTAGCTATATTCGGGTCAGATGTCACGATCGCTATGTCATCAGCATAAGCCAAGGTTTTGGTTGTATATTCCTGAGACAAAATCGGTTCTATATCTCTATTCTTTTCCAATCTACGAATAAAAAGATCAAGATATATCGCAAAGAGTAGAGGGGAGCAAGGGCACCCCTGCCGGGTTCCTCGAGATATGATCAACTCTTTAGTAAGTCTACCATTTACCATTACCATAGCCCTGGTGTTAACATATAATTTTTGTACTGCCTGGATGAATCCCTTTTCAATTCCAACCCAGGACATGGCGGTCCACAAAAATTGCCAGGAGAACCTATCGAAGGCCTTCTCGGCGTCAAGAAGAACCAACGTCATAGGGTCTCCTGCAATTTCCGAGTGGTTGAATAGGGTAATCACTCTTTGGATATGATTAACAGTTGATGTCCCTGGCACAAAACCGTGCTGGTATTTGGCTATAACTTTGTGAATGAGAGGGGCAATTCGGTTCGCCAGGAGTTTCGAATACATTTTGGAATCTGCATTGATGAGAGTGATGGGGCGATATGAGCCTAGCTGTTCTGGAGGTTTATTTTTCCTAGGGAAAATTACTATATTTGCCTTGAAGCAGGAGTTTGGGGGTTGCCTCCCTTTGAAAATGTGAATAAATAAATCAAGTAAGATGCCTTTAATCTGGTCTAAAAAAACGAACTAGAATTCAGATGGTATATTATCTAAACCGGTTGCTTTTCCTTTTGTTGATTTTTGATTATAGTTAAAAAAATTCTGTATTAGGGATTTCTTCTAGGATAGCTTGATCTGCTTCATTAAACCTATCAAGGCCACCACTATCTAGATAACTTTGAATCTCAGCTGCCCCCCTCCCCCCTCAGCGTATAGGGTACTATAAAATCACCAAAAAGCCTCTCTAACCAGTTCTGGATCAGAAATGTGGCCTTCCACTGGGTCCAGTATCTCCTGTATCATATTTACTGAAGCCTGTTGTCTCATATGAATAGCTAACTGGTGGCCAACTTGCTCGTTAACCTCGTACACCATCTCTTTATTAGCTGCGGCTTTTTTATGGCTTTGGCGGTAAAGATATCTGTGATTGCGGCCCTTGCGATTGCCACTAGGCTCTGCATTCTATTAATTTCTTCTATCCCTTGTATCCCATGGGTTACCTTTATCAACCCTTCTTCTGCCAATCGAAGATTTTCCTGCAGCTCCCTCATAGATTCTTTGGCCATTTTATTAGCCTTTAATGAAAATTGCATTGTTTCCCCACGAATCCCTGCTTTTAGTCCCACATAACTTCAATTGAGACACTCCTGATGTTATCTTTTAAAAAATTAGGGATCCACTCTATCATGTGTATGCAATAGTTATCATCAAACAGCAGCGACTTCTCAAATGTCCAAGATCTGGGCGTTGTAATTCCCCGTGTTAGATCTAGTGTACAAAGATTAAAGTGAATTAGACATCAGAAAGTAATCTATACTTACGTGTGTATGGTGCGGGTTAGAAAAAAAAGTATAGCCGGAGTCATTAGTATTTGAAATTTGCCATCCATCTATAAGCCCATGTGTATAGCACATGTGTTTTATCGCCTTAAACATTTTGGGTTTCCGGCCATTGTACCGCCAATCGTCCTTAATTGACCAATTGCTGGGGAGGTTGATATTAAAGTCCCCGCAAATCAGTAAGGGTAGAGGCAAATGTTAAAGTTCGTTAGAGATATCATTAAATACAGATGGGTCATCGCTATTGCTCCCATATACTCCACAAATCGTTATCTTTTGCCCCTGTCTGTCCTGGCACTCTGTGTCTGCCCAGCGGCCAAATTTATCAGCTTTACAGCGGATAAAAGTATATCCTGAGCCCTTGGCTAAAATAGCAACCCCCCGTACCCAAGCCCCTTGTGATGTTGCACAAACCAATTTATATCCCAATGTTTTTAAAAGGTGTGTTTGTGAACCCTCTATATGGCGTTCCTGTAGACAGACAACATTAGCACCCATAGTTTGTAGACCTATCGCAACATTTTGCCTCTTCCTAACATCATTTAGGCCACAAATATTTAAGGATAACACCCTTAGTGCCCCCATCATATTGTCACAGATTTCCCGAATGTTTGCTCAGGCTTTTGCATTTGTCGTACCATGACCTGATATTTTCAGCATACCAGTTTACCCTGCTCCGGTTACTCTTACTTTTGCTTGTACTAATGTCCTGTCTGACCCTCTACCCTTCCCACCCCACCCCCCTCACCCCCACCACTATTGGAGGTTACCTGGCCAGCACCGGGCCAGGGGTGAGACATCCGTCATGCAAGACCCCAATGAGTCCACTGAGACACCCCCTTTATGTAATAACTTCTTAAGAAATGCCAAAAGAACCAATACCCAAACCCAAACCCAACACAAATACCAGGCCTGGCACCCAGGTCTTAAAAGACACCACATAATTCACAATATTTACAATATGGCCTTGCACTACAACTATAGCTGCTACATCCAATGCCCCAAGCCCACATCAAATGCCAATAAGTAGAGCCAGGATATCTCTAAAGCCAGGATTAGTACATATTACTTATGTCCTGAGATTTCATCAGGATACTTTTTTGCCTGTATTTCAGAAATAAAGCTACGAATATTTCCTTGATGAACGATTTTTAGTCTGGCAGGGTTTTGGAGATACACTGTTGCCCCGAGGTTTTGGAAGGGGTCAAAGAGCTGCCTCAGTCTCCATTTGCGCTCAACTGTGGCGTGTGCAAAATCAGGCCGGGTAAAAAAATGTATTCCATCAAACGATCTTTTGATTGTGGGTCTGGCAAGATCATAAAGGGCTTACCGGGGTAGAAAGTTTTCAAAAAACAAAAGCATAGCACAAGGATGTTGTTGAGTTGCAGAGTTGTTCTTCCAAGGAAATCTATGCGCTCTTTGAATGTCCTTGTCCCAATCCCATGATTGTAGTTAGGGTAATGACCCCCTAAGGAGCGAGACCATGAACTTCCTGGGATCATCCTTCTCAACACATTCTGGAATCCCTAGGAAGCTGAGGTTGTTACGTCTCTGGCGGTTTTCCTGTTCCTCCAATTTCCACATGTAACCTTTTTTTGCACCCTCATGCTCCTAAGTTTTCGTTTTAAGTAAGGAAACATCTTTCTCTAGTTGTTCCGTTCTTTCTTCCACTGATGCTATTCGATCTACAATTTCGGCGCAAGTTTTCCCCACTTTCCTGACTGCTCCTTGCAATTTCTTGGCTGCCAGGCGGGATCTGCGGCTATCAGCTTTTGCTTCAGCTTGAAAGCTTTTGATAGACTGCAAAATGTCTGTTAAAGCGGGTTCACTACTTTGAGCGCCTAGCGACCCCCTTTGAGCTGCGCCAGTATCAATAATTGTTTGGTTGCCCCCTGAAGTACACGTAGTGTTAGAGCAGATCGTGAGTGATGTATCATTGTAATCCCATTTTAGCTCAGTGTCTTCCTTATCAGATAGCTCATTTTTCTTCTTATGACGATCTCTGTTCTTCTTTTTTTGTACTTTTTTAGAGCGATGTTTGTGTCTCTGTAAGTCAGAATTAGATCTACTGCTCCATTTGCCTTCCTCCTCTCCACTTGATAAGGAGATGCTCACATCTGACAATTCAGATTCATCTGTAAGAGAATAGAATAGGTCCAGATTGTCAGGTGTTCTTGGCTTGTAGTTGTGCTGTGTGGTACTGATGGCCTGTGGTGATAGGGCAGTCTTTGAGCAGTCAACCTCCCCAGCATTTGGACTATCCCTTGGAAAAGTGCTGGTGTTGTTACCACTGTCGATACTGCCCACGGGAGTACTTTCTAACTGAACCGAAGATACCGAACCAGTTATTATATCCTGGGGGGGGGGAGGGGCTCAGGAAACAGTAAAGCATTAGGAATAGCTAATGCGGAGTGATCTGCTAATTCGCTTTCCATTGTTGCAGGCACAGTCGTTGTTTCACCGGAGCACCCAGCCATCAACCTGGAATCGCTCCCCTCCCCACTCACATAGGCCACAGCACCAAAACTGCTGGTAATTAATGGCTGACCACAGTCAATTTCTTTGATTAGGTGAGTGGGTGTTTTCTTTACAATGGTGTTGTTTGCAGCATCGTTCTCCCATGGATTCTTATCAGTACATTCCTTTTCCTCCCCTTCTTTCTCTCCCCAACTTCTGCCTTTTACTCCCAGGGTTTGTGGTTTCTTTTGGTGTGAGGCTGCCAGGGTTCTGCTGCCTTGTGTAACAGTTATAAAATTTTTGCCTTTTACAACGCAACCCCCCTTGCTGGCCATCCTTACTTGTTTCTCCTGAATGGTGAAGTGGGACTGTGCAGCGGGTGCTCTGGTTCTGAAAAAATCTTCGTGACATTCACCGCGCATTACTAGCGGTTGAAAGTGTCGCCTCTGTGCTTCCGAGCACTTGGTAGAGAGCCGCCGGATTTGCCGCTCTGTGAGTGACGCAGTGGGTGCTCCAGCTCTGAGAAAAACTCTGTGACATTCACTGCGCATTTCTAGCGGTTGAAAGCATCTCCTCTGTGCTCCCCAGCCCTTTGCAGAGAGCCGCCGGTTTCGCCGATCTGTGAGTGACACATGCAGGCTGGATTCAATCTGGGATGCCAGAGCCTGCCATACATCCTCGAGGTGGAGAGATTGCGTTCCATCAATCCACAGCAGACAGGTCAAGGAAAAAGAAAAATGCTTTTCCTGTAGCTTTCCTTGCCCTTCCAAAAGCTTGACGAGGCTACATTTTCGAAAAAGGTGTTCTTTCAGCTTTCTACATAGGTTTACTTGGGGATGCTCAGTGGAGCATCACAAAGGTGATGTTAGCCGGACGCCATCTTGCCTCCTGCTCCACCGGCACTGCTTTTGATGCAACTTTGCAGTGATTCATTTATCAGTTTTCTATATGGCAGACATGAGCACCAGTGACATCATGCAAGGTCGTGGTCATTTGTTGAATCCCATGATGTTGAGCGGATGTGAGGCTCAAACCGGCGAGCTCAGCTCGAAGGTCGGTGGCTCTAGACTTATGCCACATTCTCGTCTACAAGAACTGAAGCATGTTTAATATTATATATAATGAAATCACAGGTGGTGCTCCTTTGTACATGTAATGTTACTTATTCTGTTCTATATAAGGATGAATGGACAGAAACAGTAAACACCAGTCGGGCACACACTACAGATTTGTAGCATAAGTGTTTTAAGCCATGCCCTCAATTACATTGGCCACGCCCCTATGGGAAACACCCCTCAGTTTTTTCATCCTACTTAAAGCCCTATTGCAAGTGATTATTTACCGATACATATTGGGCGGCCCTGCTGGAATCGGATTTGTTGCTGGTTTGGACACCTGCACACATCTCTGTTGACTTGGCCGTGCTGCTGAGAGTTAGTAAGCTTTAACAGTAGACCAGCACTTACAGGCATCATCCTCGGTCCGTACCGCATTGATGCTGGCTGCGGGCCGGCAGCTCCAGTGCCAAGGCTGATCTTCAGAGCGGCGAAGGGAGCGGTGGGCTAACTCGCTCGGTCCCGTTTGGTTTTGGGTCCTGCTGGCATACGGGTTTGTATTCCGTTCTCTTGCCCTCTAACCCTCGCTGCTTCCGTCTCTCCCGGGTGATAGAGGCTGGCTCATGAGCAGCTCCGGTGGCTAAGGTTTGGGGCGGGGTTAGCAAGAGGTTCCAACACTGCGTGTGGTGATGAGGCATGAACGGGGGAACAATGAAAGAAACAAGTTGGCCGCTCTCAGTTTTTCAACACCTCCTCTTGTTACGCTAAGTTGTGCTAATGCACTGATAACACTCTCCTCCCGGGTCTCCTTACAAATGATGGCATACGGTGTGTTTGGCACAGGCGCAGCCCAAGAGGTATCGCGCGCATGCGAAACAAAACACAGGTGCAAGTTTACCCACCAATAAGAGAACAAACAAGTATTTAAAATGCAATAGGACTTGCATTTACGCGAGACCTATTGCATTTTAAATGGAGGTATTTGCATTAAAAAAGGCATGAACGGGTGGGGTGGTGGTAAAAGGAAGTCACGGACTGCAGGAGTCAACAGGGGAGGCAGGGGAACAAAACGGTTTTAAAAGTAAAGGGGACATTAGCCGTGGAAGGACAACAATGATGACATGGCTGTCAGGAGGCGGGATTAAGTTGGCCAAAACCAATCAGATTGCAGCATTTAGAATTTCGGCCAATGAAAAAGATAGGTGGAAAGTGGGCGGAGCTTCCCCTGCTATACTGTATACAGCATCCCTCGACGAGACAGCGCAGACCTAGACTCCCTTGTAGAAAGCTCTCAGTGTATCAAGTACATTATTTATTTGTTTTACAAAAAGCAAACTCTCACTTTAGGAATAAAACAAAAAAGTCTGTTGGGCACCCGTGTGAAACATGGCAGCAACTCAGCAAACTTTAGATGCTTTTAGAGGAGCTCCTGTTGCTCCTCTGAAGGCACGGGGATGGCCAGGTTGGTGGAGATCGCTAAATATGGTGGATCGTAGTCTAACGGGGTAGTGGAAGTTGTTACGGCTGCTCCTCTGGCAGACCTTGGACCACCTGTCAAACTATAAAGGTAAGGTACAGTCTTCAAAGGTAACCCAAAATAGAAAAATCACTAAAGAAAGGCTGGCTGGATTGAGGGTGTGATGGACAGGGCACGCTATAACTCTCTAAAAAATGCAACAAAGCATTATACCAGCCAAACCACCGGTCCTCCCACCAGCCCTGTTTATAGTTGAACTGACTGTCAACCTTTCATAGGAATTCCCCCTGGGTCTGTCGATGGAGAACTTCTTCTGAAGGAGTAAGGGCTCTCGAAGAAAACCCATCAGACAGTATTAGATAAAGCAGCGCTATATAAAAACCTTAAAAAAATAAAAAAGTAAATTTTGTATTTGACAAATTCATGTTTCAATCCCTTGTGTGGCACGCTGATTTCACATACTCAACATTCTGTGGTATTTTTATGGATTATTAACAAGAGTAGTATTTTTAGGCTTCCTAAACAAATCAAGTATGAATTAGGTAGAAACAACCAAATTATGTTCCCACAGGAGTGAAGCTCAGATCTCAGTATTACTGGTAGCACTTCTCTTTTCATTAACACAGAAGGAGAGGTAGTACCATCTCAAGCAAAAAACAACTCGCACTCAGAGAGAAGGCATACTGGCGAGAATAGTCCCCTATGATTGCACCTGTGCCAGACTCCCTGCTGAAAGCAGTCATGCTATTGAGATTTGACCCATCTATTGCCAAATAAACTAGACTCCTTGCTGACATCACAAATTATCTTTAAAATCTAGGGAATACATCATATTTAAGATCTCCTATACAATCAGCAGTCAAATACCGTGAATTCAAATACGTTTGTTGTTTTATTACATATCTAAAAACATACATTTCGTATTAATATGGAAAATGTAGTCATCATTGTGTACATTTCATAGCCTCATGATTGTTCTTGATCTATCATAATTTTGTTCATGTTAATGTTAAAGTAAATTGAGTTTGATCCTGGTACACACGTCTGTAGTGTGGTTTTTAAAGGCTCTTGGATGTCCATACATAGGTGGTGTTTGGATGTTTGGTTATATATCATTAATACAGATTAATAAAGTATTGGGTTTCAAATTTCTTATGCCCCTAATGGCCATACAAACCACTTGTGCAGTTTAGAACTTGTTGCTGATAACGTGAAAGTAAAGTGAGTTTGTCCCTGTAGCAAACCCCTGTAGTGTGTTATGTATAAGATCGGTGAGCTGCAGAGCAGTCTCGTTCCTGTTCCTGACTGGCTGTGTGGTGGTGTGGTGATGATGATGATGGTCGGCAGCAGGAAGGACATCCTAGACTCAACAATTTGTTAAAATGAACTCGGTGGAAAGCATTCATTTCTATCAACTTTGCCTACTGAAGATGTATCTTTTCTTCTGATTTGCATATTATATCGGTGAACTCCTTCCTCTAGGCAAGGCTGGGCTATAATAACACTGTTTATTTGATAGCTACAGCAACACAAAAGCAACTTACAGATTATTCAGAATGCTACGATCTATCTTATTTGTGCTCGGAGGACGTCCCAACTGCATCACAAAGTGTCACTGCTTGCTCACGAGGCAGTACATACTTTTTATGCCCATTCATTCACTGACAGTTTATAAAACAAGAGTTTCTTTTTGCATGTAAAAACAAACCTGAATATCATTTGTATCAAAAATCTGTATCTTTTGTGCCCCTTTACTTCTAAATCCAGATTTTTTTTCCATTGACAAGGTTCAAGAAATGTAAAGTAGGGAGTTGATAGTTCTGGACTGTAAGAGATGGAATTCTTTACTGCTCAAGATTCTTTATTTAACTGTCTAGCTTTCAGAAACGTGTTAAGAACTAAACTTTTCGTCAGCTCTCTCTGCGATCAATACTTTCGCCATCATGCACGGATTCTGTCCTTTCACCAGCTAGGAGTTGTTTGGTTTATTCTCTGTAAATAAGAGAGGTCTAAAATATATTCATATAAAATTAATCTGGCCGTGAATCATTTACAGTCAGTGGCGAGCCAGCAAATTTCCCAAGGGTCCAGCTTGGACACCTCTGGGGAAGTGCCACTATGGTGGGTGCATTAACAGATGCATGTGATGAGTGAATTGAGCATCATCAGTGCTTCCGAGGTAAATGTTGTGCGCTGCAAGCATTAACTCTCAGAGTTACAAGTCACAATTTCCTACTTCGACTTCTAGTGCCTTTGGCTGTTGTTCTCTAGCACCTGTCATTGAACCAGTTATTGCATAAAATGACCAAACACCAATATCAGCTAGAAATATTCTCCAGTCTGGGCTTGTGAAACTTATTCATGTGTGTTTTGTTTATAGATTTTACCACTAATCTCTGTAGTTAGCTGAATATACTTCCGACAACACTTCCAAATCCACCACAATGTTATGGTTTCTCCCCTGTTAGTGTTTGTGTAGTGCACTTGAATGGCATTTCCCCTAAGTGGGTTCGCTGATGATTTCTTAATGTTGAAGGGGCACTAAAACTACTTCCTCATTTACTGCAGTGGTAGAGTTTTCACCTGTGTGTGTCTGCTGATGGTTCCTTAATGCTGAGTAACTACTAAAACTACTTCCACATTCACTGCAGTGGTAGGGGATTATCACCTGTGTGTGTTTGTTGATGTCTTTGTATTTCGATAATTGACTAAAGCACTTAACGCACTCACTGCACTTGAACGTTCTTCCCCTGTGTGTGATCGCTGATTATTCCTTAATTTTGAGGAACGACTATGTTAGAAGGGGCGATCCCAGAGGGCCAGGTTATGCTCTCCCGACCATTCCGTGACCCACCTCTCCCACAAGTAATGCCGAGTCTTAACGTGAGGTCCCCACCGGGGAGGACTTCGAGTCTAGGATCGTACACACTGAGCTCACACCACACTTACGAACGGACACCACACCATGGATTTCAATAAGCAGGTTCTTTATTAACAATAAAAGGAATCAGAATTCGTATTTACAAGCGATCGAGGGATCGTAAAGTCTCAGTAATTCGGGAAGAAGGAAGCGGGACAGTCTCAATCTTTAAGCCAGTATGATGCGTACCCTGCGCACAGATCTCAATCCTCGAGCCGGTGGATACGAAAGATGATGATCGTACTGGCTGCTTCACTCACTACAGGACGTACCAGGTGGTGTTGGTAGCGTCAACGGTCCAGCCCGACCAGAGTACTCCTCGAGCCGCGCGAGGTCAGCAGGGCTCGATCCGGAGGTTAGTTCTTGAGGAGCCGCGATCACGTCAGCAGGGCTCAGGAGGTTCCACAAAGGACTTTAGTATTCACGATCAAGCTGCGACAGCATCAGCAGGGCTCTGATGTTCTAGTTCCGTCTTTATGAGGATGAGCCGCGAAAACGTCAGCAGAGCTCCGAGGTTCCAGTCCCGTCGTTATGACGATGAGCCACGACAGCGTCAGCATCGCTCGGTTCAGTTTTCCCCAAGGGTAAGCCGCGATCAGATCAGCAGGGCTCTCTTGTCCAGGATGCAACTGCCTGCTAGTTGTTGGGCGGGCCTTGATATATTCCAGTGGCCCTTTGATGTCCAGACCCTCGCAGGCAGAGGTCTCATGTTGGAGAGGTCCGTCGGTTGGTCCTTTGATCCCTTTGAAGATGCGCCCGGGAATTCCCAGACGCCCAGCAGGGTCTGGAGCCAGCTCTGGGGCAGGCCAAAGGTGTGATCAAAACTGGCCCACAGGGGGAAGGCCAGAGGTGTGAGGGAATCCAGTCTCACAGGGGAGGCCGGAGGTGCAATCGAAACTCCCTGTCTTATCTCACTCGGGGAGCCCTTTACCCCCCAGCCGGGACTGGCGCGTCTGGGGCCTACGTTTCGCTGGGGCCGGGGTCAGGCAAGGTCCAGGGAGTCAGGGACCTCGGGAAGGAAAATTGCGGTCGGGGCCCTGTGGGGTGATGCAGGGTCGGGGTGCCCGGGGCCGGGAAGTAGGACGGGGGAATGCAGGGCTGGTCGTCGGCTGGTGGGGTCGTGTAGGGAGTTTGGGCGGACAGGGAACGGGATGACCAGGGGCTTCTGGGCACAGAGCTAGGCTAACGGGGTGCTGATGAAGGGGGGGAACCACGCCATGAGGCCTGGTCCAACATGCGTCCCCCCCCCAGCTGAAAGGCAGAGAGAACTACCCGTCCCCTTGGGGGTTCTCTTCACTGAGGCGGAAGAACCGGGACAGGCCGTCCGCGTTGGCATGGTCAACACCAGACCGGTGCTCAACAGTGAAATCCATCCCCTGGAGGGAGATGGACCAGCGTAGCAGTTTGGGGTTCTCCCCTCTCATTTGCATTAGCCACCGGAGGGGTCGGTGGTCGGTTTGGACCCGGAAGTGAGTACCGAACAGATAGGACCTCAGCTTATTCAGGGCCCAAACCACCGCGAAGGCCTCCCGCTTAATGGTGCTCCACCTTTGCTCTCGAGGGAATAGCCTCCGGCTAATAAAGGCCACTGGTTGGTCCAGGCCCTTCTCGTTCATCTGGGACAGGACTGCTCTGATGCCGTGCTCGGATGCGTCCGTTTGGACCACGAACTCTCGGGAGTAGTCGGGGGCCTGTAGGACAGGGGCAGTACACATGGCGTCTTTCAATGCTTCGATCACCTCTTGGCAGGCGGGGGTCCAACTAACTTTCTTCAGCTGGTTTTTGGAGGTCAATTCCGTGAGGGGGACTACGAGGCTGCCGTACCCTTTTATGAACCTTCGGCAGTACCCCATGAGCCCTAGGAATGGCCGTACCTCCGTCTGGGTTGTAGGGGCCTCCCAGGCCACGATCGCATCGATCTTGGGCTGGAGGGGGCCACTAGGCCGCTCCCGACCTGGTGCCCCAGGTAGACCACTGACCCTTGTCCGATCTGACATTTACTGGCTTTGATGTTGAGACCCGCCCGCTGCAGGGCCATCAACACCTCCCAGAGGTGTTGGAGGTGCTCGGTCCAGTGGGAGCTGAATACCACGATATCGTCGAGATACGCGGAGCTGAATTCCTCCAACCCAGCCAGTACCTGGTTAACCAACCTCTGGAAGGTAGCGGGGGCATTTTTCATTCCGAAGGGCATCACCTGGAAATGGTAGTGGCCATCCGGGGTGGAGAAGGCGGATCTCTCTCTGGCCCCCTCTGTGAGGGCGATTTGCCAGTATCCGCAGGTCGGCTCGTGGAATGGTGTGAGCGTCGGTCCTGGTGACTGCGTTGAGCTCACGGTAGTCCACGCAGAACCTCAGCTCGGGAACAGCGCCGGGGGCGGCCGCCTTCGGAACCAGGACCACGGGGCTGGCCCATGGGCTGTCAAAGGCCTCGACCACTCCCAGGGCTAGCATCTTGGAGACTTCGGCCTTGATGCAGGCCCGGACTCTGTCAGGGACTCGGTAGGCTCTGTGCCGTACCGGAGGGCTGTCCCCGGTGTCCACATCGTGGACGCACCAGCTGGTGATGCTGGGGACGAGGGAGAAAAGGTCAGAGAACTGCCCCAGTAACTGGCGACAGTTCTCGCGCTGCTCGGGGGTGAGGGAGGAGGAGAGACTCACTCCCTCCACGGAGCCATCTTTTTCTTTCGCACACAGGAGATCGGGGAGGGCCTCCGTGTCCTCTTCCACTCCGTCATCGGTGGTGAGGAGCAAACTCAACTCGGACCACACGAAGTGGGGTTTGAGGTGGTTCACATGAAGGAGCCGCAAGGGGTTCCTGGGGGACTGCACATCTATGAGGTAGGTTACCTGGCTCTTGCGTTCCACCACCTTGAAGTGCCCTGTCCACTTGTCCTGCAGGGCACAGGGCTCCACCGGTGCCATCACCCAGACTTGCTGTCCGGGCTAAAACTCGACCAGAGTGGCATTCTGGTCATACCAACATTTCATTTCCTCTTGACTTGCCTCAAGGTTTGCCTCGGCCAGCTCCCGGAACTTCCGAGTCTGGTTTCGGAGGGCCAGGATGTAACGGAACACATCTGGGGGGGGATCCGGGGTCGCCGTTTCCCAACCTTCCTTGACTAGGCTGAGGGGCCCCCTGACGGGGTACCCGTAGAGCAGCTCGAAGGGGCTAAACCCCAAGGGTTTCTGGGGGACTTCTCGGTAAGCGAACAGGAGGCAGGGTAGGAGGATGTCCCACTTGCGTCTCAGGGGCTCCTCGAGACCCATGATCATTCCCTTGAGGGTACGATTGAATCGCTCAACCAGGCCGTTACCTTGAGGGTGGTATGGGGTGGTGAATTTGTACGTCACCCCACACTGTTGCCAGAGGGACTTCATGTACTTGGAGATGAAGTTCGTTCCTCGGTCGCTCACAACTTCTCGCGGGAATCCCACCCGGGAGAACATCCCCATGAGGGCCCGCCACACTACAGGGGCCGTCACCGTCCCGAGGGGAATGGCCTTGGGGTACCGGGTGGCATGATCCACCAGGACGAGGATGAACCGGTGGCCTAAGGAGGTCCGGGGTCTAGGGGCCCCGCGATATCTATTCCCACCCGTTCAAAGGGGGTGCTGACCATGGGGAAGGGTTGGAGGGGGACCTTGCGCCTCCCTCCGCTCTTCCCGCTGGCCTGACACATGGGGCAGGACTTGCAGTGGACCTCCACATCGGAGCGCATGCAGGGCCAGTCAAAGTGAGTAACCAGGCGGTGGTAGGTCTTGTCCTGTCCCAGGTGTCCCGCCAGGGGCACATCATGGGCCAGGTTCAGGAGCAAGCTGCGGAAACGTAGGGGTACCACCAGCACCCGGGCTGACCCTAGTTCGGCAGACTTCTGTTTGCTCTATAAGAGGCCGTTTTCTCAATAGACAAGGTGGGAGCCGGACTGGTCACCGGCAGCCTGGGCGGCGGCCTGCTGCCGCGGCCTGACCAGAGAAGGACAGGAGGTCTGTTCCAGGCAGAATTCTTCTCGGGAGGGTCCCCCCTCCTGGCGCCACTGTGCTAACTCAGGGAGGTCGTCCAAGTTCGGGGTCTGTTCAATGGCAGGGCCTAGGTGGCCTGCGTCGGGGTCAATGCCCTCCCCGGGGTGCAGCTCGGGGACCTCGTGTCGCTCGCTGCCCTCCAGGTCATCAGAGACCGGGCGAGGGTTCTCGGGTTCCACCCCCCCGGGGGTGGGCACTCGGGCGGTCATGGATCGTGTGCTCACACATGCCCATTCGGGCAGGCCCACCATCTCTAGGTGGGTCCTTCGCTCCACCTACTTCCACGGGGAGCTCTCCAGGTCGTTACCCAGTAGACAGTCTACGGGCATGTCGGTGCGGACCGCTACTCGTAAGTCCCCAGCTACTCCCTCCCACTCGAACGGGACCTGAGCTATTCAGCAGGTGCGGACGGAATTGTCAGCTGAGATTACTCTGCAGGAGGCGTGCGGTATGATTTGATCCTCTGTGACTAGGTGACACCCTACTGCAGTAATGCGGGCCCCTGTGTCTCGGAGGGCCCCTATGCGGTGCCCGTTGACGGTCACCTGCTGAAGGTACTTCTCAGTATTGTCTGGCAGGGGGGCTCCGGGGACCAATTCTCTATCCCCCAGGAATACTAATGTCATGGCTGCTGGTTTCCACCCCTCTGGGTCCTCTACCCCTTCCTCTTCCAGGGCTCAATCAATCAATCAATCAATCAGTACATTTATAGAGCGCACTACTCACCCGTAGGGTCTCAAGGCGCTAGGAGGGGGGGGTGCCTTTACTGCTCGAACAGCCAGGTCTTAAGCTTCTTCCTGAAGGAGAGGTGGTCCTGGGTCAGACGCAGGTTGGTCGGGAGGGAGTTCCAGGTCTTGGCGGCCAGGTAGGAGAAGGACCTTCCTCCTGTTGTCGCTCTTTGGATGCGGGGGACGGCGGCGAGGGCGTGGCTGGTTGATCTGAGGTGGCGCTTGGGAGCGTAGAAGTTGATTCGGTTGTTGAGGTAGCTCGGGCCATGGTCGTGTAGGGCTTTGTGTGCGTGGGTGAGGAGGCGGAAGGTGATTCTTTTGTTGACGGGAAGCCAGTGCAGGTCTCTTAGGTGCCCGGAGATGTGGCTGTTTCGTGGGATGTCGAGGATGAGTCTGGCTGAGGCGTTCTGGATCCGCTGGAGTCTCTTCTGGAGCTTGGCAGTGGTTCCGGCGTAGAGGGCGTTGCCGTAGTCCAGTCGGCTGGTGACGAGGGCCTGGGTGACAGTCTTCCTGGTCTCGGTGGAGATCCACCAGAAGATCTTCCGTAGCATGCGCAGGATGTTGAAGCATGACGAGGAGACGGCGTTGACTTGTCTGGTCATGGAGAGGGAGGAGTCCAGGATGAAGCCCAGGTTGCGTGCGTGGTCCGTCGGTTTGGGTGCGGTGCCCAGGGCGGGGGGCCACCAGGAGTCGTCCCAGGCGGAGGGCGAGGAGCCCAGGATGAGGACCTCCGTCTTGTCTGAGTTCAGTTTCAGGCGGCTGGTCGTCATCCACTCGGCTACATCTCTCATCCCTTCGTGCAGGTTGGCTCTGGCGGCGGCGGGGTCGTTGGTCAGGGAGAGGATCAGTTGGGTGTCGTCGGCGTAGGAGATTATGTTGAGGTTGTGTTGGCGTGCGATGGCCGCGAGGGGGCTCATGTAGATGTTGAAGAGGGTAGGACTCAACGAGGATCCTTGGGGGACGCCGCAGATGACTTCGGTGGCCTCTGACTTGTACGGTGGTAGGCGGACTCTCTGTGTTCTTCCGCCGAGGATAGAGGTGATCCATTCCAGTGCCTTCTCCTGAATTCCGATGTTGCCAAGGCGCTGTACTAGGGTGCGGTGGCAGACAGTGTCGAATGCCGCGGAGAGGTCCAGGAGGATGAGGGCCGCTGTTTCTCCGTTGTCCATCAGGGTTCGGATGTCATCGGTGGCAGCGAGGAGGGCGGTCTCGGTGCTGTGGTTGGCTCGGAAGCCAGACTGTGAGGGGTCGAGGGATCCATTTGTCTCGAGGAAGGCGGCCAGCTGTTTGTTGACGGTCTTTTCGATGACTTTGGCCGGGAACGGGAGGAGCGAGATGGGACGGTAATTCTTGAGTTCGGTGGGGTCCGCTGTAGGTTTCTTGAGTAGAGCGCTGAGTTCGGCGTGCTTCCAGCTCTCAGGGAAGGTGGCGTTGTCGAAGGAGGTGTTGATAATGTCCCGCAGGTGGGGTGCGATGACAACGTCGGCTTTGTGGCTAGCTGGTGCGCAGGGGGGCTCGAAGTGGCTGTTTTCTTGAGCAGGGGGCACTGGGGGTCCCTGGCATAATGCCCTGTTTGCTGATATCTGTAGCAGGCTGTGCTGATTCGGGGTCCTTGTTTAGCTGGGGGGAACCCTGCTCTCGCTGTGGGAGGAGAGGTTCCGGACTGGTTTCTTGGGGGCTGCGTTGGGGTCCAGCCTGGGACCCTCTCTGTCTACCCTGACCTCCCCCTCCCCTCTGGCGGGAAGAACCATGCTCATTTCGGCCATAGTCTCCCACGGGACCCCGTGGGACTTTGGTGCTCACCCAGCGATCTGCTTCGACAGCCAGCTTCCGGGGATCTGCCAACTTGCTGTCCAGAAGGTGCAGTCTCAGCTCTACAAAGTAGTTGGTGGATAGGTGTTCATTGTCGATGAGATAAATGAGTCCTTCAAAAGTGGTCACCTTGCTGCCCTTGATCCACCCTTCCAAGGCCCGGCTGTAGAAATTCACATATTCTACCCAGGTGGTGCCGGGATCTTTTTGCAGTCTCTAAACCGTTGCCGGTACATCTCGGGGGTGAGCCCATATCGGGATAGCAGGGCGTCCTTCATGTGGGTGTAGGAGTTCATGACGGTCGAGGGCAGGTCCAGCATGGTGTCTCTTCCCTCACTGAGGAAGCGGCCCCATAATCCGGCCCCCCAATCCTTTTTGGGTACTCTGTGGGAGGTCATGGCGAACTCGTACGCCTTGAAGCATTGCTGGATGTCGTCCCCCTTGTAATACTCCTTCACAACGTCTTTGGGTATGTGCACTTTGGCCTCCACCGGGGAAGGGGCTTCTCTGTTCCCCGGGGGTCGGTGGTCTTCACTTCTGGCTTTGAGTTCCAGTTTTTTCAAGCTGCGCTCATGTTCGAGCTGGAGTTTCTTTCCTTCATGCTCCCTCTGGAGCTTCTTCTCCTCCAGTTCTCCTTGCAGCCGTAATTGTTCTACGGCCAGTTTCTTCTCGGACAACTTGAGTTCTCCTTCCATTTTAAGGCGTGCCAGCTCTGGCTCGTGGCTTCGATTGCGTTCTCGGTCTGTCATCTCCTCCGGTGACAGACCTCTCTCCGCGCTGGGACTCCGTGTCAGGGAGTCGGTTCACACTGTGTGTGTTCGCTGATGACATTGTAGCTGTGATAACCAATTAAAGCACTTTGCACATTCACTGCACTTGAATGGCTTTTCCCCAGTGTGTGGTCGCTGATGTGTTTGAAGTTGTGATAACTGACTGAAGCTCTTCACACATTCACCACACTGTAATGGCTTTTCCCCTGTGTATGTTCACTGATGACTCCTGAGATTTGAGGAATCACTAAAACTACTTCCACAATCACTGCAATAGTATGGTTTTTCCCCAGTGTGTGTTCGTTTATGTTTTTGTAGGCCAATAGACGACTGAAGCTCTTCACATATTCACTGCAATGCTATGGTTTTTCTCCTGTGTGTGTTCGTTGATGTCGTCGAAGATTTGATAACCGACTAAAGCTCTTCACACATTCACCGCACTGTAATGGTTTTTCCCCAGTGTGTGTTCGCTGATGAATCCTGAGATTTGAGGAATCACTAAAACTACTTCCACATTCACTGCAATGGTATGGTTTTTCCCCAGTATGTGTTCGCTGATGTGTTTGGAGTTGTGATAACCGACAGAAACTCTTCACACATTCACTGCAATGGTATGGTTTTTCCCCAGTATGTGTTTGCTGCTGAACTTGAAGAATTGATAACTGACTGAATCTCTTCACACATTCAGTGCAATGGTATGGTTTTTCCCCTGTGTGTGTTCGCTGATGTGTTTGGAGGTGTGATAACTGACTGAATCTCTTCACACATTCAGTGCAATGGAATGGTTTTTCGCCTGTATGTGTTCGCTGATGAACTTGGAGTTGTGATAACTGACTGAAGCTCATCACACATTCAGTGCAATGGTACGGTTTTTTCCCCATGTGTGTTCGCTGATGATCTTTTAGGAGTGCTAACTGACTAAAGTTCTGCACACATTCATTTCAATTGCACGTTGCTTTTCCTGTGTGTGTTTGCTGATGGGTCTTTAGTAGTGATGACAAACTAAAGCTCTTGCTGCTTATGTATGATTTTTCTTTCTTGGTTAGTGTCTCTGGGTCGGGTTTATATTTGTCTGCATCCCATGACTGCGTTTCCTGAGGAGCTAACATGATTGATAAAGCACTTGTGTTATTCTCATGTTCCCTGTATGTGTGTGGTATTTTGGATGGTTGATTTCAGATTTCACAATGAAATACAAGACTCACCAACTACATATATTATAATTGTGGCAAGTAAAGCTTCTTTGTAGGTGGTTATGTCTTTAGATTGTGGAATGGGTTTGCATGTTTACGAGTGAAGATCAGTCTTCCTTCGGGTCGAAGCAAAATGGGACAGTCTCTTGTAGATCAGAGACCCTCTCTTTCCTTTACCCTTCAGTTGTCTGGCTCTACTCCCTTGTGCTTTTCTCTTGTTCCTGTGGTTTGGACAGAAAGAGTTTACAATACACCTAGCGTGCTGAATGGTGGTCTGCCATCATTACTGGAAGCAGAGCAATGCTGTATCCACCTCATACCGAACACATTATCAAAGCTGGTGGTGGAGGTCTGTTTATACTGGAAGTTGTTTGTCAGTGTTCTTGCCTTAATTTTCTAGAGATCCTTTCTTGGTCCTATTGCGTGGAGGTGCACAGCTCAGACTCTTACATCCACTGAATTTATCTTGACGGCCTCTTCCAGGATCTTTCAGTTTATGTTCCTCAGTCTCTATGCAGATCTTTTCCTAAATATTGGAGCTCATTTTTTCTAACCGTTTTTTCAGATTTGCACGATTCTCGATCATTTGTGCATTCAAGGCTGGTTTCCTACTGGATGTAAAGAGATTTAAAATCACTAAATGGAAATGTAAGAGAATGGGAATACACAATATTTAATTAGTTTTGAAAGACATCTGGTCATTACCATTTATGAAAGTTACCAAGAGATATTTCACCATACACAGATATTTAAATGTTCTATAGAACATGTCACATTTTACTTACTTCGGAAAAGGAGGTAATTTTCCAGTGTTCACAGAGTAACTTAGTACAGAAAGAGCACTCACAGAGCGCCCACTGGCTGGAGGTACAGCTTTAGGAAGATGCATATGGCCAAGATTTTATTTAAACAAGAAGGGATTGTGTAATAGAGATGGATCAGGATGTGCAGCTGTCACTTCAGTTTCAGGAATTGTATAACAACAGTAGCCCTTTCAAGACTACATGACAAACAAAACTCTTTATGTAGTATATAATAAAGGTAACGTTCCAGGCAGTATGTAATAATGGTAACGCTCCAGGAAGTATTTAATAATGGTAACGCTCTAGGAAGTATATAATACAGGTATCGCTCAAGTAAGTATATAATAAAGGTAACGCTTCAGGAAGTTTATAATAAAGGTAACGCTCAAGGAAGTATATAATAAAGGTAACGCTCCAGGAAGTATATAATAAAGGTAAAGCTTCAGGAAGTATATAATAAAGGTAACGCTCAAGGAAGTATATAATACAGGTAACGCTCAAGGAAGTATATAATAAAGGTAACGCTCCAGGAAGTTTATAATAAAGGTAACGCTCAAGGAAGTATATAATAAAGGTAAAGCTTCAGGAAGTATATAATAAAGGTAACGCTCCAGGAAGTATATAATACAGGTAAAGCTTCAGGAAGTATATAATAAAGGTAACGCTCCAGGAAGTATATAATAAAGGTAAAGCTTCAGGAAGTATATAATAAAGGTAACGCTCCAGGAAGTATATAATACAGGTAACGCTCAAGGAAGTATATAATAAAGGTAACGCTTCAGGAAGTACATAACAAATGTAGCTCCATTCACACTCTTCTTTACATTACTTTCCAGTTCACAATGGAAAAACTGAAGTTCCAACGCCTGTCTTTACTTTTCTGTTTGTTAAGTTATCTTTGCCACATTCCTAGGGATGGTTCAAGCATTTGTAGGAAGATTGCAGCATTTATTATAGAGATTCCATCACAACCAGTAATATACCTGCTATATCTCTGCTGCCAATACATGTCTGTTTTTTGACTTTTTCTACCTTACCAGGGTATCTGACTCAATGTCTTCCGTTTGGTGCCGGCATGCTTCTCGGTCAGGGGATGGAGCATTAGCAGAGTGGGACAAGATGTCCATTGCTTTCAGGTGAGTGCAGCATTTACACCATTGGGAATGTCTTAAAATCAGCTTCACCTTACTCCCTGTTCATCATCTTCCATACTCCCTTATATCTGTGTACTCGCTCAGCAGGGTTCATTGACAGCTAAAGCAGCGGAGTGAGTCGATGAACACAGCAGACATCAGGTAATGATCTGATAGACAAATGCCATAGTTGGCAGTAGAATGGTCAAAAGCCTCTTTAGAGAAGCTCGCCCGGGACATAAACACAGAAGAAGTGCACAGGTAGCAACTTATGAGGTACAAACAGAGGAGCCGAACATGTAGGTTCATGCTCCATTTTGGGTCTGTTTCAGGCTTTTACTGGGCTGGGAATTGGTGTGCACTGTATCTTAATCCTGCGGCTGATAAAGGCACTTGCTGCAAGGGTGTTACCACTTTGACCCTTTACAAGAGGGGAGCAGAGCCCTAGAGAGCACAACACCTGAAGGCTGCCTGCACTGAGGGGAAGGTGAGGGTCCAGGTGTCCGACAATATCATAAAGGGACATAAAAGGATCCCTCGAAACACAGTGGCAGAGAGGCAAAATTGTCAGCCCAGACGGAGAAGGGCTGGGTTCTCCACTGTTTCCGGGACAGTACGTGATATTGAATCTTTCTAAGGTTAGGAGGCATAGAATTCCATATGGTCGGAGCTAAGACATGGAAAGAGAAACCTTCCGTTCTGGCTCTGCTGTGACGAGGGATGTGGACCAGGTTTAGATTGGTGGAGCGTAGTGTTCTGGAGGGATTTGTAAAATCACATCCAGGCAGCTAGACTGGGTACTCCTTGGATCTCTGGTTTGTTTTTTAGTTAAGTCTTTAAACAGTTGTCGTGCATCCATTTGGCCAACGCTGATATCAATTTTTTAGATTTGACACAAAAGCCAGTCAACTCTGCCGACAGGGAAATAATTAGCCGACTGTCATCAGCATACGACACTAGTGAAATATTCCAAAATGTTTCACTACCTCCGCCAGAGGTATGATGTGACTCACTGACTGACTGACTGAGGGTATTTGTATAGTACACTACTGCAGAAGCGTCTTGCCGCTAAGTGAAGTGACTGAACATAACGCTGACTAGTTTAACGCTGAGAGAAGTGCCATGTTTTAATTTCCTTCCTAAAAACCAGACGATTAGATATCATTCTCATATGTACAGGAATTGAGTTATAAAGCTTAGATACCAGGAAGGAAAAGCATTTTCCTCCACACCTTGCTCTTTTTATCTTGGGGATTTGACCAGGCCCAGAGTGGCTGACCTTAGGGAGCGCGTTGGCAAGTAGCGGGAAAACATGGATTATACATCCTCCGCCCTGCCACCAAACAGGGCTTTATGTACCAGACAGAGTGTCTTAAAATTTACACGTCGTCGGACAGGAAGCCAGTGAAGTTGTTTAATACGGTTTGATGTGGCGTGGTGTTTAGGTAGTTTAAGCAGCACTCTAGCAGCCGCGTTCTGAATTGATTGAAGTTTGGTAAATTGGGCAGCACCCGCTCCTAGATAGAGAGCATTACTGTAGTCACTGCTATAGAGAATCGTAGCAATTATGACTGTTTTCCTCAGGGAGAAGGGAATGAACGGCAGGATCTTTCTCAGGCCTTTTAACATAAAAAAACAGGCAGATGACACTTGATTAATATGAGCGGCCCAGGTCAGATCTTTATCAAACATGAAGCCAAGGTTCCTAACTTTGTTCACTGGCACGGGACAATCACCAGCTGTGGTTGGCCACCAAAGCCGATTCCAGATTGAACCTTTCTGACCAAACTCTAAGACTTCAGTTTTTTTAGTATTTAACTTTAAAAAGTAAGAGTTCATTCAAGTCATCAGGGCAGAGGTGCACTTGGAGAATTCAGCTGTCATAACGTCTACGGGGTGGATTACAGACACTATAAGCTGAGTGTCATCAGCATATGACACCAGCGAAAAGCCATGGCCTTTTATTAATTTTGCCAAGGGGGCAACATAAATATTGAATAGTGTAGGGAAAAGGGCAGAACCCTGAGGAACTCCACCAGGGAGCAGAAATTCCTCCGATTGATATCCATCCCAGAAAATGACTTGTTTCCTAGACGAAAGGAAGGAGGTAAGGAGGGCAAGAGCTGTACCACTAATACCTACATCCTGTAGCCTTTGTATTAATACTGCATGGCTCACGGTATCAAAGGCTGCTGTTAAATCAAGCAGGACTAGTATAGCCCTTCCTCCCTCATCCATAACCTTACGTATTTCCTCTGCTGCCACAATCAATGCTGTCTCAGTAGAATGTTTTGCACGGAAGCCATGTTGTATGTTATTGAGAATGTCATTGATCTCCAAATAAGGTGTTCGTTCAGAGTTCATGGCCTTCTCCTTCTCAGGCAGGCAGAGGTAAACAAGAAATAGGGTGATAGTTTTTCTCGTCTTGCGGGTCCAGCTAGGTTTTTAGGTCTCGCCTAGACGAAAGCAAAAGCAAAAGCTTTTGCTGTCTAGGGAGACAACTTATGTTGCCGCTTTCTTGGGAATGAAGGGGAATGTGGACAGCAGACTGTTTCGATTTTCTTCTGGTGGAGATTAGACCTCGTGAGCGCGCCTTGACTGTATCTAATGCGTGTGTTTTTTTTTTTTGAAAGTGTGCCGGGCGCTTGCTTCAGTCAGTTTCACTTTGAAGTGCAGCAGTGCCTTTTGACCTCGTGAGCGCGCTTTCACTGCATCTAATGTGTGTGTTTTTTTTAACGTGGTCCGGGGGTTGTTCAGTAACTTTCTTTTTTTTTCGCTTTAAGGGGCTGGCGTCAATGCGTCTGAGATTTGGGGATTGATGTACGGTGTGAAGTGGCGGGCGCGCAAACAACGCATCCACAAACTGCATATACACACACGCACCCCCCCTTAAACATACACACGCGCACACAGACAGACAGACGCACGCAGAAACACACTCAAACAGACACACACACACGCGTACACCCCACCCCCACTCACCCCTCCTCTCACTCAACTTACCTGTTCTGGCGGTGCACGGCGGCGGCTCCTTCTCCCGGGTGGCGGTAGCGCTTTGCGGGGCTCTCTCACCACATGAGAGCCCCGCCTTCCCCATGCGCCTGGCCGCTCTTCACCCGGTCCCCCATCTCGGGACCGGGACTCAATGCGGAGCCTTCGTGGCTCCTCGGGCAGCTCTCTCCGTCTCTCGGCGCGATGGGGCGGGACTTCCGGTTGGGGCCGCGCTGGCATTGGCCGGCTTCCCAACCGCATCCGGCACAGCCATGATTCGTATTGTTTTTTTTTTTTTTCCCCATTTGTGGCTCGTTGTACATCCGAAGACTCCGTATTCCTGCACTTATAATGGCAAAGCGAAAGCGCAAGTACTACAATGCAAACTTTGCTACTTGGACTGGCGAAGGTACTCGTAGCATACAGGTCGCAATTTGAGAGCGGTGGATGGACCCATGTGTTGCAGAAGAGAGCCCCAGGTCTGATTGATGCTTTGGGAATATGACTGACGAGGGTGAGAGGTTGACAGGTCAGACGAACTCTACTTGGCAGCAGTGATTACGTTTCAGCGGTGAGGTCTGACTTTACAAGTGTGATGCCATGCAACCTTCTTTTAGTATTGGCCGCTGTTCATTGCTTTTTACGGCACTCCAGACCACTCATTTTAATGATTGGAACAACAATTTTAGTCGAGTGATTTTCTTCAGCTATTCTCGTGAGAAATGCACTCTTGCTTTGCTTTTCAATAAATGATCTGCCGAGAAGGCATGAGAAAACAATTTGAACATAGCAGATAATATCTGTAAGGTAGAAATGCACGTTGCTTAATCAGTAAAAGGTTCGCCTGGGTCCAGATTTAAAAGCACCGATTGCAATCGTGTAAACATGTATATTTTCCACATTGCTATGTTTGAACTATTGCCTTAAATGTTCCCCTAATTCCAAAGCACTCAGTGGCGGAGAACAAAAGATGTTGTTTAAAAGGGCATTTGTTGCCGAAATATGGAAAAGTCGTAGGACAGTTATTTAAACATTGCTAGTGCACAACTGCTGGGTCATTCGCAGCACTTGAATGTTAACAAGAAATCACTTGCTTCCGGCGACAAAAGGGAATAGCTGTAGGCACGACTGCTTGAATTACCTACAGATGATGGCATTAGTTTGAGTCCTACTCCTCACTTTTATTCATTACGCATGGCGCTCCTTGCCTCATCAGACCACTCACATGCCAATACTGTAAACATTTCCCTCCCACCTCCACACCAGCAAGCTCTCACTCATCCTATATGTCAGTTGTACATACTGGGAGAGCGGAGACAGTCACTGTCCTCTCTCTACATCCCTTTCTCTGTACACCTCTCTTCTAACCCCTCTCTCTCTACACCCCTCTCCCTCTCTACACCCCTCTCTCTCTCTACACCCCCTCTCTCTCTACACCCTCCCTCTCCACCCCTCTCTCTACACCCCTCTCTCTACACCCCTCTCTCTACACCCCTCTCTAAACCCCTCTCTCTCTACACCCCTCTCTCTCTACACCCCTCTCTCTCTACACCCCTCTCTCTCTACACCTCTCTACACCCCTCTACATCCCTCTCTCTACACCCCCCTCTTTCTCTACACCCCTCTCTCTCTCTCTCTACACCCCTCTCTACACCCCTCTCCCTACACCCCTCTCCCTACACCCCTCTCCCTACACCCCTCTCTCTCTACACCCCTCTCTCTCTACACCCCTTTCTCTCTACACCCCTTTCTCTCTACACCCCTCTCTCTCTACACCCCTCTCTCTCTACACCCCTTCTCTCTCGCTCTCTCTCTCTACACAACCCTATCTCTCTACACCCCTCTCTCTCTCTACACCCCTCTCTCTCTCTCTCTACACACCCCTATCTCTCTACACCCCTCTCTCTACACCCCTCTCTCTACACCCCTCTCTAAACCCCTCTCTCTCTACACCCCTCTCTCTCTACACCCCTCTCTCTCTACACCCCTCTCTCTCTACACCCCTCTCTCTCTACACCTCTCTCTACACCCCTCTACACCCCTCTCCCTACACCCCTCTCCCTACACCCATCTCTCTCTACACCCCTCTCTCTCTACACCCCTCTCTCTACACCCCTCTCTCTACACCCCTCTCTCTCTACACCCCTCTCTCTCCACACCTCTCTCTACACCTCTCTCTACACCTCTCTCTCTCTCTACACCCCTCTCTCTCTGCACCCCTCTCTCTCTCTACACCCCTCCCTCTACACCCCTCTCTCTACAACCCTCTCTCTACACCGCTCTCTCTATACCCCTCTCTCTACACCCTCTCTCTACACCCTCTCTCTACACCCTCTCTCTACACCTCTCTCTACACCTCTCTCTCTCTCTACACCCCTCTCTCTCTACATCCCTCTCTCTCTGCACCCCTCTCTCTCTCTACACCCCTCCCTCTACACCCCTCTCTCTACAACCCTCTCTCTACACCGCTCTCTCTACACCCCTCTCTCTACACCCTCTCTCTACACCCTCTCTCTACACCCTCTCTCTACACCTCTCTCTACACCCCCCTCTCTCTCTACACCCTCTCTCTACAACCCCTCTCTATACCCACTCTCTACACCCCCTCTCTACACCCCTCTCTCTCTCTACACCCCTCTCTCTCTCTACACCCCTCTCTCTCTCTACACCCCTCTCTCTCTACACCCCTCTCTCTACACCACTCTCTCTACACCACTCTCTATCGCCCTCACTCTATCTATCCATCGCCCTCACTCTATCTATTATTTTCACTCTATCTATCTATCATTCTCACTCTATCTATCGCCCTCACTCTATCGCCCTCCCTCTATCTATCTATCTTCGGCCTCCCTCTATCTATCTATCGCCCTCCCTCTATCTATCTATCTATCTATCTATCTATCTCCCTCACTCTATCTATCTCCCTCACTCTATCTATCGCCCTCACTCTATCTATCGCCCTCACTCTATCTATCGCCCTCACTCTATCTATCGCCCTCACTCTTATCTAATCGCCCTCACTCTATCGCCCTCACTCTATCACCCTCACTCTATCTATTCATCTAACTATCGCCCTCACTCTGTCTATCTACCTATCGCCCTCACTCTATCTATCTGTCTATCTCTCTATCGCCCTCACTCTATCCATCGCCTTCACTCTATCCATCACCCTCTATCTATCTATCGCCCTCCCTCTATCTATCGCATCACCACAGCATCACTCAGCACCACCACAACATCATTATGCGCTACCACAGCATCACTGAACGCCACAGAGTCACTCGTCGCCACCACAACATCACTCAGCACCACCACAGCATCAATCTGTGCAACCATTCAACAACAACTGGTTCAAATATGTTCTCTCAATGTTTTAAGCTTTATTACAAATGTCACAAAAAGATGTTAATATTTCACTTCTTTTCTTGGATTTTCGTCACAATAAAATACAGTGAACATAATCTTCACAAAAGTTTAAGCTATTGCCATTATAACTTACAATAACTTTTATTTAAGTATTAATTATTAAAGAAAAATAAAAGCCATTGTTATTTGTAATATCAATACATCTAAGTCACGTAAATACAACACATATTGCATTACAAATGCTATAGGTGTCACATTTGAGAAAGTTAAAACTATTGGCATTGTAAATGACAAAGCGATTCATTTAGCTATTTTCAAAACCAACACATAAATACAAAATTTGTCATTTACAATACCAATAGCTCAAACTTTCCTAATGCGAGACCTATTGCATTGCATATGCTTGTTTTTAAGAGGGGACGAATACAGGCTTTTTTCCACAATGTTGGATAAACTCCTGAAGTAAAAACTTGATTGGGGGGCAGAGCTTACCGCCAAGCAAGATGGCCGGATAAACCCGGGGCTCCGCTGATGGTGGCAAATTATCCTGCATAATCCTACACTAGCTTGCATATTGTGATGCCTTCTGGGGGGCAAAGACGGCCCTGACGGGCGCGGGGCAGCGGAGGGCCTGGAGCTGAGCGGGAAATCAGCCATACCTCCAGAGAAGACACTGGCGGGGGGAGCGTGGCGTTGGAGTAGCCGCTGCCGCTAACGAGGTACGTCGCGATTCAGCAAATGGCTGCCTCGGAGCGTGATTCCGGGAGCTTGGATCTCACAAGTGCCCACTGACTCCTATAATAATGGGGCACCGGTAAAAGGCGTTAAACGGCGGCCATTGTTGCATCATAAAGCGGCTGAACCACACGCCATCTACTTGGAGGGTGACGGCGCCACGAGTTGGGTGCCCCGACAGGGCGGCCTGCAACCCCGCTCGCCCAGGGGTGCAGTTGGGAGTGCCACCTGTAAATATACCAGCGAGTGCATATCACCAAAGTAGCCCGTGGATCTGAACCTGCTGAGCGGGAGGCACACTGCCAAATATAGTACACAGCAGCGGGCAGATACGTGAGACCTGACAGCCTTTGCAGCGGCAATAGATGAAACAGCAGGGGGCTGACAGGGTGGCAACATCCGGAGCCTGCGTTGGGGAGCCTACGACCCGCAATTGGACATTTACAGGGGCACAGCCTGGTGGAGGGGACTGCAAAGAACTGCCGGGCCATAAGGAGAAAGGAGAGGTGTGATGCGACCCCCACCTAACAAGATGGGTCGGGGGGACAAAACGCAGGCAAAGATTTCCTTCGGGCAACGGCGTGTGCTGTCACAAGACGCCGCCAATACAGGCAAAGACGACATGCGGGCCGAGGGCGAGACATCGGGTGACAAAGATATCAAAGCTATCCTCCTGGCGATGGAAAAGGGCCTCCAAACCAGTATGGCCGCCATAGGCATGAAGATCGACGCTCTATCCTACAGGATGGACAGGATGGTGGAGCGGATCGATAAACATGCTGAAAGATTGGACATGTCTGAGCGGAGACTGACGGAGGTAGAGGAGGTGCAAACGGAGCCCAACACAGACCACAAGAGGAGCGGAAAACTAATGCAAGCCCTACTGGACAAGACCGAGGAATTGGAAGCGCGGTCTCGTCGCTGTAACCTAAGAATTACCGGTCATCCCGAGATGACGCAGACTGGCAATATGGAGAAATTTGTTGAAAAATTGCTGACCACACTGCTAGGTGAGGACTCTTTTTCTCAGGTCTTCGTTGTAGGGCGCGCTCACCGCTCATTGGGGCCTCGCCCGCGCCCGGGTGCTCCACCACGCCCCATTATAGCTAAACTGCTAAACTACAGAGACAGAGATGCTGCACTGAGGTTGGCTCGGGACCAGAAAACGCTTCAATATGAGGGCTCGGACATGTCCTTGTACCCTGATTTCACTGCCAGGGTGCAAGAGGCTCGCAAACACTTTGCACCTTACAAAAAACAACTCAGAGACCTGGGACTGGACTATGCAATGCTTTACCCGGCAAAGCTGAGGGATCTATCGGCAGGGTCACTCCCACATATTTACGGACCCTTGTGCTTTGCAACAAGCCCTCAAACGCTGGTCTAAGGAACACCGCAGAGACACTGCTGATCCTACTGAAACAGCGGACGGGAGCAGCCACCTTCATGATCAGGAGTGAACGCCCACTAGCGGTTTGCAGTTTGCTGCGGTAAGATGCAGGGGCTGTGACTCTTATGGTGCGGCAACGCTGGGAGACAGCAGCTGGTAGCCGCCATAGTAGTGCTGGACATCACAAGGTATGGGATGGGACTCTATAGTTCTGATTAGTGCATCCCCTGCTTCTTGAGGCTCTGCATACTTCCAGAGAGACTGGGAGCTGCGGCTCAGGACTGTAGAAGGTGAACTCTGTTCTGAGGGCATGTCAGATGATACGGAAGAAACACTCACCTAGCATAGAGTCTAGGCATTTGAAAATGATAGTATCAGCATGTTGGGGTGATAGCACTGATAAGCAATGTCCTAGTATAGCTAGTGTTAAGTTATAAACCACTGCGGGAGAAGCACGGGGCAGTTACACTTTGGTGCTAGTTAGCACTAATCATGGGTGACATGGCAACCTCGGCCCCTGCGCACAATGCTCCCTTTTTTTTCTCGTAATTTAAAAAGTTGAAGGTAGGACTTTACGGGAGGAGGGGAGGGAATGGGATCGGTGAGGCCAGGTTGGGGGTGGTCTGCTGTGGGAGGGGGGGAGGAGGTCTTTTTATCGTCATGTCCATAAAGGGATGTGGGGGAATTTGCTGTTTTCTTGTTTATGCACACTGCCTGCGCTGCAAGGCCGACATTGCACATGTAGGGCCAGATGTAGGTCGCCAATTACCGGTCGGTAACGGACGATTTCGGTCGTTACCGACCGGTAATTGGTTTTTGAGATGTAGGGGCCAATATTTTACAGAATCGGTAAATTTACCGAAACGGTAAATTTACCGAATCTGTAAAATACCGAATCGGTAATTTTACCGATTCGGTAAAACCCAGATGTAGGTAGCACTGTTTACAGTGCTACAGGCCTTCAGAATTCGGTATTTTACCACCCAATCCAATTGGGTGGTAAAATACCGAATTCAGGTGTGCATGCACATCTGTGCATGCACACCTGTGCCATGTGGCACACAGACATGCCCTTAGGGCCTGTCTGTGTGCCACATGGCACACATGCCTGTATTTGGGGTGCTAGAAGGTGTCAAAATGACACCCCCTGCACCCTTGCTGATATCGGTATTTACCGATTCTGTAAATACCGATTCGGTAATGCACATTGATTCCTATGGGCTTCAATGTGCAGAATCGGTAAATACCGAATCTTAACGATGCGGTATTTACCGATTCTGAAATACCTACATCTCCCCCCCCTCTATTTTACCACTTCTTAAATACCCAATCGGTATGATTCGGTATTTAAGAAGTGGTAAAATAAAATTACCTACATCTGGCTGTTAATGCTTATACATAAGCCCGATGGCTGATAGGACTGAGGGGACGCGAGGTGATAAGCCCGCAGCGCTCCGAGCCCTAACATGGAACGTACGTGGCCTTAATGACCACCGTAAGCTTCGAAAGGTGCTAAACTATCTCCAAAGACAGAATGTTGACCTGGCCCTCCTACATGAGACCCACCTGCCACTTACAAGCAGGATGCTGCTCAATAAGGGACTAGCTGGGCACATTATGGCAGCAGGATTCACAACTCACTCCAGGGGTGTGCTGACCTGGGCCAACCCTAGGTCGAAGCTGGCATTAACACTCTTGAAGGCTGACCCTGACGGTAGATATGTAATCTCACAATGTGTAGGTATGGGACTGGAACTGTTAGTCATAAATGTGTATGGTCTGAAATATGATTCCCCGGAATTCTATCTAAATCTGGCGCAGGCAGTACGCGCATTTCCTGTTACACAGGTGCTGTGGGGAGGGGATCTAAACTTGGTATTGGATCCGGCTTTAGATAGATCGGCAGGCCCCCCTTCACAGGCCTTCTGCTTCCGGCCAATCACTACAGGCTGAGCTCACCGTGCTGGGACTAGAAGATGTATGGAGGCACAGACACCCGGAGAAGGGAGGTTATACGCATTACTCAGCATACCATGACACCCATACTAGGATTGATTACTGGATAGCGTCCTTTCCCGTGCTATCACGCATCAAGGCATGCACAGTCCTTGCACGCACTATATCTGACCACTCCCCAATTCTGCTCATAATGGAGTCACCTAAGCACACAATCCCCCCATTTACATGGCGCTTCCCACCGAACTCATTATTAGACCCCGTGTTTAGAGGCGAACTGGCGGAGGAGATTGACACCTTTTTTGACATTAATATAGGCTCAGTAGTAGACTTTCGCACAGTTTGGGAGGCCTTCAAGTATATATAAGAGGCATAGCGAAGTCAAAGCACTCGAGTGTCCTTAAATCCATCAGGCGGAGGCTGTCAGAGTTGGAAAAGCAGCTTGCGTCCCTCGAGAGGAGACAGCAGAACACTCAGGATGAGGCAGTAGCTCAGGAGATTAAGGCCCTAATAACGGAATACAACGAAGAAGCGGACAGGGAAGTCCAGCATATGGGTAAATATGCGACGGCCTGCACGTATGGGGAGGAGGAGCGGCCGAGCTCGCTCTTAGCTAAAATACTTAAGGGCAGCAGGGGTAATGATCACAAATGAGAGGGACATTGCAGATATGTTTCGGAGCTATTATTCTGATCTCTACTCCTCCAAAAGCAGTGACCTCACCGATGAGACTAGGGACTATTTGGAGCATATAGAACTGCCCATGCTTACCAACGCACATCGAGAATTTCTGGCACTACCCATAGAAAAAGATGAAATAATAGAGGCACAGGCGAGTATGCGTTCAGGCAGCGCCCCGGGCATTGACGGCTTAACGGTGGGCTTTTATAAAGCTTTCCAGGAAAAGCTGGTTCCCCACTTGGCCAAGCTCTTCGATGTTATTTGTGTAGAGGGCAATATGCCAGCATCCATGAGAGAGGCCCTCAGAGTCACTATACTAAAACCCGGAAAATCCCCGAGCGAATGCAGTTCATACAGACCACTGTCCCTTTTGAACATGGATGCCAAGATCTATGCGAAGATATTGGCAACCCATCTGGCCCTCCTGGCCCCTGTGCTTGTGGCCCCCGAACAGGCGGGTTTCATCCCCAACAGAAACTTGACGTATAATATTCGAATGGTCTTGGGAACTATACAACATATACGACAAGACACAAAAGCAGTTGCAGTCTTCCTAGACATGGAGAAAGCCTTTGACTCAGTAGAATGGCCATTCATGTCGCTAGTGCTGGGGAGACTCGGCCTGGGCAAGCCGTTTCGGCAAATGATAGGAGCATTGTACCATAAACCTACGGCGATGCTTCGTGTCAGCGATCTAGTGACTGACCCCTTCCCGATTGGCAGAGGCACGCGGCAGGGCTGCCCTCTGTCCCCACTGTTATACGCATTGGTAGCTGAGCCGCTAGCTTGCGCATTGCGTGAATACCACGGGCATGAGGGCGTCAGTTTTCCGACATACAAAATTGTAGTCTCGACATATGCGGACGACACACTATTATACATTAGAAATCCAGAACATAACCTGCCGACAATGCTCAGAGAAGTAGTTCGATTTGGTGCGCTCGCTGGTTTACGCGTTAATTGGTCAAAGTCGGTAGCGCTCCCTCTCACCCCGAGTACTGAGTGCTTTGACATTGAATACCCCCTGCAGTGGTCTCTAGACCCGGTGAGGTATCTGGGTGTTAAGATCCACATGGACTCTGAGACGCTGCTAAGAGAGAACTACGGTGTGGCCTACAGTAAGCTGGAGGACGATGTGGAGGCCTTGTGCAAACTCCCCCTCACCCTAATGGGGCGCATTGCCATCATGAAAATGGTAGTTCTACCCAGATTTCTATTCCTGTTTAGCGCCATTCCGATGGTACTATCAAAGGCATTTTTCCAAACCATGACACAACTAATGGTCAAGCTTGCATGGGCAGGAAAACAACCGAGAGTGCGGTGGTCCATTTTGCCGCTTCCCTACGACATGGGCGGGCTGGGTGCACCGGACTTGGAGCTCTATTACAGAGTCGTTCAGGCTGCGCACCTACACACTTGGATACACGGCAACACACACATATTCAGCACGCCCGCATGGAGCGACTATTCGCTGACCCCCTGCCTCTTCCGGCCATGATTTGTTGACCGGTAGACCGCAGAACGGGTATACTGGACTCTATAACGGCCACGAACCATTCCTGGCACTCCTTGCTGATGGCTCATGGAGGGGTGCTATTGTACTCACCCATTATGCCTCTTGAATGGGCAATATGGCTACTGCCATTGCGAGAGCGTGGAGTCATACAAGCCATGCACAAAATTGGTATTATAGTGACAGGGGACCTATTTTCGAACGGCACGGCCAAAACCTGGGTACAGGTCGAAGTGAATGCCGGAGACATTGTCCCGTTCTTGGTGCTGTTGGGACTCTTTATTTTATGCAATTCAATAAAACCTGAATTCGCGGTCGCGAGTGCGTTTATTAGTCCACAGGCATAACATATATTGTGATAAATATGGGAAAGGGTAAAGAATGGGCGAGACCCCTATTTAGAGCAAAGTATGACCAGCATTAACAATGGCATTTACGTACATGTATACAAGAAACACCCACCTTAAGTATTAGCAAAGGTCTTAGATGCACAGTTCGAGATTGTAAAGAACGCAATGACCTGTGTGAGAATGCTGAGGGATGTGCAGTGTTTGCAGCTTTGCTGTATTAGCCTTGCTGCATGATGGTGAACATTTCGTTTTAATGAGCATTGTTGCCTGAAAATTCGTATGAGGTTTATCCATTTCCATATAATACCTTCTAAAGTCGACCCAAGTGGTGATCAAATGTGTTGACAAGCACGGTTTTCTTAGGAGCAGTGCTTACAATGGGATGAGAAACTTACAGGAGTATTTGAAGGGGCGTGGCCCATGAAGCACACCTGGAAATCTTTCCCGAGAGGCGTGGTTTTTTTAATGAAGAGCTAAGTCTGAACCCTGTGCGTGACGCATCGTTGTGCGTGACCAGCACGTGTGGCAGCCACTTCTGTTCTCCACTTCACGCCCCTTCTGTAAGGGCCCTCCTCTTCATGCTCCTTCTGTAAGGGCCCTCCTCTTCACGCCCCTTCTTTAAGGGCCCTCCTCTTCGTGTCCCTTCTTTAAGGGCCCTCCTCTTCGTGCCCCTTCTTTAAGGGCCCACCTCTTCGTGCTCCTTCTTTAAGGGCCCTCCTCTTCACGGCCCTTCTTTAAGGGTCCTCCTCTTCCCGCTCCTTCTTAAAGGGCCCTCCTCTTCACGCCCCTTCTTAAAGGGCTCTCCTCTTCACGCCCCTTCTATAAGGACCCTCCTCTTCATGCCCCTTGTTTAAGGGCCCTCTTCTTCACGCCCCTTCTTTAAGGGCCCTCCATTTCATGCCCCTTCTTAAAGGGCCCTTGTTGGACCCGGCCTCGTGGCGTGGTCCTACCCCTCCCGCATGGCGGACCCAGGACGACATCGGCCCTCCATCAGCCCGCTGTCGCCCCCCCCGGAACACTACCCTCCACGAACTATCAACGAGAGCAGCCCCTGGCAACCAACGACTCTCCCCGGCGACCCTGCTCGCCCCAAACCCGACAGGTCCGGCTACCAGCCCGAGCCACCATTCCAGGCCCGACTCCATCTTGAACCATCCGCCGAGCCCTGCTGACGCTGTCGCGGCTCCACTAAGCTGAACCATCCGCCGAGCCCTGCTGACGCTGTCGCGGCTCCACCAAGCTGAACCATCCTCCGAGCCCTGCTGACGCTGTCGCGGCTAGACCCAGATGAACCATCTCCGGAGCCCTGCTGACGCTGTCGCGGCTCCCGGCACCCCCCAGCTCGAGGATTGAGAGCTGTGCGCAGGGTTGCCTAGTACCAGCTGGTACCAAGACTGTCCCGCTACCCCCCTTCCCCGGACATTGAGACTTTGTTGGGATCTCACGATCCTCCTGTACATATTTCTGCGGAACCTTGCCTTTATTCTCTATATAAAGACTCTTAAATCTACTCTTGTGTGGTGTCTCTCTGTGGTGGTGTGATTGCTCGGCTGTTACGATAGTAGGAGAGGAGCCTCTCCCAAGAGGCCTCTCGACGGCGCTCGGCCAATTCCAGTCAGACATCTTCTGCCTCCCCTGGAACCGCCTTTCTAACATTGGTGGCAGGCGTCGGGATCCGAGCCGACGCATATCGGACAGCGAGCAACTCGCCCACTACTAACAGAGACCACCGCAACCATGAGCGATAAAGAAGCCGGATCGACCGCAGAGTTCCAGAAGGAACTATTGGAAGAGTACACCCATAAAGAACTCAAACAGTTCTGCAAAAACTTAGGTATCGCTACCACCGGACTAAGTACAAAGGAAGATTTTAAAGAAGCGCTGCAAACATGGGTGGAGGCCCGAGGGACACCACCCCCGACCGGAGGCGAACCCGCCCCAGACGTGCACCCGGGGACCTCCGCAGCCCCCGTAGAGGAAAGAAGCACCAACAAAGACCCGGGCCTCTCCCACGAAGATGCCCGAGAACGAGAGAGAAGCCGGCTCCACGAGTTGGAGCTCGCCCGACTCAGGCTGGACGGAGAACTCCAGCTAGCGGAAAAGAAAATCGCCCTGGAGCAACTACGGCTGCAAGGAGACCTAGAGGAAAGACGAAGGCAGAGCGAATTGGAAGACAAGAAACTGACGTTCGAACACGAGCGTGGCCTCAAAGAGCTGGAGATCAAGGCCAAGAGTGAAGAAGCTGGCGCTGCTGTGCTCCGAAACCCCCCGCCTCCTGCCGACCCGAAGATCCACATCCCCAAGGACGTCGTCAAGGAATATTACAAAAATGACGACATCCAGCAGTGGTTTAAGGCCTATGAAGTCGCCATGGCCGCGCACCGCATACCCCGAAAAGATTGGGGCGCCGGCTTATGGGGAAGATTCGTCAGTGAAGGAAGAGACACCCTGCTGGACCTGGCCGACGACGTAATGTCCTCCTATGATCACATGAAGGACGCCCTGCTCACCCGGTATGGACTCACCCCTGAGATGTACCGGCAGAGATTCAGAGACTGTAAAAAAATCCCCGGTACTACATGGGTGGAGTACGTGAACTTCTATAGCAGAGCACTGGACGGGTGGATAAAGGGCAGCAAAGTGACCACCTACGAGCAGCTGTTCGACCTCATCGTATGGGAGCACCTCTCCAACAACTGCTTTGTCGAGCTCAGACAGCATCTACTTGACAGCAAGCTGACCGAGCCACGGAAACTCGCCGTCGAGGCCGATCGATGGGTGAGCACCCGGATCCCCCGGACCCCAGTAGGAGAGTCCGGACGAAACACCCAAGGGCACCTCCGCCAGCGAGGCGGCGGGGGAGGCCAGAACCGGAGCCGAGAGTTCCCACCTGCATCGCCCAGGAGCCCCCCTCGGGGGTCGCCCCAGAACAACACTTCACCATCCCTGATCCGGAGAGGGCCTCCCCCAGCACGGCCAGGGCCCCGCCCGAACTTTACCTGCCACAGATGCCAGCGACCAGGTCACTACGCCAGTGACCCCCAATGCCCAATGAACCAGCGCGCCGGCCTCGCCGGATCTCCGACCCGCCAGATCGCTGCCGCAGCCCTGGGAGAAGGAGGCGAGGAAGGAGAGGAGGTCTATGACGAGGACCAGACCGAGTGGGAGCCAGCCGCCATGGCTCTAGTCTGCCTGGGCGAGAGAGACATGATTCCCCGGGCTCCACTCCCGAGCAACACCCAAAAGTACCGTCAGTGGGTCAACATTAATGGGTGACGGACTGAAGCCCTCCGTGACACTGGAGCCAGTGTGACAGCCGTCCGCTGCCACCTGGTGACCCCTGAACAGATCCTACCGAATGTGCTGTGCCCCGTGCTGGCCGCTGACAATTCCGAGACCCTGTGCCAGATGGCCCGAATCCCCTTCGAATGGGGAGGGGTGTCGGGCATGCTAAAGGTGACCGTCCGGGATGACGCCCCCGTGGACTGCCTCCTCGGAAACGACCTCGAGAGTTCCCCCTGGGCCCAAGTCGAGCGGAGAGAGCATCTGGGAATGCTGGGACTACCCGAGTGGGTTTGTGTGACCACCCGATCCATGGCCACCCGGACCCCGGCACCAGCGGAGACCGCCCCGACCGAAGAACAAGAATGGCCCGCGCCTCCGCCACCCGCCATCGATGAAGAAACCGGCCCTGAGCCCAGGCCACCAGGGCCCAACCGCGAAGACCCCGCCGAGCTCGGCGATATCCCTGAACTAAGCCAATGGCGCCAGGAAGGTGGTCCCACCCGAGAACAATTCCGGCAGGAACAGAAGACCTGTCCCTCCCTCGAGGGGACCCGGCAGCAAGCTGCAGCTCAAGCCGCCGGGGACACGTTGGGGTCCCACTGGGTCTACTGGGACCACGACCTCCTATACAGTGAACAGAAAATTGCTGAACTGGGGGCCAGCCGAGTGTTGGTGGTCCCCTTACGATTCAGAGACTTCCTCCTGAACCTGGCACACGACGTGCCCCTCACCGGGCACCTGGGGCAGGACAAAACTTACAGCCGCCTGGTGACCCACTTCTACTGGCCCAAGATGCGCAACGATGTGAGCAATCACTGCAGGACCTGGGACAGCAGGTCTGGGTCATGTCCCCGGTCGAGCCGTGTGCCCTCCAGGACAAATGGGCAGGGCCCTTCAAAGTGGTGGAGCGCAAGAGTCCCGTCACCTATCTGGTGGACATGGAGTCCCCCAGGAACCCCCTCTGGGTCCTGCACGCCAACCGGCTCAAGCCTCACTTTGCCCGCACGGAGCTGAGCCTGCTGCTAGATACAGATGACGGGGCCGAAGACGACTCCGAGCCCCTGCCCGACCTCCTGAAGTACTCTGAAAAAAGATGGCTCCGTCGAGGGAGTTCCCCTCTCCTCCGCCCTGACCCCCGAACAGCGCCAGGACTTCCAAGAGCTGTTGGGGCAGTTTGCGGACCTGTTTTCCCTCACTCCCGGGGTCACGCAGTGGTGTGTCCATGAAGTCGACACCGGGGACAGCCCGCCCATGCGACACCGGGCCTACCGAGTTCCTGACCGAGTCCAGGCCTGCAGAGCTCCGGTTTTGTGTCGACTACCGGGGACTGAATGCCGTTACCAGGGCCGACGCCCATCCCATCCCCCAGGCGGATGAAATGATCGATTGCCTGGGGGCCGCCAGGTATCTCAGCACCTTCGACCTCACGGCCGGGTACTGGCAGATCGGCCTCACCCCTGGTGCCCAAGAACGATCCGCCTTCTCCGACTTCCGTTCATTCTGGGAATCGGTTAGATACTTCCACAAGTAAGTCACTCACACGGGGCACCCGTCTTTTTTCATCACGGTTATTGAGACTCTAATTGTTACCTTCACCTCGCATGCACGCGGTGGGGATTTACTGGGCGCTGACATTCACGCTGTTTACGAGTTCATTTTGAACACTCTATTATTTTGTTTCTAACACCCGCGCATTGTTAGCGGCTTCACGGTATCGATCTATCTTTCGGGTTTCACACTTCTTTTGAGCTACCTTTTTAGCCACTTAAACTATCAGGTTCTCTGAACTTACCTATGGTGTTTAATTTATTTCACCTCGGCGACGTTTGTATAATGCGTTGATTGTGGTGATTATCACTGTCATTGGGAATTACCTTGGAGAGTGGTGCACGCAGATTTATTCACGTTACATCTGAAATTTGATGGTATGTTTTACATTGCTGATGGAATGTTTATTTGAATATCGTTTATTTGGATTGTTTTTTGTAGAGTAATCCCCTGAAGAAGGGCGGAGCCCGAAATGCATCGGGTTGTGTTAACAGCATGCTTAATCCAACAATAAGGATTTGATACGGGTTAATTGAACCATTGATTGGTGAATCAACCAACATGAAGAAATTATGAGAAAAAAATAAATTTGATTTGAAAATTTGGATGAATTTCCCTCGTATAACTCATGATTAACTATGGATTTAAATAATATGACCTGATTGGTCTTTCATGTAGTGCTCGGAGTCGCCTTCTCCTGGTTGAGAGGGCCTTGTACTAGTTCCTTGGATTTCTCACTGCAAGGCCAGACAGTGTTCAACTCCTGCAGCACACCTCACCTTACACCTCTGGTTTAGCTTTATTCACTTGAAAAAAAGCTGTGCGAGTTCCCCCAACACACAGTTGTGACTCTCCCCGCCTTCAGCTGGAGGGGACGTGTGTTGGACCCGGCCTTGTGGCGTGGTCCTACCCCTCCCGCATGGCGGACCCAGGATGACATCGGCCCTCCATCAGCCCGCTGTCGCCCCCCCCGGAACACTACCCTCCACGAACTATCAACGAGAGCAGCCCCTGGCAACCCACGACTCTCCCCGGCGACCCTGCTCGCCCCAAACCCGACAGGTCCGGCTACCAGCCCGAGCCACCATTTCAGGCCCGACTCCATCTTGGGCCCATCACGTCCCGAGCACGTGGCCTCGGTCCGACCCCGGCCGCGGCCCCAGCGAAGCCCCGACATCATGGCACCAAGATCAACCCAGGTGGTAAAGTGGCCACTTGGCGGATCCCGGAGGAGAGGAGTTTCGATGGCCCTCCAGCCGTCCCCGGACGCCTGGTATCGATCGCCCCCAGCCTCCCTGGGCGTTGGCTCCACCCCCCTGCTGAGTGTCTGGACACCTTCCTCCCGGCCCCTCTGCCCCCCCAAGCGCGAGGGTCCGGACATCAAAGGACTCCAGTCCTATATCTGGGCCAGCCCTGGGTCAGGAAGTCAGTTGTATCTGGGAGTCGAAGCCCTGCTGACCTCGTCGCGGCTGATCCTGATAAGAACTCTGGAACCTGGGACCTGGAACCTCTGAGCCCTGCTGACGCTGTCGCGGCTCCCCTACGCTGAACCATCTGCCGAGCCCTGCTGACGCTGTCGCGGCTCTACCAAGCTGAACCACCTTCTGAGCCCTGCTGACGCTGTCGCGGCTCCACCAAGCTGAACCATCCTCCGAGCCCTGCTGACGCTGTCGCGGCTCGACCCAGCTGAACCATCTCCGGAGCCCTGCTGACGCTGTCGCGGCACCCGGCACCCCCCAGCTCGAGGATTGAGAGCTGGGCGCAGGGTTGCCTAGTTGCCTAGTAACAGCTGGTACCAAGACTGTCCCGCTACCCCCCTTCCCCGGACATTGAGACTTTGTTGGGATCTCACGATCCTCCTGTACATATTTCTGTACATATTTCTGCGGAACCTTGCCTTTATTCTCTATATAAAGACTCTTAAATCTACTCTCGTGTGGTGTCTCTCTGTGGTGGTGTGATTACTCGGCTGTTACGATAGTAGGAGAGGAGCCTCGCCCAAGAGGCCTCTCGACGGTGCTCGGCCAATTCCATATGGAGAGGTGGAGTTCGGGGCGGCAGTCAGACATCTTCTGCCTCCCCTGGAACCGCCTTTCTAACAGCCCTCCTCTTCACGCCTCTTCTTAAAGGGCCCTCCTCTTCACGCCCCTTCTTACAGGGCCCTCCTCTTCACGCCCCTTCTTAAAGGGCCCTCCTCTTCACGCCCCTTCTTAAAGGGCCCTCCTTAAAGGGCCCTCCTCTTCACGCCCCTTCTTAAAGGGCCCTCCTCTTCACGCCCCTTCTTAAAGGGCCCTCCATTTCACGCCCCTTCTTAAAGGGCCCTCCTCTTCACGCCCCTTCTTAAAGGGCCCTCCATTTCATCATCTTATCTCTCACACTACTGCACAGAGACACCCTCCTTCGTTATTGTGACAGCTGTGCACACCCTTCACTCTCTCCGGAGAATGAGACATGTGTGCACATATACCACACTCCAGAGTGCGTCCTGCAATGAGTCCAAGGAACATAGGAGCAGACCATCTGAACACTGTGTGACCCAGGGTCTTGGCTGTATAAAAGCCCACTTCATTCAGCCTTAAGTCCAGCTCTCTGAAGGGTTTCAAGTTATGAACTCCCCTCCTTGAGGCAACTCAGAGTTAGCAGGATTGAGTGTAAATGAGGCAGATGTTGCATCAAAAACAAAACTACAGATGTCATCTGTGAAATGACATGAAGGGTCACAAACCTTACAAAAGGCAGTAACATGTCTGAAAGTAAACAGGGCTGCATTACTCACTGAGGTTCACTTGAGGTTTCTTGCACTCATTGCCAAGAGCGAGATGAGGATTTTAAAGTTAAGAACATAAACAAAGGTCTCAGGACGGACCTCTTTGGGCTGGCTTCATATTGCAGTTGGCCTTGACTCCAGCTCACATTTCATCATGTTGACTGTTTGCTGGGTCACTCCGCCTCTTATCGAGTGAGTGAGTGAATTGTATTGCATATGCAGGACTATTTACCATCTTAAAAGTACACTGACTCATCAAACATTAAAGTCCTTTGAATAAAAAGAAAACATTTCTTTTTCCTTAGTAGCAGGTTTTTGTTAAAACCTTTCAATCTGGACTAAAAAAAGCAAGCCTGACCTATTGGTTTTATCAGTGCTCGTTATTATTACTACTGGTGTTGAGCAGGGCACACACAACTTAACCCCCTGCTTTAGATACTGACCCATCCCCCTACATTCCTTGTGACCCTGGGTCAAACTCTATTGACCTCACGTATAGGTTGTTTTATTTTTAAAAATAGGTCCCAGGGCTTTGTACGTCCTCTTTTAGACTTGCATCCCTCATGAGTGGAGTTCGAATTGTGCTTACTCTGCTTTTTCCACCCAACTTTAAGTTGGTTATAAAATTGACTGCAAAGCACAGCAAATGCACTGACGTGTCCAGTAGAAGCACATGGTCTGCCTGTGATTAGTGCCATCTCTACATCCGGTGTACAAACACGATCCCCGTGCAAATGCAGTTTGTACTAAGTACTTTGTGCCCTACAATTGAGTGAGGGTCTCTAAACAAGGCTCTTGTGGGATGTGCCAGATATGACTGTATGCAACATAAGGCTCATTTATTGATTATCGAGTTCTGGTCTTGCACTTACGCAACAAAGCTATGGCGAAAAACCACCTTTGGTGAAATGGGAGCCATGTTCAAAGTACATGAATCATGGGCCTGTCCTCCCTGAAATGCAATCCTAAGCAGTGTTCAAAAGATCCCTTTTCAGCTGTTCAAAAACTACAGGTACTTTGATTAATCTGTCAATTTTTGTTCCAGGCCATTCCACAGTCTCTGTGGCTCTGGACGCCCAAGATTCTGGTACCCTTGTTCAGCCATTTGAAGGCTTTTTGTTAGCCACCTCCTTAGTACCACCTTGCCTTCATTTGTCACCTCCCATGAGGACTGGCCCATTTACTTTGGTTCTTACAAGGTATGTCTTTTTTAGTCGGTAAGCGCTATTTTCATGAATGGGTTTATCCTGCTGCAGGCATGGCAGGCTTTCCTGCAACATTCAGTGCGCCATGCGCGCTTTCACTTTTTGGAGCAGCCCAGGACAATGGCGGCCGCTTCTTTGAATGGAGCTCGCATTTACAAGAGTTTGAGCTATTGTCGTTGTAGATCACAATGCCTTTTATTTGTGTGGGAATTTGCAAAAGAGACAAATAAACGGCATTGTCATTTACAAGACCTATTGCATTGCAAATGCTTGTTTAAACTTGTGGGCACCAGCCTTGTGACATCTTTTTAAACTATTTCGGAGTGACCCCGCTTTTATACATTCAAATTTTTTCCAACGTGTTCGGTGGGTTACCGCTGCTCCTCATTGTACTTTGTGACATTTCTGTCCTGTTCCTGTTATGCCTCAATGAATGTTTCATTTGTGGTCCTGCCAGCGCAGGCATCGCGGCAGCTGTACTGTGATCGAATGCTGCAACTTTTTGGAATGATGCACTTAGCAGCTTTGGATGAAAAGTTCTACTTAACCTTCCGCTACGCCTATTTCACCAGTGTACAACCTGTGTTTCATTGTATCAGGTGCCCCTTTCAATGGGACATGGACATCTGCCTGACTATGCCACCACAAGCTGTTGATGGATTCCTTGTGGCCCATTACAGGTCAATTCCTTCGGTATGCAACTGATTTATGGCTGATGACCAGAGGTGCTACCTATGCAACAGCACAGCGTCTTCTGGATCTCAGCATCATCAAAGTTAGCAACGGTTGTTTTCTGTTGGTCCCACCAACGTCTTGCAGGGAAGAGCATGTTTGTTCTTGTGACCTGCTCAATTGGATGGCTGATGTCCCTACTTTTAGAAAGTTCAGATTTCTTACTGGAATCGCTGCCTTTCCACTTGGCATCCCAGTTCCTGGCCCCCAACGACACGCCATAACTGGGCACTTTCTTTAAACTATTTTTTTTGCCTGGCTGACATGATAACTAAATGAGAAATGTGTCAAACGCATGTATTCGAACACTTTGCTTTTGCTTCCCTGCTGAGTTCTGTCATGATCTTGGGTGCTTCTATTCTGACCAAGGTGAGGGTGTCAAATGTCCCCTGCAGGGCCATTGTTGTTTTTCCTATGGTAGCCTAAGCAGGCTGCACTCTGCGTTGCACACATTATTACGTTGTTTTTGTGTTCTGTCCTTTCCTGGGATCTCGTCTGAACACAGTGAACAGGGTCAAACAACAATACCCCTTGTTATTGTTTTCTGGTCAGGCTCTAGCACCAAGACAAAACATACAGATGCAGCTGTCTTTTGGGAACACGTACTCTTTGTCATGTAGGTATCCACAGACATGTGAAAGATGCACTTGGAGGGAGATTTTTAGAGAGAAGAGAGCGACTACAACTGTGATGTAGAACTTTCATCCGTGCATGCTAAGGTATGGGGTCTGCTGCAAACACCCAGAGATCTTCTGATGCGTAATCATTTTGCCTCAGTGGGAGGGGAGGGGGTTATTTTACCCTGTCGGATATCATGGCAGCTCTTTTTATGATTTGTGAATTGCTTGCTATACTGACTGTATTTGTATTAGGCTTTTCCTTGCTTATTTTGGCACATGTACTGCATACTAGAGCGTGATAGTTAAAATATGCATTTTAAACTTGTCTTAGTGTCTCTGTCAGAATTTACTGTGGACAAGTACATGTGTGAGAGTGAAAGGGTGTGTCCTGTCACCACGATTGCTGAGAGTCGGGAGTGTTGTGTTCTGGGGTGTCTAATCCCTTGCTCCTCTGTGAGTAGGAGGGCAAGTGAGACATGTTAGCGAGTCGGTCCAGCGCTCATGGGTGCTAAGGTGCTACGATGACTCAGTCCCTGTCTACTAAGGTTCTATGGTCCCGAGCATAGTTCCTTGACTCAGCAGAATCCCTGCAATCTTTCTCAGAGTAAACGTACCATGCCCAGGAAAGTGCATCTGCTCATCGTCAGCAGTGGTCTTATTCCATTTTTTAAGCCACAAACATGTATGTAGCCCGGATACATGTATGTAGCCCCGGATTCAGTTACATTCAGTGGGCTGGTGCACTAGCTGGAGGCAAAGTCTCTGCCTCGCAAGTAGTATTCAGAGATGTATTACATGCGCACCCATTCACAATGAGAATTAACACAAAATAAACAAACACAAAAGGCGAGACGTATTATCAATGACCAAAACAAATACACCTGTGTCTGCCTTCCCAGGGCCCAGGAAGGAAACCAGAGTTACAACTGAAAGGAATGTTGGTGTCCGCATTATCGACAAGGTTCATGATGAGGCAACAACTACAACAGCCAATAACTGTTCATAAAAATATAGCTTGACAACATGTAGCTTTACAAAACGCACCAATAAAATGAAGAATTAATTGTGACTCTATCCCTCAAAACAAGAGAATGACATTGCACTTTGTACTTTTTACAACAGAGCACACTCTTTGCAGTCTTCAGTCTTGCAGGAGCTCTTCTCCAGCCAGAAGTACTCTCCATAATCCCAAACCCCTCTGGGGGAGACACCATCAAGTTCACACATTCAACTCTCCCTAAAGCGAAAATGTGCTTAAGTGAAAAATGTCTCTTTCTAAGAAAAAGTTCATTTTGAGAATATTTTGGGGGCACGTTTTTGAAAATATCTCAAACAAGAATTACTGAAAGAAATCAAAGTGCACTGGGGGGGGGGAGGGGAGGGGCCCTTTGAACAATGACCACCACAATAAATCCCAAGCGCAATTTGTCATTTTATTATTTTCTTTCGCTAAAACTTCCTCATTTAAATTCAACTGTAAGGGCGTCCTTAACTAAACCAAAACTAGGAGTAGCTCGGCTAGTGAGCTAACCTGAGGTCAGTTGTTGGACCCGGCCTCGTGGCGTGGTCCTACCTCTTCCGCATGGCGGGCCCAGGACGACATCGGCCCTCCATCGACCCGCTGTCAACCCCCGGACACCACCCTCAACGAACTCTCGACGAGAGACGCCCCCCCGGCTCTCCCCCTCTGGAACCCGGCTTGCCCCAACTCTGCAGGTCCGGTCACCACCCCGGGCCACCCTTCCGGACCCGACTCCATCTTGGGCCCATCGCGTCCCGAGCACGTGGCCTCGGCCCGACCCCGGCCGCGGCCCCAGCAAAGCCCCGACATCATGGCACCAAGATCAACCCAGGTGGTAAAGTGGCCACTTGGTGTATCCCGGAGGAGAAGAGTTTCGATGGCCCTCCAGCCGTCCCCAGACGCCTGGTATCGATCGCCATCCGGCCTCCCTGGGCGCTGGCTCCACCCCCCTGCTGGGTGTCTGGACACCTTTATCCCGGCCTCTCTGCCCCCCAGGCGCGAGGGTCCGGACATCAAGGGACTCCCGTCCTATATCTGGGCCAGCACCGGGTCAGGAAATCAGTTGTATCTGGGAGTCGAAGCCCTGCTGACCTCGTCGCGGCTGATCCTGATAAGATCTCTGGAACCTCTGAGCCCTGCTGACGCTGTCGCGGCTCTGCCAAGCTGAACTACACTCCGAGCCCTGCTGACGCTGTCGCGGCTCTACCTAGCTGAACCATCCGCCGAGCCCTGCTGACGCTGTCGTGGCACCACCAAGACGAACCATCCACCGAGCCCTGCTGACGCTGTCGCGGCTCGACCAAGCTGAACCACCTTCGGAGCCCTGCTGACGCTGTCGCGGCTCGACCAAGCTGAACCACCTTCGGAGCCCTGCTGACGCTGTCGCGGCCCGACCAAGCTGAACCACCCTCGGAGCCCTGCTGATGCTGTCGCGGCTCCTAGCACCCCCCAGCTCGAGGATTGAGAGCTGTGCGCAGGGTTTCCTAGTACCAGCTGGTACCGAGACTGTCCCGCTACCCTATTCCCCGGACATTGAGACTTTACTGGGATCCAACGATCCCCTTGTATATATTGCTGCAGAACCGTGCCTTTATTCCTTATATAAAGACTCTTAAACCTACTCTTGTGTGGTGTCTCTCTGTGGTGGTGTGGGTGCTCGGCTGTCACGATCCTAGGAGAGGGACCTCGCCAAGGAGGCCTCTCGACGGCGTTCGGCCAATTCCATACGGAGAGGTGGGTTTCGGGGCGGCAGTCAGACATCTTCTATCTCCCCTGAAATTGCCTTTCTAACATTGGTGGCAGGCGACGGGATCCGAGCCGACGCATATCGGACAGCGAGCAATTCGCCCACTACTAACAGAGACCACAGCAACCATGAGCGAGAAAGAAGCCGGAACGACCGCAGAGTTCCAGAAGGAACTATTGGAGGACTACACACATAAAGAACTCAAACAGTTCTGCAAAAACTTAGGTATCGCTACCACCGGACTAAGTACAAAGGAAGATTTTAAAGAAGCGCTGCAAACATGGGTGGAGGCCCGAGAGACACCACCCCGACCGGAGGTGAACCGGTCCCAGACGTGCACCAGGGGACCGCAGCGGCCCCCGTAGAGGAAAGGAACCCCAACCAAGACCCAGGCCTCTCCCACGAAGATGCCCGAGAACGAGAGAGAAGCCGGCTCCACGAACTGGAGCTCGCCCGACTCCGGCTAGACGGAGAACTCCAGCTAGCGGAAAAGAAAATCGCCCTTGAGCAACTACGGCTACAAGGAGACCTGGAAGAAAGACGCAGACAAAGCGAATTGGAAGAAAAGAAGCTCACGTTCGAACACGAGCGTGGCCTCAAAGAGCTGGAGATCAAGGCCAAGAGCGAAGAAGCTGGCGCCGCGGTGCTCCGCAACCCCCCGCCTCCTGCCGACCCGAAGGTCCACATTCCCAAAGATGTGGTCAAGGAGTACTACAAGAATGACGACATCCAGCAGTGGTTTAAGGCCTATGAAGTTGCCATGGCCGCACACCGCATTCCCCGGAAAGATTGGGGTGCCGGCCTATGGGGGAGATTCGTCAGCGAAGGAAGAGACACCCTGCTGGACCTGGCCGACGACGTGATGTCCTCCTATGATCACATGAAGGACGCCCTGCTCACCCGGTATGGACTCACCTCTGAGATGTACCGGCAGAGATTCAGAGACTGTAAAAAGATCCCCGGTACTACATGGGTGGAGTACGTGAACTTTTATAGCAGAGACCTAGATGGATGGATAAAGGGCAGCAAGGTGACCACCTACGAGCAGCTGTTCGACCTCATCGTGGGGGAGCACCTCTCCAACAACTGCTTTTTTAGCTCAGACAGCATCTACTCGACAGCAAGCTGACAGAGCCACGGAAACTCGCAGTCGAGGCCGATCGATGGGTGAGCACCCGGGTCCCCCGGACCCCGATAGAGTCCGGACGGAACACGCAAGGGCATCCCCGCCAGCGAGGCGGCGGCGGAGGCCAGAACCGGAGCCGAGACTTCCCGCCGGCGTCACCCCGGAGTCCACCCCGGAGGTCGCCCCAGAACAGCACCTCACTGTCCCTGACCCGTAGAGGGCCCCCCTCCACATGACCGGGGCTCCACCCGAACATTACCTGCCACAGATGCCAACGGCCAGGTCACTACGCCAGTGACCCCCAGTGCCCAATGAACCAGCGCCCCGGCATTGCCAGGCCCCGACCCGCCAGATCACGGCCGCAGCCCTGGGGGAAGGAGGCGAGGAGGAAGAAGAGGTCTACAACGAGGACCAGACCAAGTGGGAGCCAGCCGCCATGGCCTTAGTCTGTCTTGGGGAGAGAGACATGATTCCCCGGGCCCCACTCCCGAGCAACACCCAAAAGTACCGACAGTGGTTCCACATTAATGGGCGCCGGACCGAAGCACTCCGTGACACGGGAGCCAGTGTGACAGCCGTCCGCTGCCACCTGGTGACCCCCGAACAGATCCTACCGAATGTGCTGTGCCCCGTGCTGGCCGACGACAATTCCGAAACCCTGTGCCACATGGCCCGCATCCCCTTCGAGTGGGGAGGGGTGTCAGGCATGCTAAAAGTAACTGTCCGAGACGACGCCCCGGTGGACTGCCTCCTCGGAAACGATCTCGAGAGCTCCCCCTGGGCCCAAGTCGAGCGGAGAGAGCATCTGGAGATGCTGGGACTCCCAGAGTGGGTTTGTGTGACAACCCGATCCATGGCCGCCCGGGCCCCGGCACCGGCGGAGGCCGCCCCGACTGAAGAACCAGAATGGCCCGCGCCTCCGCCACCCGCCATCGATGCAGACACCGGCCTTGAGCCCGGGCCCCCAGGGCCCCGCCGCGAACACCTCACCGAACTCGGCGACATCCCTGAACTAAGCCAATGGTGCCAGGAAGGTGGTCCCAGCCGAGAACAATTCCGGCAGGAACAGAAGACCTGCCCCTCCCTCGAGGGGACCCGGCAGCAAGCCGCAGCTCAAGCCACCGGGGACACATCGGGGTCCCACTGGGTCTACTGGGACAACGACCTCCTATACAGTGAACAAAAAATTGCTGAGCTGCGGGCCAGCCGAGTGTTGGTGGTCCCCCTACGATTCAGAGACTTCCTCTTAAATCTGGCGCACGATGTGCCCCTCGCCGGGCACCTGGGGCAGGACAAAACTTACAGCCGCCTGGTGACCCACTTCTACTGGCCCAAGATGCGCAGCGATGTGAGCAACCACTGCAGGACCTGTCCGACCTGTCAAGCCAGTGGGAAGAGCGGGGGAAAAGCCAAGGCCCCGCTCCAACCATTTCCCGTGGTGACAACCCCCTTCGAGCGGGTGGGGATCGATATCGTGGGGCGCCTGGACCCCCGCACCTCACAAGGACACCGCTTCATCCTCGTCCTGGTGGACCACGCCACCCGCTACCCAGAAGCCATCCCCCTCCTGACCATAACGGCCCCCGTGGTGGGCCGAGCACTGATGGGGATCTTCTCCCGGGTAGGATTCCCCCGAGAGGTCGTGAGTGATCGGGGCACAAACTTTATATCAAAATATATGCGGTCCCTGTGGCAACAATGCGGGGTCACATATAAGTTCACCACCCCGTATCACCCCCAAGGAAATGGACTGGTGGAGAGGTTTAACAGAACCCTCAAGGGGATGATCAAGGGCCTAGAAGAACCCCTCCACCGAAAATGGGACGTCCTACTCCCCTGCCTCCGGTTTGCCTATCGGGAGGTACCTCAGAAATCCCTGGGGTTCAGCCCCTTTGAACTATTGTACGGACACCCTGTCCGAGGTCCCCTCAGCCTGGTCAAAGAAGGCTGGGAGACTACAGTCCGAGATGCTCCACCTGATGTCTACCGGTACCTCCTGACCCTCCGCAACCAGACTAGGAAGTTCCGGGTACTTGCCGAGGCCAATCTGGAGGCCAGTCAAGAGGAGATGAAACGCTGGTATGACCAGAACGCCTCGTCCATCGAGTTCGAGCCGGGCCAACAAGTCTGGGTCATGTCCCCTGTCGAACCCTGTGCTCTCCAGGACAAATGGATGGGGCCCTTCAAAGTAGTGGAGCGCAAGAGCCCCGTCACCTATCTGGTGGACATGGAGTCCCCCAGGAACCCCCTCCGGGTCCTGCACGCCAACCGGCTCAAGCCTCACTTTGCCCGCAAGGAACTGAGCCTGCTGCTAGCTACGGATGATGGGGCCGAAGACGACTCCGAGCCCCTGCCCGACCTCCTGAAGTACTCGGAGAAAGATGGCTCCGTCGAGGGAGTCCCCCTCTCCTCCGCCCTGACCCCCGAACAGCGCCAGGACTGCCCAGAGCTGTTGGGGCAGTTTGCGGACCTGTTTTCGCTCACTCCTGGGGTCACCCAGTGGTGTGTCCACGATGTCGACACCGGGGACAGCCCGCCCGTGCGACACCGGGCCTACCGAGTGCCCGACCGAGTCGGGGCCTGCATCCAGTCCGAAGTTGCCAAGATGCTCGCCCTGGGCGTGATCGAGCCCTCAGACAGTCCCTGGGCCAGTCCAGTTGTCCTGGTCCCGAAAGCCGCCGCCCCCGGTACCCCTCCAGAGCTCCGGTTTTGTGTTGACTACCGGGGACTGAATACCGTTACCAGGACCGACGCCCATCCCCTCCCCCGGGCGAATGAGCTGATCGATCACCTGGGGGCCGCCCGATACCTCAGCACCTTCGACCTCACGGCCGGATATTGGCAGATCGGACTCACCCCCGGGGCCCAAGAACGATCCGCCTTCTCGACCCCCGATGGCCACTTCCAATTCTAGGTGATGCCCTTCGGCATGAAAAATTCCCCCGCTACCTTCCAGAGACTAGTGAACAGAGTGCTGGCGGGGCTAGAAGAGTTCAGTGCCGCATACCTGGACGATATTGCAGTGTACAGTCTCCACTGGAATGAACACTTGAGACACCTCTGGGAAGTCCTGTCGGCCCTCCTGCGGGCCGGACTAACCGTGAAAGCAAGCAAGTGCCAGATAGTCCAAGGGTCCGTGACCTATCTGGGGCACCAAGTGGGGAGCGGCCAGGTGGCTCCCCTCCAACCCAAAATTGACACCATCATGGCCTGGGAGCCCCCAGTCACCCAGACAGCAGTCCGAGCCTTCCTGGGGCTCACTGGATATTATCGGCGCTTTATAAAGGACTACGGGAGCATTGCGGGGCCCCTCACTGAACTGACCTCCAAAAGGCTCCCACAGAAGGTGCATTGGACCCCCGAGTGCCAGGCGGCCTTCGAGACCCTAAAAACTGCCATGTGCACCGCCCCTGTGCTCCAGGCCCCGGACTACAGCCGAGAGTTTGTGGTCCAAACCGACGCCTCGGAGCACGGCATCGGGGCGGTCCTGTCGCAAGTCAACCCCGAGGGGATTGACCAAACTGTGGCCTTCATCAGCCGGCGGCTGCTGGCTCGAGAACAACGATGGAGCACCATAGAAAGAGAAGCCTTCGCCGTCGTATGGGCTTTGAAGAAACTCCGGCCCTACCTCTTCGGCACCCACTTCCGGGTCCAGACCGACCACCGACCCCTGCGGTGGCTGATGCAGATGCAGGGCGAGAACCCGAAGCTGCTACGATGGTCCATCTCCCTGCGAGGGATGGACTTTACTGTGGAGCATCGCCCTGGCAATGACCACACCAACGCTGACGGCCTGTCCCGATTCTTCCGCCTCGACGAAGAGAATCCCCAAGAAGATGGGTGACTCTCCCCGCCTTCAGCTGGAGGGGACGTGTGTTGGACCCGGCCTTGTGGCGTGGTCCTACCTCTTCCGCATGGCGGGCCCATGACGACATCGGCCCTCCATCGACCCGCTGTCAACCCCCGGACACCACCCTCAACGAACTCTCGACGAGAGCCGCCCCCCCGGCTCTCCCCCTCTGGAACCCGGCTTGCCCCAACTCTGCAGGTCCGGTCACCACCCCGGGCCACCCTTCCGGACCCGACTCCATCTTGGGCCCATCGCGTCCCGAGCACGTGGCCTCGGCCCGCCCCCGGCCGCGGCCCCAGCAAAGCCCCGACATCATGGCACCAAGATCAACCCAGGTGGTAAAGTGGCCACTTGGTGTATCCTGGAGGAGAAGAGTTTCGATGGCCCTCCAGCCGTCCCCAGACGCCTGGTATTGATCGCCCTCCGGCCTCCCTGGGCGCTGGCTCCACCCCCCTGCTGGGTGTCTGGACACCTTCATCCCGGCCTCTCTGCCCCCCAGGCGCGAGGGTCCGGACATCAAGGGACTCCCGTCCTATATCTGGGACAGCACCGGGTCAGGAAATCAGTTGTATCTGGGAGACAAAGCCCTGCTCACCTCGTCGCGGCTGATCCTGATAAGAACTCTGGAACCTGGAACCTCTGAGCCCTGCTGACGCTGTCGCGGCTCTGCCAAGCTGAACTACACTCCGAGCCCTGCTGACGCTGACGCGGCTCTACCTAGCTGAACCATCCGCCGAGCCCTGCTGACGCTGTCGCGGCTCCACCAAGACGAACCATCCACCGAGCCCTGCTGACGCTGTCGCGGCTCGACCAAGCTGAACCACCTTCGGAGCCCTGCTGACGCTGTCGCGGCTCGACCAAGCTGAACCACCTTCGGAGACCCTGCTGACGCTGTCGCGGCCCGACCAAGCTGAACCACCCTCGGAGCCCTGCTGACGCTGTCGCGGCTCCTAGCACCCCCCAGCTCGAGGATTGAGAGCTGTGCACAGGGTTTTCTAGTACCAGCTGGTACCGAGACTGTCCCGCTACCCTATTCCCCGGACATTGAGACTTTACTGGGATCCAACGATCCCCTTGTATATATTGCTGCAGAACCGTGCCTTTATTCCTTATATAAAGACTCTTAAACCTACTCTTGTGTGGTGTCTCTCTGTGGTGGTGTGGGTGCTCGGCTGTCACGATCCTAGCAGAGGGACCTCGCCAAGGAGGCCTCTCGACGGCGCTCGGCCAATTCCATACGGAGAGGTGGGTTTCGGGGCGGCAGTCAGACATCTTCTGTCTCCCCTGAAATCGCCTTTCTAACATCAGTGTAATGGGTTGAAGCAGCGTGAGCGCGGAGCACCAGTGAACTGAAATGAAATTAAATGAAATACCAGCATTGGTAAAGCGCACAGCTGTGAGAAGTTGGCCTGGTAGGGGATGTTTCCAATTCTGGAACCACCTACTACCTGACCAAACAATCCCTTATGGTGTCTGGTTGTAAGTCAACCTTATTAGACAAGCTATCCTAGGGGTAGCATGGACTAAGCAGCCTAAAGGCTTAACTTAAGAGGTCGTGTTAAGCGAGCTGTTTTACCACATACAATCCTGTAATACCAAATGAAAGGACACCACACAAGTATATATTATAAAAATATATGTGTTTATTACTAAAAACAATCCCCAGTATTCTTTATGAATAAAGGGGCACAAGCGTTAAATCAAAAGCACTGTTTAAACATACAAGTTGCACAATTATGGATGAGGGCGGGTGGCCACTCAAACCATATACTAAACAAGTGGTATAAGAGAGACCACTCGAACAGTGGTTAGGCCTAGGGCCTAGGGAATCGCTGGGAGCAGTCAGGACAAGCAATGCTGAAGTCGGGAATGGCCCTCGGGATTCGGGAGATGTGCGGAAAGCGCACGCATGCACCAATGTTAACCAATGGTGCGTAAAAGTCATAGAGTTAAAGTTTAAGGACACTTCCGCTGAACCTAGAGGAACAAAACTTAACACACAGACCCTAGAGGTGTGCACCAGTGTGGGAACACCGGCGGAGCAAAGTTACCTCACCCACAGGAAGTGGGTGCACAGGGTCGAAGTGGCGTCGGGTTTTGACACGCAGGCTCTTGGTGCTTGAAGCTGAAAGGGCTGCAGGCGGGTTAAAGATGAAGTGTCCGGTGGAGTCCAAGGGTGGACTCAAGCTGTAGAGTACCTGAAAGCAGAGGGGACAGAGTCTGGGTCACTCAGCAGTGACCAGGGTGGAACCAGGACGGATCCAGGCAATGTCGGGCGCAATCAGGTGGTCGTCGAGGAGCTTCTCTCCGCTGTCACGTGGGCTCTGGGGCATCTGCGACGTCCAGGAGCAAGTCACGATCTGTCCCACGCAGGTTCTCACCGTTTGTGCAGTCGGCTTCAAGTTTGGAGCAAACAAGCCTTGGTAAGAGCAATCCACGCGGGATCGGAAGATTGCTTCTCACTCGGACCAGGAAGGTCAGAGTCGGGGCTCCTTTTCAGGGGAGCTGGTGTGGATCTGGAGCAACCAGATTCACGAGTCTTCTTTGTAGTTTCGTCGGCACAGGGACCACTAGCCAGCTGGCAAGTGACCGGGCCAACGCTTTGAGCCAAATAGAGCCAAAGGGCCCCACGCAGCACTCGTCGAGTGTGGAGGGCTGAACTTCGGCTCAGGAGCAGCTCAGGGTGGGGGCTTCTCAAACCCCGGTGCACAGCTTCGAGGGTCACTCGTGGGCTGCACGGTCAGCGTCTCGTGGTCAATTCAAGATGGCGAGCCCCACGCTTCCGGTCGCCTCCACGGGTCTCAGCTCTGCAGGGACTGTGGATCGGGCTGTTGGAAGGCAGGCAAGCTTGATCTCGTCGATCTCAGTCGCTCGAGTTCCGGCGGGAACTGCAACTAAGTAGACGTCGAGGGCTGGATGGTGCCTGCTGCTGCAGGGTGGTCACTCCTTGACCACAAGGGAGATTCTTCGGGCTTCCACGATGAGATGGAGGGCGAAGGGTCCAGAATTGCGTTTCAAATGTTTCTTCCAGGAAATCTGATGTGCATTGGCACTGCTCCCACTCTTATTCCAATCTGGGGGGCGTGATTACCTGCTAGGTCCCCTCCTATGGGTGGGACCCAGGAAGTGGGTGGATACACCCCCTTCCTTTGATCCAGGCCGCCCTGGCACGAGGGCTGGAGTGCCCCAGAACCGGTTTGGCCGGATTATGCAAGGGGCAGCCTTGTGCGCCCCAGGCAGTGTCTGGTTTCTTTCAAACCTCCCTGCTACAATCCACTATCTCCTGTCTGGAGGGCGGTGACACCCTCCTGTGACAGGAAACCCTTTGTCCAGGACCCATTTGGTTGAGTTTCGGTCAACTGCAGGGGTCCAGACATTTGTCTGTGGCAGAGGCATCCATTTTGTGGATCTTAAGGTCTTTGGAGAAATTAACCGCATTTAAGTGAAGTAACATGTCTTACCCCTCTAGAGGGGTGGAATGCTATCCCCGTCGCCAGAACTGGCGAGGGGATAGTATTCCAAATCGTATGACACCTTACACGACATGTTTTGATAAAGCCAAACCAAAGTTGCTAAATAACCGCGAGGATTATAAGGCACTTAATAGTATATGGTATGGCCTTATCCTGAAACAGCTTAGGGATTTGTTCCCGACGGCTGCAGACAGGCTCAGCTCATGCTAGAGCTCCATCTCACATAAAACCATGCACCCAGCCTCCAGGATTGGTGAGGCCTGACTATAGGAGTGGCTCACAGGTTTACATGTGTCCAGATATAGGTTTAGACATAGGTATACTATATCTAAGCAAGGGGTGTGTACACCACCTTACCCCAGCTGAGTGATCAGCCAGTTGTGTCAATTTAAGAACCAGCCAGGGGTGGCAAAAGATATGCTGCAGCCCCTGGTAGGCCTTAGTGGCTCCTATGCCCTGTGCACCTATAGTGCATTCTACAGGGGCTGACAAGGAGTCCATTTCCAATTGGTATGTGCCTATAGCACATGTGTCATTAATTTAGTGAGAGAACAGCAGGCTGGGGGTCTGATTAGCAGGCCCACAGCCTCAGTAGTCGAAAACCAGTGAAGCAAAAAGCAAAAATTTGGGGTGACCATAGGATAGCAGACCCTACTCTCCTACACAACCCCCCCCCAAACGCAGGGACATTAAACTAACCTTGACCAGATAAGTCTTCATGTTCTAAGTGGAAGTACCTGGAGAGACCATCTGCATTACCATGGTCAGTCCCTGGGCGGTGCTCCACTGTAAAGTCCATCCCCTGTAGGGAAATGGACCACCTGAGCAGTTTGGGATTTTCACCCTTCATCTGATTAAGCCATAAGAGGGGCTTATGGTCTGTCTGCACCAGGAAGTGAGTTCCAAACAAGTAGGACCTCAACTTCTTTAATGCCCAAACCACAGCAAAGGCCTCCCTCTCAATGGCTGACCAACGTTTCTCTCTGGGAGTCAGCCTCCTGCTAATGAAAGCAATAGGCTGGTCTTGACCATCTTGATTAAGTTGTGAGAGCACAGCTCCCACCCCCAACTCAGAAGCATCTGTCTGAACAATGAACTGTTTGGAGTAGTCAGGACTCTTTAGGATAGGTGCAGAGCACATGGCCTTCTTCAGGTCTTCAAATGCCTTCTGACAGCTAACTGTCCACTGAACCTTTTTTGGCATCTTCTTGGATGTCAAGTCATTTAATGGTGTCACTATAGACCCATAGTTTTTCACAAACTTTCTGTAATACCCAGTCAGGCCCAAGAAGGCTCTGACTTGTGTCTGGGTAACTGGAGGAGCCCAGTCCTGTATGGCCTGGATTTTGCTTTCCAGTGGCTGAACCTGGCCTCCACCTACTAGGTGGCCCAGGTATACAACCTTACTCTGCCCTATCTGGCACTTAGTGGCCTTGATAGTTAGGCCTGCCTTTTGCAGGGCCTCCAAAACTTCCTTCAGGTGGATCAGGTGATCCTCCCAGGTGGAGCTAAAGACAGCAATATCATCTAGATATGCTGCACAAAAGTCATCAAAACCAGTAAGGACTTGGTTCACCAACCTTTGGAAAGTGGCAGGTGCATTCTTCAAACCAAAGGGCATTACCACAAACTGATAATGTCCACTAGGGGTAGAGAATGCTGTTTTGGCTTTTGACTCCTCAGCTAGTCTGATTTGCCAGTAGCCAGCTGTCAGATCAAATGTGCTCAGAAACTTGGCAGAAGCCAATCTGTCAATGAGCTCATCTGCTCTTGGAATGGGGTGAGCATCTGTCCTAGTGACAGCATTGAGACCCCTGTAATCCACGCAAAACCTCATTTCTCTCTTTCCATCTTGGGTATGAGGTTTTGGCACCAGGACTACTGGGCTGGCCCATGGGCTCTCTGATGGCTCAATCACTCCAAGCTCCAACATCTTTTGCACCTCAGCCTTGATGCAATCCCTGACATGATCAGGCTGCCTGTAGATCTTATTCTTGACAGGCAAACTGTCACCAGTGTCCACAACATGGGTACACCAGTCAGTCTGGCTGGGTGTGAGTGAAAACATTTGCCTGTGAGCCTGCAAAACTTGTCTGCAGTCCCTCTGTTGCTGGTCAGTGAGGCTGCCCGCCAAGGCTACTCCATCAACTGAACCATCATCAGGGTTCTGAGAAAGCAGGTCTGGGAGAGGGTCACTCTCTTCCTCCTGTTCCCCATCTATGGCCATGAGCAAGCTCATGTCCTCCCTGTCCACAAATGCTTTCAAGCGATTCACATGGATTACCCTGTGAGGGCTCCTGGGTGTTCCAAAGTCTACCAAGTAGGTGACTTCCCCCTTCTTCTCAATAATAGGATAGGGTCCACTCCATTTGTCTTGGAGTGCTGCTGGAGCCACTGGCTCCAGTACCCATACCTTCTGTCCTGGTTGGAACTCTACCAGCACAGCCTTTTGGTCATGCCAAGCTTTCTGTAATTCTTGGCTGGCCTCCAGGTTTTTGGATGCTCTTTCCATGTACTCAGCCATCCTGGAGCGGAGACCAAGTACATAGTCCACTATGTCTAGTTTGGGCTTTTTGAGAGGTAACTCCCATCCTTCCTTCACCAAACACAATGGACCTCTCACAGGGTGGCCAAACAAAAGTTCAAAAGGGCTGTAGCCAACCCCCTTCTGTGGGACCTCTCTGTAAGCAAAGAGCAGGCAGGGTAAAAGAATGTCCCATTTCCGCCTGAGCTTCTCTGGTAATCCTTTTATCATGCCTTTAAGGGTCTTGTTAAATCTCTCCACAAGCCCATTGCATTGTGGATGATATGGGGTGGTAAACTTATAGTTTACTCCACATTCCTTCCACATTGCTTTCAGATAGCTGGACATAAAATTCGTCCCTCTATCTGATAGTACCTCCTTAGGAAAGCCCACTCTTGAGAAAACTGCAATGAGGGCTTTTGCCACCACAGGTGCTGTGGTGGTCCTTAGGGGAATAGCCTCTGGATACCTGGTGGCATGATCCACTACCACCAGTATGAATCTGTTCCCAGATGCTGTTTGGGGGTCCATTGGACCCACAATATCAATTCCAACTCTCTCAAAGGGGACCCCCACCACAGGTAGTGGTATAAGGGGGGCCTTTGTTGTGCCACCTGACTTACCACTGGCTTGGCAAGTGACACAGGAGCGACAAAACTCCTTGACATCCTCTGACATGTGAGGCCAGTGAAAGTGTGGAACAAGCCTGTCCCACGTCTTGTTCTGGCCTAAGTGTCCTGCAAGGGGAATATCATGGGCCAAGGTAAGAAGGAATCCCCTAAACTGCAGAGGTATGACCAACCTCCTGGTCATGCCAGGCTTGGGGTCTCTAGCCTCTGAGTAAAGGAGTCCCTCATCCCAATACACAGTATGGGTACCTTTGGCATCCCCAGCAGCCTCAGCAGCAGCCTGCTGTCTGAGGGGTTCAAGGGAAGGGCAATCTAATTGAGCCTGCCTCAGGTCTGCCCTTGAGGGTCCCCCTGTCCCCAGAAACTCAACCTGGTCAGGTTCAAGCTCCTCTGAGACAGTCTCCTCTTGGACTGCAGAATCAGTTTCCTCTGAAACTTGATCCTCAACCTGGGGCAAGGTGGAAGGCTGGGCCTTTCCTCTCTTGCTCCTTCTCTTGGGTTGTGGCTGGTCTATTGTCTCAAGATCCACCACTGGTTCAGGAAGGCACTTCTTAGCCTGAGCCCTTGTCATGGCAAGGACATGCTCTGAAATCCCTAGCATTTCTGCATGAGTCCTGTACTCCACTTCTGACCATGCTGAGCTTTCAAGGTCATTGCCTAACAGACAGTCTACTGGTAGGTCTGCACTCACCACAACCTTCTTTAGGCCATCAACCCCTCCCCAGGAGAAGTTCACAACTGCCACACTATGGGAGGTAGTGGAGTTGCTGGCGTTGGTTACTAGGTAGCTCTCTCCTAGTACAATCTGTCCAGGGTCCACAAAGTCAGGTGTCACCATGGTGACACTGGCACATGTGTCCCTGTATGCTTGAGCCAGTTTCTCATTAATTAAGGGAGTCTGCCTGTATTTGCCCAGGTTAGTGGGGCTTACTGCAGTGGGCAACTCAATGTCCACATCATACAGGAGAACTGCCTGTGTAGGGACTCTGACTAGGCCAGATCCTACTTCAATACCCAGGGTCAACCCAGCTACACCCTTGGACTGTGTTCCACCACTGCTTACTGTACTTGGGGTTGCAGTTGCTTTAGGAGCTGTAGTGGTGGGAACTGGATTTGCCTTGGTGCACTCACTGCCCCAGTGTGAAACTGATTTGCAGGTATTGCACCAAGGTGTCTTTGGACCTTTGTTCTTCTTCTTCTTGTTACCATTTTGGGAACCACCCTCCTTACTATTAGTTTGGGGGCCTGAAGACTTCTGGTCTTTTTCTTTATCTTTCTGATTCTGATTACCACCCTTCTGGTCTGTTTTCTTCTGGTCACCACCTTGGTTCTGGGGTTTCTGCTTAATCCTTGTTCTGACCCATTTGTCTGCCTTCTTTCCCAATTCTTGGGGAGAGGTCAGATCAGAGTCAATAAGGTATTGATGCAACAGCTGGTTTGTACAGTTATTAAGGATCTGTTCTCTCATCATAAGATTGTACAATCCTGTATAGTCTGAAACTTTACTTCCCTGCAACCAACCCTCCAAAGCCTTAGTGGCACACTCAACGAAATCAGTCCAGTCTTGAGTCTGTGCTTTCTGGGTGTCTCTGAACAACAACCTGTATTGCTCAGTGGTTAGGCCATACCCTTCAATGAGAGCACTCTTCAAAACAGAGTAGTGTTTGGCATCCTCAGGTCTAACTGTGAGGAGCCTGTCCCTCCCTTTCTCAGAAAAGGAGTACCACAAAATTGCAGCCCACTGTTCCTCAGGAACCTGCTGTACCATGCAGGCTCTCTCAAGAGCAGTCATCCATTTGTGGATGTCATCCCCTTCCTTGAAGGGGGCCACAATTTTAGTCAGGTTTCTATTGTCATAGGCCCTGTCTTTTTCTCTTGGAAAATTGCTACCACCAGTGACATCTAAGCCACTTAATTTCTGCTCTCTTGCCAAGGCAAGTTTAGCTTGAGCTAAGGTAAGCTTAGCTTGACTCAGGGCTACCTCCTCTCTCTCTATCTGGAGTCTGACAGCCCTCATTCTAGCCCTATGCTCAGCTTTCTGAGAAGCACTCATGCCTCTCTCTGATTCTCTGGAGGCACTAGAAAGATGAGAGTCCCCTGAGGGAGATCTCATTCTTCTGTTGCCTGGGAGAATCACATGTTGGGTTCTGGGGAGGTGCTGGCCCTCTCCATTCCCCAGTAGGTCCAAGTTGGCCTGGCTAAGCCTACCAACTGGAACCTGGCTACCCTGATCCTGTACTTCTAAGTCCTCAACATCTGAGTCCTCATCCAAGTCATCATCATCCTCCTCTTCAGGGGGATCAACTACAGGGGGGTTCCCTCCATTTCCTGTGTCTAGGGAAGCTGCTTTAGCCTTCTCTAAGTCATCCTGTTCTAGGATTTCTACCAGGATTAGGCAGGTGGGGCTTCTGCCCCTTTTTAACCCTCTTGCTTTGCACAAGGCAATCAAGTCTCTGCGGGTTAGTTTGTCATATCCAAAAGTTGCCTGGGTAGGGTCAACTGTCACAGGAGCAGACCCTGAGGCTTTTCCTGTGTCAGACATGGTTACTAGTGAGGTGTAAGTGGTGCACTTACCTACACTAAGTGTTTTCCTACTGTACCTTGCTAGTTAGTTGTAGTCAGGGTGTGCTAATCCCTTCAACCTACAACTACTAAGTTCAGTAGAACTTAATATGCTAAGCTTTTGATTTTATATGTACCTAGAGGTACTTGATGTGATCTTTCAATTTGATATAAAGATTGCAATGGTAAAACAACAGCAAGCTCAAATCCGCACCGCTGCTCACCAATGTGAGAAGTTGGCCTGGTAGGGGATGTTTCCAATTCTGGAACCACCTACTACCTGACCAAACAATCCCTTATGGTGTCTGGTTGTAAGTCAACCTTATTAGACAAGCTATCCTAGGGGTAGCATGGACTAAGCAGCCTAAAGGCTTAACTTAAGAGGTCGTGTTAAGCGAGCTGTTTTACCACATACAATCCTGTAATACCAAATGAAAGGACACCACACAAGTATATATTATAAAAATATATGTGTTTGTTACTAAAAACAATCCCCAGTATTCTTTATGAATAAAGGGGCACAAGCGTTAAATCAAAAGCACTGTTTAAACATACAAGTTGCACAATTATGGATGAGGGAGGGTGGCCACTCAAACCATATACTAAACAAGTGGTATAAGAGAGACCACTCGAACAGTGGTTAGGCCTAGGGCCTAGGGAATCGCTGGGAGCAGTCAGGACAAGCAATGCTGAAGTCGGGAATGGCCCTCGGGATTCGGGAGATGTGCGGAAAGCGCACGCATGCACCAATGTTAACCAATGGTGCGTAAAAGTCATAAAGTTAAAGTTTAAGGACACTTCCGCTGAACCTAGAGGAACAAAACTTAACACACAGACCCTAGAGGTGTGCACCAGTGTGGGAACACCGGCGGAGCAAAGTTACCTCACCCACAGGAAGTGGGTGCACAGGGTCGAAGTGGCGTCGGGTTTTGACACGCAGGCTCTTGGTGCTTGAAGCTGAAAGGGCTGCAGGCGGGTTAAAGATGAAGTGTCCGGTGGAGTCCAAGGGTGGACTCAAGCTGTAGAGTACCTGAAAGCAGAGGGGACAGAGTCTGGGTCACTCAGCAGTGACCAGGGTGGAACCAGGACGGAACCAGGCAATGTCGGGCGCAATCAGGTGGTCGTCGAGGAGCTTCTCTCCGCTGTCACGTGGGCTCTGGGGCATCTGCGACATCCAGGAGCAGGTCACGATCTGTCCCACGCAGGTTCTCACCGTCGGTGCAGTCGGCTTCAAGTTTGGAGCAAACAAGCCTTGGTAAGAGCAATCCACGCGGGATCGGAAGATTGCTTCTCACTCGGACCAGGAAGGTCAGAGTCGGGGCTCCTTTTCAGGGGAGCTGGTGTGGATCTGGAGCAACCAGATTCACGAGTCTTCTTTGTAGTTTCGTCGGCACAGGGACCACTAGCCAGCTGGCAAGTGACCGGGCCAACGCGTTGAGCCAAATAGAGCCAAAGGGCCCCACGCAGCACTCGTCGAGTGTGGAGGGCTGAACTTTGGCTCAGGAGCAGCTCAGGGTGGGGGCTTCTCAAACCCCGGTGCACAGCTTCGAGGGTCACTCGTGGGCTGCACGGTCAGCGTCTCGTGGTCAATTCAAGATGGCGTGCCCCACGCTTCCGGTCGCCTCCACGGGTCTCAGCTCTGCAGGGACTGTGGATCGGGCTGTTGGAAGGCAGGCAAGCTTGATCTCGTTGATCTCAGTTGCTCGAGTTCCGGCGGGAACTGCAACTAAGTAGACGTCGAGGGCTGGATGGTGCCTGCTGCTGCAGGGTGGTCACTCCTTGACCACAAGGGAGATTCTTCGGGCTTCCACGATGAGATGGAGGGCGAAGGGTCCAGAATTGCGTTTCAAATGTTTCTTCCAGGAAATCTGATGTGCATTGGCACTGCTCCCACTCTTATTCCAATCTGGGGGGCGTGATTACCTGCTAGGTCCCCTCCTATGGGTGGGACCCAGGAAGTGGGTGGATACACCCCCTTCCTTTGATCCAGGCCGCCCTGGCACGAGGGCTGGAGTGCCCCAGAACCGGTTTGGCCGGATTATGCAAGGGGCAGCCTTGTGCGCCCCAGGCAGTGTCTGGTTTCTTTCAAACCTCCCTGCTACAATCCACTATCTCCTGTCTGGAGGGCGGTGACACCCTCCTGTGACAGGAAACCCTTTGTCCAGGACCCATTTGGTTGAGTTTCGGTCAACTGCAGGGGTCCAGACATTTGTCTGTGGCAGAGGCATCCATTTTGTGGATCTTAAGGTCTTTGGAGAAATTAACCGCATTTAAGTGAAGTAACATGTCTTACCCCTCTAGAGGGGTGGAATGCTATCCCCGTCGCCAGAACTGGCGAGGGGATAGTATTCCAAATCGTATGACACCTTACACGACATGTTTTGATAAAGCCAAACCAAAGTTGCTAAATAACCGCGAGGATTATAAGGCACTTAATAGTATATGGTATGGCCTTATCCTGAAACAGCTTAGGGATTTGTTCCCGACGGCTGCAGACAGGCTCAGCTCATGCTAGAGCTCCATCTCACATAAAACCATGCACCCAGCCTCCAGGATTGGTGAGGCCTGACTATAGGAGTGGCTCACAGGTTTACATGTGTCCAGATATAGGTTTAGACATAGGTATACTATATCTAAGCAAGGGGTGTGTACACCACCTTACCCCAGCTGAGTGATCAGCCAGTTGTGTCAATTTAAGAACCAGCCAGGGGTGGCAAAAGATATGCTGCAGCCCCTGGTAGGCCTTAGTGGCTCCTATGCCCTGTGCACCTATAGTGCATTCTACAGGGGCTGACAAGGAGTCCATTTCCAATTGGTATGTGCCTATAGCACATGTGTCATTAATTTAGTGAGAGAACAGCAGGCTGGGGGTCTGATTAGCAGGCCCACAGCCTCAGTAGTCGAAAACCAGTGAAGCAAAAAGCAAAAATTTGGGGTGACCATAGGATAGCAGACCCTACTCTCCTACAACAGCTGTCTCCGGAGAGGTGTCCAGGCGCTGGGAGCTGTCGGAAAGATTAAGCGAGCTATTGCCCAGAGTCACATGGTGCTGGGCTAACCTGCCTCCGGGGATCGTACTGTGAACCCCGTGGTCCAGAGTCAGTCTCCCTGGCCGCTGCGCCACACCTCTTCTCAGTGAGGGAATGATGGTAGTTACTCGTGCATCACGTCCCACAGACATCAAGAAAGAGGTCTCCGCAGACTCCAAGCCCACCACACATCACTCACCCTTACCAGGTTCAAAGTTACTCACAACATGACCCCATGTTGAGTGCCTGCCCTGATGACACGCGCGCTCCCCGCCAGAGAGACAATCTACACTTACGAGTTGTATCTAGCACTGTACTCTTCTTTACATATGCTTACCTCTCGAGGATAGGCCTCACCTCCTCTACACCCCTGGACAGCCCACGCCTCCTCTGCACCCCTGGACAGGCCTCACCTCCTCTACACCCCTGGACAGGCCTCACCTCCTCTGCACCCCTGGACAGGCCTCACCTCCTCTGCACCCCTGGACAGGCCTCACCTCCTATGCACCTATGGACAGGCCTCTCCTCCTCCGCACCCCTGGACAGGCATCTCCTCCTCTGTACCCCTGGACAGGCCTCGCCTCCTCTGCACCCTCCCCACCCAGGCCTCAACTCTGCATCGCCATGGACAGGCCTCACCTCCTCCGCATCCTCCTGCCCTCGGACAGGCCTCACCTCTTCTGCAGCCTCCCTGGACAGGCCTCTCCTCCTCTGCACCCCTGGACTGGTCTCACCTCCTTTGCACTCCTGGACAGGCCTCTCCTCCTCTGCACCCCCGGACGGCCCTCAACTCCTCTGCATCCCTGGACAGGCCTCTCCTCCTCTGCACCCCTGGACAGGCCTCTCCTCCTCTGACCCCTGGACAGGCCTCTCCTCCTCTGCACCCATGGACAGGCCTCTCCTCCTCTGCACCCCTGGACAGGCCTCACTTCCTCTGCACCCTGGACAGGCCTCACCTCCTCTATACCCCTGGACAGGCCTCTCCTCCTCTGACCCCTGGACAGGCCTCTCCTCCTCTGCACCCCTGGACAGGCCTCTCCTCCTCTGTACCCCTGGACAGGCCTCGCCTCCTCTGCACCCTCCCCAGCCAGGCCTCAACTCTGCATCGCCATGGACAGGCCTCACCTCCTCCGCATCCTCCTGCCCTCGGACAGGCCTCACCTCTTCTGCAGCCTCCCTGGACAGGCCTCTCCTCCTCTGCACCCCTGGACTGGTCTCACCTCCTCTGCACCCCTGGAAAGGCCTTGCCTCCCTTGCACCCCTGGACTGGTCTCATCTCCTTTGCACTCCTGGACAGGCCTCTCCTCCTCTGCACCCCCGGACGGCCCTCACCTCCTCTGCATCCCTGTTCAGGCCTCTCCTCCTCTGCACCCCTGGACAGGCCTCTCCTCCTCTGCACCTCTGGACAGGCCTCACCTCCTCTGCACCCAGTGGACAGGCCTCTCCTCTTCTGCATCCCTGGACAGGCCTCACCCCCTCTGCTCCCTTGGACAGGCCTCACCTCCTTCGCATCCTCCTGCCCTTGGACTGGTCTCACCTCCTCCGCACCCCTGGACAGGCCTCGCCTCCCTTGCACTCCTGGACTGGTCTCACCTCCTTTGCACTCCTGGACAGGCCTCTCCTCCTCTGCACCCCTGGACAGGCCTCACCTCCTCTGCACCCCTGGACAGGCCTCTCCTCCTCTGCTCCTCCCCTGGACAGGCCTCTCCTCCTTTGCACCCCTGGACAGGCCTCACCTCCTCTGCACCCCTGGACAGGCCTCACCTCCTCTGCACCCCTGGACAGGCCTCTCCTCCTCTTCACCCCTGGACAGGCCTCACCTCCTCTGCCCCTCCTCTGGACAGGCCTCTCCTCCTCAGCACCCCTGGACTGGTCTCACCTCCTCTGCACCCCTGGACAGGCCTCGCTTCCCTTGCACCCCTGGACTGGACTGAGTAGCTTCATTTTGCCAGCGCTTACTGCGCATGTGTGGGTGAGTGGACGCCTACTAAAGGCGAGTCCCTCGGCGGTTCCAGTTGACAAGGTAGCGAGCGTTGTGCTGCAGAGGCGCGCTGCGTGTTTTTACCGCGTTTTTAAATCATTCTTCTAGCTGCAAACTGGTTGGTGTGCGCGCAGTCTGTTGGGTAGCTTAAAACTTGCCCTCTTACACGCACCGTTAATTGTGCCCCCAACCGCCGCTTGGCGGGCTTGGTTCCCGGGGTGGGCGCCATATTTGTGTGGGGCTGAGTAGCTTCATTTTGCCAGCGCTTACTGCGCATGTGTGGGTGAGTGGACGCCTACTAAATGCTCCTCCCTTCCGTAGCGGGATCGCGGAGCGGGCACGTCCTCGCGTGGCCGGAGTCGTGCCAGAGTCCTGCCCGTCTGCGCCCGTCCGCGACAGGACGCGCTGGACGTGGCTGGACTCTGGCCCCCCTTCTGGTCATACTATTTTCCATCATGCGGTGCTACACCAGAGATAGTCTGGTTGCCATTGAGAGGTCTTGGACGACCTGTACAACACCTAGGGTGGACCCCCTATGCGGCCCGTTTTCGTGTGGATGCGGATGCTTTTCGTTGTCCGCCCCCGTAAGCAGGAGCTGCAGGGACGCCCCGCGTGCGCCCCTAAGCCCGGTGCCTGGTATTTGCATCTGGAATCTTAATGCTAGGTCGCTTGTCAAGCATCATCTCGACATTAACGATCTGCTAGGCAGGGAGTTGCCTGACCTATTCTGTGTAACAGAGACCTGGCTGCAGGATGTTGACGCGGCCATTGTCAATCTGGCCTTCCCGCCGGAATACTCGGTATTCACCTTGAATCGGACCTCAAGAGGCGGTGGAATAGCTTTTGCTGTCAAATCCTGTTATTCCTGTACATGGCATGGGCAAAAGATCCCGGGGTGCGAAAGTGCCCTGTTTAAGGTCGCTATTACATCTAACTTCACCCTGTCGGGACTAGTGATCTATCGGCCCCCGGGGAGTGAAGTGGCCTTTAGAGCAGCGCTACCTGATGCTGTTAGCAATCTGGCTACGGGGTGCTCCAATTTTACCATCATTGGAGACTTAAATCTGCACTTTGACAACTCTAGCAGTCCCTCAGTATCCAGTTTCCTGGCAGACCTTGAGGCGTTACAGCTGAATCAGTTGGTGACGCAGCCTACACACTCAGGGGGTCACACCCTTGATCCGTTTTTCACCAATCTTACGGAAGCCTGCGTCACCAGCTACACACCCCTGGCATGGACTGATCACTATTTGATACAGTTCCACTGCCCTATTGTGGCTAGTCCATCCAAGCCAGTGGTGTGTTCTGTTCCAAGACGACGCTGGAACAAACTCAAGCTGGATGAGTTCTTCCTCCTCTTATCGGCTGACCCGTTTGACATCTCGGGCACGCCTGATCAGGTATATGACAGGTTTAGCGACTGGGTCTCTAGGGCCTTGGACACCCTCATCCCCTTGGTAACCTGCAAAACTAGAACTGGTACGACGACTCACTGCGGGCTCTGAAGGTCTCTTGTAAGCGCGCAGAGCGGGTATGGCGCAAAGCCTACTCCAGCTCAAAGAAGGCTCTATATCTGTCATCGGTGAAGGTGTACCATCGGGCGGTATGTAGAACTCGTGCCGCTTTCTACGCGACACAATTCAGGAATAGCTCGAACCCGGCAAAGGCTATCTTCAAGGTACTGAAAGACCTCACTGCCAAAAAAGTCACAACATCACATCAGAGCTCTGTGGAGCATTGTGAAAAGTTGGCAGAGTTTTTTTTGGAAAAGGTGAATGCCATCTATCGAGCCTTTCCTTTGGTCATTCCCTCGGCGAATCCATCTTTTAAGCCACCACCATCGGAGGGACTACATTCTCTACCTTTGCTAACTTCTGATAGCCTAGGCACTTTGGCCCGCAGAGTGAAGTCTGGGTCCCCAGAGGATCCACTTTGCCCTGAAGTGTTCAAGGACATAGCGGTACATGACATCTCACCGCTTTGTTCCTTGGTCAATTTGTCACTAACATCTGGCGAAGTTCCATTGAAGTGGAAGCGAGCCATGGTTCGTCCTATTCTGAAGAAACCTAGCCTGGATGGGAGCAAGCCAGAGAGCTATCGGCCTATTTCACTCTTGCCATGGCCGGCTAAGGTGATGGAGGCACACGTAAATGCTGTTCTCTCGGAACATCTCCGTCGAGCAGATATACTCGACGTTACGCAGAATGGGTTTAGGGCAGGTCATAGCACGGAGACGGCTCTGCTTTATATGGTGGAGCACCTTCGCTCCGTGCTTGACGCGGGACAAACGGCAGCGCTGGTGCTATTAGATCTAAGCGCTGCCTTTGACACCGTCTCGCACCCTATCCTTCTGCTGCGCCTAGAGGAAGCTGGTGTTACCGGCACTGCTCTCGAATGGTTCCGGTCGTTCTTAACCAACCGGGCCTTTAGCGTGACCGTCCCGCCTTATCAGTCCAAATTCCATCCGTTGAACCTGGGCGTCCCCCAAGGCTCCTCGCTGAGCCCTACGTTGTTTAATCTTTACGTAAGGCCGCTAGCTGAGGTTGTCAAACTATGGGGTATGACCATGGTGTCATATGCCGATGACACCCAGCTAGCGGTCACGATCAGCGGGGATGCCGAAGTCGACGCTCCCAGGTTTCAACAAGGACTGAGGGCGGTCGCCAGCTGGATGACGTCCAATTGTCTTCAGCTAAACGCTAGTAAGACCGAGGTCATGGTATTTGGCAGACAGCCGGAACTGTGGGGAGAGAGATGGTGGCCGGAGGAGCTGGGTCCTGCTCCCATCCCAGTCGCCGAGCTTAAGAACCTCGGGGTCTGGTTGGACCCTTCCCTAACGTTTGCCTGCCACACTAAACGTACGGCTGCATGCTGCTTCGGCATCTTGCGTGGGCTTCGTCCTGTGCTAAAGTTCTTCGATGCCCCCACCAGGGAACTCATGATCCAAGCTACTGTCATCTCCAGGCTGGATTATGCGAGTTCCTTGCTGGCCGGTTTGAATGTGGCAGAGATCGGGCGCCTGCAAAGGATCCAGAACGCCGCAGCGAGAGCGGTGGTAGGCCTTCCAAGATACTGTCCTACCTCCAGCACCATACGGGCGCTGCATTGGCTTCCGGTGGCTCAGCGGATCCAGTTTAAGGTCCTCTGCGTCGCCTATAAGATCTTGAAGGGGTCCTCGGCAACGATCCTCACGACCCTCCTGGCCAATTACATCCCAGCACGACCCTTGAGATCGGCAGACCTCGAATTGGCCGTTGTGCCGCGCTTCAAGCGAAGTAGGGCCGGTGGACGCTCATTTCAAGTGCGGGCAGCTGCTTTGTGGAACTCCCTACCCCCGGCAATTCGCGCTATGGGCGATTTGCTGTCCTTTCGTCGCGCTGTGAAAACGTTTTTATTCCCTTAGTTGTATGTTTGTGTTGTTTTATTTAGTTGTGTTGTGTAGCTGCCTTGTCGGGCGCCAGGACGCTCCTTAGCTGGAGCATCTGTGCGCCAAATAAAAATCACATAACATAACATAACATAACTGGTCTCACCTCCTTTGCACCCCTGGACAGGTCTCTCCTCCTCTGCACCCCTGGACAGGCCTCGCATCCTCTTTACCCCTGGACAGGCCCGGACTGGCCGTAGCGGGCACCGGGCAATCCCCCGGTGCGCGGCATGGGTGGGGGTCAATTTTGGGCCCCTGGGGGGAGGGGGAGGGGAAGGCCGAGCACTTTGCCAGGGCCGGTTTTGGTTCCCAGTCCGGCCCTGCCTCTGGACAGGCCTCTCCTCCTCTGACCCCTATACAGGCCTCTCCTCCTCTGCCCCCTGGACAGGCCACGCCTCCTCTGTACCCCTGGACAGGCCTCGCCTCCTCTGCACCCTCCCCAGCCAGGCCTCAACTCTGCATCGCCATGGACAGGCCTCACCTCCTCCGCATCCTCCTGCCCTCGGACAGGCCTCACCTCTTCTGCAGCCTCCCTGGACAGGCCTCTCCTCCTCTGCACCCCTGGACTGGTCTCACCTCCTTTGCACTCCTGGACAGGCCTCTCCTCCTCTGCACCCCCGGACGGCCCTCAACTCCTCTGCATCCCTGGACAGGCCTCTCCTCCTCTGCACCCCTGGACAGGCCTCTCCTCCTCTGACCCCTGGACAGGCCTCTCCTCCTCTGCACCCATGGACAGGCCTCGCCTCCTCTCACCTCTCGATATGCCTCTCCTCCCTTGCCCCTCTCCTGGACAGGCCTCCCCTCCTCTACACCCCTGGACAGGCCTCCCCTCCTCTACACCCCTGGACAGGCCTCACCTCCTCTGCACCCCTGGACAGGCCTCCCCTCCTCTACACCCCTGGACAGGCCTCACTTCCTCTGCCCCTCCTCTGGACAGGCCTTTCCTCCTCTGCACCCCTGGACTGGTCTCACCTCCTCTGCACCCCTGGACAGGCCTCGCCTCCCTTGCACCCCTGGACAGGCCTCTCCTCCTCTGCACCCATGGACAGACCTCTCCTCCTCTGCACCCACTGGACAGGCCTCTCCTCTTCTGCATCCCTGGACAGGCCTCACCTCCTCCGCATCCTCCTGCCCTCGGACTGGTCTCACCTCCTCTGCACCCCTGGACAGGCCTCGCCTCCCTTGCACCCCTGGACAGGCCTCTCCTCCTCTGCACCCATGGACAGACCTCTCCTCCTCTGCACCCACTGGACAGGCCTCTCCTCTTCTGCATCCCTGGACAGGCCTCACCTCCTCCCCATCCTCCTGCCCTCGGACAGGCCTCTCCTCCTCTGCACCCCTGGACTGGTCTCACCTCCTCTGCACCCCTGGACAGGCCTCGCCTCCCTTGCACCCCTGGACAGGCCTCTCCTCCTCTGCACCCATGGACAGACCTCTCCTCCTCTGCACCCACTGGACAGGCCTCTCCTCTTCTGCATCCCTGGACAGGCCTCACCTCCTCCGCATCCTCCTGCCCTCGGACTGGTCTCACCTCCTCTGCACCCCTGGACAGGCCTCGCCTCCCTTGCACCCCTGGACTGGTGTCACCTCCTTTGCACTCCTGGACAGGCCTCCCCTCCTCTGCACCCCTGGACAGGCCTCACCTCCCCTGCACCCTTGGACAGGCCTCACCTCTTCTGCACCCCTGGACAGGCCTCTCCCCCTCTGCGCCCCTGAACAGGCCTCTCCTCCTCTGCACCCCTGGACAGGCCTCGCCTCCTCTCACCTCTCGATATGCCTCTCCTCCCTTGCCCCTCTCCTGGACAGGCCTCCCCTCCTCTACACCCCTGGACAGGCCTCCCCTCCTCTACACCCCTGGACAGGCCTCACCTCCTCTGCACCCCTGGACAGGCCTCCCCTCCTCTACACCCCTGGACAGGCCTCACTTCCTCTGCCCCTCCTCTGGACAGGCCTTTCCTCCTCTGCACCCCTGGACTGGTCTCACCTCCTCTGCACCCCTGGACAGGCCTCGCCTCCCTTGCACCCCTGGACTGGTCTCACCTCCTTTGCACTCCTGGACAGGCCTCCCCTCCTCTACACCCCTGGACAGGCCTCACCTCCTCTGCCCCTCCTCTGGACAGGCCTTTCCTCCTCTGCACCCCTGGACTGGTCTCACCTCCTCTGCACCCCTGGACAGGCCTCGCCTCCTCTGCACCCCTGGACAGGCCTCACCTCCTTTGCACCCCTGGACAGGTCTCACCTCCTTTGCACTCCTGGACAGGCCTCTCCTCCTCTGCACCCCCGGACGGCCCTCACCTCCTCTGCACCCCTGGACAGGCCTCCCCTCCTCTGCACCCCTGGACAGGCCTCACCTCCTCTGCCCCTCCTCTGGACAGGCCTTTCCTCCTCTGCACCCCTGGACAGGCCTCACCTCCTCTGCACCACTGGACAGGCCTCGCCTCCTCTGCACCCCTGGACAGGTCTCACCTCCTTTGCACTCCTGGACAGGCCTCTCCTCCTCTGCACCCCCGGACGGCCCTCACCTCCTCTGCACCCCTGGACAGGCCTCCCCTCCTCTGCACCCCTGGACAGGCCTCACCTCCTCTGCCCCTCCTCTGGACAGGCCTTTCCTCCTCTGCACCCCTGGACTGGTCTCACCTCCTCTGCACCCCTGGACAGGCCTCGCCTCCTCTGCACCCCTGGACAGGCCTCGCCTCCTCTGCACCCCTGGACAGGTCTCACCTCCTTTGCACTCCTGGACAGGCCTCTCCTCCTCTGCACCCCCGGACGGCCCTCGCCTCCTCTGCACCCCTGGACAGGCCTCCCCTCCTCTGCACCCCTGGACAGGCCTCTCCTCCTCTGCACCCCTGGACAGGCCTCCGAGCGCTGCCTCTAGGTGCTGCCTCCATGCGCTGCCTCTAGGCGCTGCCTCCATGCGCTGCCTCTAGGCGCTGCCCTGAGGATCAGTGCTTCTAAAGCTGGGGCCCCTGAGCCTTGAGGGTCTTGTCTGAGCCCCTCAGACACGGAGGCTCTCGGGTGGGGGGGCCTGCTATAGCCGCGCCCCTCTTTGACCCCACAGACCCTCATGTTTATAATCCTCTCCATTGTATCTTTGTAGCGCCTTGAGGCCCCAGTGGTGGCTCCAGCGCACGGACGCCTTCAATAGGGGTGGGGGGGGGGGGGTGCACCAAGCCCCCAGGGCCCCCCAAGGTGCAGCTGGAGAACCAGGACCCACCATTGATGGAGGCAGAGAGGGGGGGGGGTCTCACCTTTATCCGAAATATGATGAAAGTCTGGACACATCCAGGGGGGTCTGAGGCGCCGCTGGGGCAGGGCAGGGTCTGCTCGCACCCGAGTCCTTCTGCCGAGGAGGCTCATGGGAAACAGGGGCTTCAATGCCCTGCGCCCCTCCTGCGCATCTCCTGTACCCCTGTACAGGCCTCTCCTCCTTTCATCCTCCGCTCCCTCCTCCCTCGGGCTGTTCCTTGGCAACCATCCATCCAAGGAGCTGTTATTATTTCTTGTCTTTAGCACAAAGGCAAAAAAGAAAGAGAAAGACCCTTCCAGGGGCAGCTGCTTTGAGGGGCGCACAGTCGATTCGGGGCGTGTCTGTGACTGTGCAGCAGGTGCAGCGCACCGGGCGCAGGAGTGTGAGGGGCTCAATGCACGTCACTGAAGGCTGTGGATTGTATCCACTGCATGAAGTGTCCGGACCCCCCTGAGTGGATGTGCCCCCCCCCCCCCCAGTCATTCACTCATTCATTCCCATTGATGGAGCCAGACGAGGGCTCTGGAAACGTCCACAAAGAAGGACCCCCCCCCCCTTGCACTGGATCCGAAACCAGGAAGGACAGACAGACACACCTGCCCCTCTCAGGAAACATCCTCAAACTGCGTCTATTGAACACGAGTAAAAGAGGCTTTTATTGATCTGCAGCTCCGTGGAAAAGACGCAGCTCCGGGGTTCGAAGATAAACAGCTTCAAGCAGCGAAAAATAATCAATAAACTTTAGATTTGAAAGAAACAAACTCCGCTCGAGAAGCATCTCCACCAGGAAATACAAAATATATATTTTCCATGGAGAGAGGGAGAGCGCGCGATGAGGCTAGACTTTAAAGTATCTAAAGTATCTTTAGATCTTGTTGAGGGGAATCCACGCACCGCACGCACAGGGCACGCAAAGCACACGTGCATCACGAGTCTAGGGGGGAATCCACGCACCGCACGCACAGGGCACGCACAGGGCACACGTGCATCACGAGTCTGGGGGGAATCCACGCATCGCACGCACAGGGCACACGTGCATCACGAGTGGGGGATTCAGAATCCAAGAGTCTGCAAACTTTAGTCTATTCATTCATTTTATACAAACATTCAGAATGGCAAGGCCACTTATTTCATGTCACTGTTCACCAAAGAGAATATCCCTCAACGATGCTCAATAAACACAGACACCTTTCGGCCTCTGGGACGAAGGAATGAAATATGAAATATATAGGTGCAGATTCACGACTTCTGGCGCACCTCTGCCATCAGCAGGGATGCGCCAGAAGAGTTGCGACGCATCTGCCCACCTGTGCGCCGCCACTAATGCGCCGCATTTACAATGTGGCGCACCGTGGCGCACGGATGGACAGATGCGTGACGCATCCCGGCGGAAATGCGGTGCATTGCTGGAGCTGCGTCACAAGCGCGACGCAGCTCCAGCAAGGCTCGGGGGTGCCCTATCCGTAACATGCTTCGTCAATCCTTACGCCTGCTTCAAGCAGGCGCAGGGTTTTCACGCAGCATGGCCCTAAAAGTGACTGAGTGAAATCTTGTAGATTTCACTCAGCCACTTTTAGGAGGCGTTCCTGCGCCAGAACGCCCCCCGCGCCACAACGCGTACATGTGGCAGAGGGCTTTAAACGCGATGCATCTCCCAGATGCATCACGTTGTAAATACCCAGCAGCATGGCGCTGAGTTTGCGGCGCCGCTGGGTCACAAAAGTGATGCAACAGCGGCGTAAAAGAGGCGCAAGGGGCTTGTAAATCTGCCTCCCAAAATATAAAAATATGCGCTGGTGTTGTCCTCTCATTATTTCAGTAATAAGAACCAATCAAAGCAAAGCGCCTGTATTGGGTGCACGTGCCAGAGACACAAACCCCTTGTGCTGCATTTGCGTAACTTTTAACATGGGAAAAGTGACGCAAAAGAGATGCAAGGAGCTTGTAAATCTGCCCCAGGGTGCACAATGCTGCCCTGAAAAGGATTTTGTAGCAAAAAACAGGAGAGTAACCCGTCAACCGTGTTGGGATTAGGGTAAAGTGTAATACGAACAAAGGATGTCCCAACTGGTATTATTCATAGGCAATTAGTAAGGATATGCATACAAGATTATCCACAAGGAAACAAGGAGACTCTATTTGGTTATAGTCTGTGCTCATGACATCATTTATATAAACAGTTTGTTGTGAATTGGGGAGAAACAGAGTAATACCGTTGTAACAGCAGTGTACTAATAAATGAAGACAATTGTATCAACCCAAATTGCACGTGGTGCTCGTGGTTTGTGTGTGAAAACCAAAGTAGCGACGCAGGTGACAATGTGAACAGCGTGGGTGTTTCCTGTGAAGCACCAGCCGTGCTCGAGCTTCGTGCCGACTCCACGCCACAAGAGATTCAATCCTTCAAGACCAATCATTTCGGGATCGGTACACTGGACCCCAAGGACATCGTCCGCCCAGTACTTCCAAGCGCCCAGTTCCGCACTACCGGCCGAACCGGTGCATGACCACTCCCCGACCGGATTCCAGCTGAGCCGCTGCTGCCACCACACTGTCTTCAACCCATCCTAGTCCTGAAGATGATCCCGGTTTATGTGGATCGAAACTCCGTCGACATACGAGCGCAGCCAGAGGCGCCTTTCACAGAGTGGTTCACGAAAAATGAAATTGAATTGAAGCAGAAACATACTCCCTCAGTCATCCGGAACCATACTGTGACGATTATTCACTGTATATATTCCTGCACCAGTCACTTTGCGCCACCCACGCTGTTCACATTGTCACCTGCGTCGCTACTTTGGTTTTCACACACAAACCACGAGCACCACGTGCAATTTGGGTTGAAACAATTGTCTTCATTTATTAGTACAGTGCTGTTACAACTGTATTACTCTGTTTCTCCCCAATTTACAACAAACTGTTTATATAAATGATGTCATGAGCACATACTATAACCAAATAGAGTCTCCTTGTTTCCTTGTGGATAATCTTGTATGCATATCCTTACTAATTGCCTGTGAATAATACCAGTTGGGACATCCTTTGTTTGTATTGCCCTGAAAAGGAGGCATGTTTCCTGAGGGGGACTCGAGCTGAGCTCTCTCCGACGGACTCGAAGCATGAAATGCGAGTTAAAGGCCCCCCTGGGACTGGTTTCAGCTGGATGAATGGTTTTCTTTTTGTATCTGCTCTCATCTGCATTGCCAGGGCTTGGTTTCGTGAAGCTTCAACACCATCAGGGTTAAAACATTCACCCAAAGGAAAGGCGAGGTGGAGAAACATCTTAAAACATCCCCCAGCCTCAGTCTTTCCAGACACTTCGTGATAAAGCGCAAAGTAAACGTCTCTGAAATGTGAATCCTTAAGGGTCTTGGCCCAGTCAGGGGCGAAGGGGATTCCAAGGCTGGGGTCTATCCCGAACTCTTTTGCTTTGTCACATAAAAATATTTGTGCGTGGTTTAAAGTGAAGGAGGACCCGTCCGGTCCAAGCATCGAGATCTACGGAGCCCCGCGCGTAGATCACAAAGCAAAGACGGACCTCCGCCCTGCATCACCTCCTGCTGATCAACGTCCTGCCTGAAGCGTCCGCCGCTGTGAAGCTTGTCCCGCACTCTGAGTGCCTGTGCCCCCACCTGGTCCAAGCAACGTGAACCCCCTGGCCCTTGAGCTGCAGGAGCGCACAGTAAAGACTGGTGGCCCCCGGACTCGTCCCTCTGAGGAAGAGGCCCTGTTCACAGCGTATCGCCTCTGGGAGTATGTCCAGCCACTGCCCCCTTTTCAGGTCGCGGACTCTGCTCATGAGGCTGTGTCCCCCCGAGCACCGCCAACCAAAGGAAAAGTGATCCTGTGGCCCCCGCGCCGCAACACTCTTCTGGACGGCACCGCAACGTGGGACGTCAGCCTAGCATCGTCCGCATCGCACCCGCACATCAAGGAAAATGTATTGTGCGCTTCGTGTCCAAGATAGACTGTGCGCGGCGTACGGCTGCATTGCTAAGGCCTGTACGCCTCGCCTTTGGCATTGAGACTGTGCACCTCGCGTTTGACACCAGCCCGATACGCAGCGCACCCTTGCTTTGAAGAGGGCCGTACCCGGAGTTCAGTACGCTCGGTACCGCGAGATGCATGAGCATTGATAGGGCCTTTCAACTCGCATAGAACGAAGCACACAGAAGTGCTAGTAAGCACCGTACCTTACAGGAGCTTACCTAAAATAACTGAATTTTGCCTATAAAGAACTGTGGTCTATTTTAAGCATTACTGAGACACATCCTAAAGCCTAATGACTGTATTTTTGAAGCCTGCTTGAAAGTTATATATAAAGGATATATATATTTTTACAAACCTACAGTCTTGTGTCCCTGTGTGGTGGGTTGATGGTCATTGTGGGGGATGCTTCAAATGCTTAACCGTATGTGCTCCAGAGATCAGCCTTGACTGCTTGCGCCACACTACCTAGAGGGTGAGCAGGGGTTATTACTGGAGAGTAATCCTTTGCCCTGACTTAGAGGAGAGGGTCCCTGCTTGTCGCAAGTACATACCTACGCCAACCAGAGACCCCCAATTCTAACAGGCTATTAGGAATCCCCTCGGGCTCCATGAGGCCTTGGTTCAGAGCCGTTGCTGTGAAAGACAAACCCTGTCATGTGGGAGCTCCGGGCTTCTAACAGCCATTAGAAGCCCAGCGCCTCTCATGGCCTTTAATGGAGCGCTAAACATTCCAATGTTTTATTATAGCCTTATTGCTCTACTCCGCCCAGGGGCGCAACTAGGTCTTAATTTCGGGGGGGGGCTAACATGGCAAATGAAGGGGCGTGGCTAATGTTAATCAATGGGGTGGAGCTAACATGGCAGATAATCAGGATCGGTTAATGCCCCCTCACACCCTAAAACCCATACCCGCCCTGAACCCTAAAATTACCCCTGGCACCCCAAATCCCATACCCATCCTGATCCCTAAATTTATCCCCCCTGGCACCCCAAAACCCATACCCACCCCACACCCTAAAATTACCCCCTGGCACCCCAAAACCCATTACCACCCTGAACCCTAAAATCACCCCCCTGGAGCCCAAAAACCCATACCCGCCATGAACCCTAAAATTACCCCTGGCACCCCAAACCCATACCCACCCTGAACCCTAAAATTACCCCTGGCACCCCAAAACCCATACCCGCAGTGATCCCTAAAATTACACCCTTGCCCCCCAAAACCCTAAAATCACCCCTCTGGAGCCCCAAAACCCATACCAACCCTGAACCTTAAATTACCCCTGGCACCCCAGAAACCATACCCATGCTGAACCATAAATTCCCCCTTGCCCCCCAAAACCCATACCCACTCTGAACCTTAAAATTACCCCAGGCACCCCAAAACCCATACCCATGCAGAACCATAAATTCCCCTCTGGCACCCATTAACCCATACCCACCCTGAACCCTAAAATAGCCCCCTGACATCCCAAAATCCACACCTGCCCTAAACCCTAAAATTATCCCTGGCACTATAAAATACATACCCACGCTGAACCCTAAAATTAATCCCATGGCACCCCAAAACCCATACCCACCACACACCCTAAAATTACCCTCTGGCACCCCAAAACCCATACCCATGCTGAACCATAAATTCCCCCCGGCACCCCATAACCCATACCCACCCTGAACCCTAAAATTGCCCCCTGACACCCCAAAACCCACACCTGCCCTGAACCCTAAAATCACCCCTGTCACCCCAAAACACATACCCACGCTGAACCCAAAAATGACCCCTGGCACCCCAAAACCCATACCCACCCTAAACCCTAAAATTGCCCCCTGGATCCCAAAACCCATACCCAGTCAGAACCCTAAAATTACCCCCTGGCACCCCAATCCGTAACCCACCATGAACCATAAAATTACTCACTAGCACCCTAAAACCCACTCCCACCCTGAACTCTAAAGTTACCCACTAGCACCCCCCAAAAAAAATGAACACTACAAACTTACATTACAGTTGCATATTTGGAGGTGACTGTCCTCTTTGACGTTTCTATGCATGTAAGTCAAGAACAACATTCACAGTAACCTAGATATGCAGGCAGTAGGTAATGCTGTGCTGAAAAATGCATTAAAGTTACTGAAACTTACATAAAAGACTGCTGCCTGCTCTTCTAATGCTATACTGTGGAGTCTGGCTGTTCAGCAGCACTGGGTCCTGGCATCCAGCCCCTCGAAGGTCTCAGAGTAGATAGGTCTCCTGGTTTCTCCTTGCCTGGGTCTCCTCTGCTTCTTCATCGGTGCCCATGGCCCTGTTCACCATTTATCTGGTGAGCAGCGCCGTGGATGTGAATTCCATCCAAGTTCACAGACAGCAGGGTGAAAGGGATGGCCAGTGCAGGTAATGCTTTTCCTTTGAAAATTAATTTCTGCTGGTGTCGTAGCCCAGGGTTTGCTGTCTGTGCACTTGTATGGAATACACATCTATACAAGTGCACAGACGGCAAACCCTGGGCTATGATGCCAGCAGAAATTCCTTTACAAAGGAAAAGCATCACCTTAACTGGCCATGCCTTCCCCCTGCTGTGCACATCTTCACACCCCATGCTTATAACCCATCAAGTGCTTAGGTGAAATCCCTGCCTTCAGGCAAGGATTTCACCTCAGCAGCGCCACTCTAAAGGAAATCAAGAGGTGGGGGCAGGGGGGTTCACTCGAGGAAACTGTTCAGAGGCTGGCTGTCTGGCTCGGGCTGCTGGACCTCTCAGAAAGCATCATAAAAATCACATTCTCGGCTCCAATGCGCAGCTTTCTTGCATCATTTCAGTGCGTGTCATCTTAGCCCGGGCAGAGGAGGCGACGGGGGGGGGGGGGCTGAAGCCCGGTGAATCCAATGGGTGTTGCGTGCCTGACTCCGCCCATTAAAGGCCCACTCGAGTGTTAAAAAACGTGAATAAACTGCAGGGGTCACCCAAGTAACCCGTAGGCTTTTGGGTATCTTAACACAGATAAAACAAGGTAAAGCCTACGGAACAGTGATACATCTATCTGATTATAAGACTGGATACCATCAATTATCCAATCTTGGATTCATCCTTCTCCACACAATTTAATTGAAATAATTTTGGATATAGAGTATTTCCAAGTAGAAAACCATACGCAAAGAGCAATAAATATCAAATGTATGGTTCAACTTTTTCTTTTAATTAAACCACGTTAAACCTTAAATATTGGTCTCTCACATTGAACAAAACTGTACACAATTCATATATACAAACAAAACACATATACATCTGATTTACATATATATACACTTTTTTTTAGAGAACCAAACTCACGGTTCTTGTTGCCCCACTTTTTTGAACAAGGATGTCAAAACATAATTCCTTCACATGACATTCCTTCACTTTAGATCACCAAAACAAAACAAACACATAGGGAGTATACGAGGTTTAACCACTTTTAACCTCTATTTCACTAACACTCTCTAAAGCAATTATTTCAACAACAATACTGCTCAAACAGATTTCTTGTTTTGGAGTCTTCAAATCGTGTGTGTCGACGCGTTTCAGCCTCTGTTTGATCCAGGCCTCATCAGGACTACGAGGGCAAATATACTAGAACCCTAAAAAAACAAACTAAATTTATATTCATCATACCTTAACTGGGATAGTAAGTCACCCTCCCATGCACCTATCCCCTGTGGCTCTATTTACAATGTGACTCTATTTACAACATCGAATGTCATATCCTGAGGTGAATGGCATCAATTAGATTTAGTGAACACCCTGTCCGTGAATACAAATAACCATGGATACAGAATAAAAAAGAGGAAAAGAAAATAGACCCTCCACCACAACGACGTGTTGAAAGCGCAGTGCTTCTATATACACCCCCTTTCTAATGCAACAAATGTTCTGGACCAAGGTGACCTCCAATGATGGTGGAATACACATTACATACCAGGTCCGAATTAACTGTTGCCGAACCTTCTTACTCTGGCACTTTCAATCGTAAGGGCTAAAAAGCAAACCATGTATAACCATTCTAAATACCCAAGTCACAATGAGTCAGAATCTACGTTCTAGCCAGCAACCAGGCTTACCTTCTGATTTGAAATCCTTCAAAATGGAAAAGCAAGCCTGCAATACAAATATCTCCGCGTCAAAAGTCTACTCCGAGTAACTTTATAAATAGCTACAGTTAAACAAGAACACAAAGGGCTAGCAACGGAAATTTTATATCAATGCCTCTTGAATCTTTCTTCGGGTCCTTTAATTGTCCACGACGGTAACAAATCCAAATAACTATTCCAAAGAGCACTGTCACTTGGCTCAGGATGCCGTTCGCGTTTCCTACATATAAACAGCGATGACGGACTGTCTCTGAAAAGCCCAACCTCGCGTCCCAATTAATGCAAGGCTCGCGTTGTTACGTGAGATTATGCGGTGACGGACTCCTCAGTAGTTCTGAATCACAATTTCACAATAGTTACACCGATAGAGCTAAAAGAAGGACAATATTTTCGCATCCATGCGATATTCAGAAACAAATTCAAGGATTGTAAAGTGCATGAAATAAAGATTAAAAGTTAAAACCAACTATTTACAATACATAGAATACCTTATATCCCGTGTGATGCCCTCGCCTTTCACAATCTAATTTGTACAAAACAACATAATTTGTACAAAACAACAAGCTGGTAATATGCAAGAATCAATTTCCGTTCAACCATTATATGCATATCCTGATATACAAATTATATACATTACAGCCAAGCCTATAAATATCTTTAACCCCACTCCTAGTTATTGTAGTAATGACCAAACTTCATCTCTGTCATTTAGACCTGTTCTTGCTGTCTGGTATTTTTCAATTAATCGAGCCTCTAGAAGGTCTGATTTCTTTTCTGTCTCCCTTCTGTTCGTGCTAATTACCATACATAATACTGACCATTCCATGTCAGTTTCAGAGTGGTTGTTTCTCTGATAATGCAATACCAACGGAGCCCCGGCGGTATTGCATCTTACTCTTGATTTATGTTGTAGTATTCTTTTCTTAGCTGCTTGTACTGTTTGCCCTATGTAAAATTAGTCACACGGACACTAAATGCAATATACAGTCCCTTTAGTGTTACAATTCGATAAGGATCTTTGGTGATGAATTTTCCCATTAATATCTATCACCTTGGAATCCTTCGTTGAGTCGCAAGCCAAACAATTGTGACAACGATAATGTCCAACAACTGGTGGCAGCTTAAGAAGATTCCGGGTATCTCTCAAAGGTATTATAGTGCGAGGGGCCGATTTCACCAATTGGTTCCGAATATTTTTGCATTTTTTAAAAGCAAATAACGGCTTGGGTATACCCAAGTTTTCAATTAATTTCCAGTTGTTGAGGATCAATTTTTTTACCTTATTGGCTCTCGGGTCATATGTTAGTACACACGTGAGAGGTGTCTTTTTCTCATCCTGTGTCTTAGGTACCAACAGTGTTTTGCGAGGAGTGTACCATGCCCTTTTTAAAGCTACCTTCACTAATATTTTGAGATAACCTCTCCAAATCAGTTCATTTTTAAATTTTTCAGCATTGAGGAAATAATCCTCTTTAGAACTGCAGTTCCTCCTCACCCGGAGGAACTGACCATAGGGAAGGTTTTCTTTCAAAGATCGTGGATGGCTGCTGGTAAAATGTAATAAGGTATTTTTATCTGTAGGTTTGGTATACAAACTAACAGCTAACTGACCTTCATCGTGTTGGACATATACATCTAGAAAATTAATTCTTTCTTTGTCACATGACACAGTAAAGTTGAATTCTTGAGTTCGTGAATTTAACCAATTGTGAAATTCAGATAGTTCGAATTGGTCCCCTTTCCAAATTAGAAAGATATCGTCTATATAGCGACACCAAAACTCCACATGATGTTTAAATGGGTTGGTGTCGCTATATATCCACTTATCCTCAAATTGGGCCATGACCAGGTTAGCTATCTCTGGAGAGAAACAACATCCCATAGCAACTCCTGAGATTTGTAAATATAGATTATCCTTAAAACTAAAGAAATTGATTTTCAGACATAATCTGGCCAGACTAGTTATGAATTCTGTGGGTACTTGGTGCGGACGTTCTCTTAAATCCAACACCACCTTCATCACCTCCAGGGCTTCATCCTGTGGAATATTTGTATAAAGTGATTCGATATCGAAGGTGGCCATAAGTTGTTCATTGGGGTTGAAACTCAACCCCTCCACCTTCGATATCAAATCCATAGTATCTCTTACATAAGCAGGGATATTCCTAACTAAAGGAAGTAAAAATACATCTACGTACTTGGCTAACGGCTCCAGATTTGACCCACATGCCACCACAATGGGCCTTCCGGGAGGGTCTGTCAATGATTTATGCACTTTAGGCAATACGTAGATGTGAGGGGTTTTATCATTGGACTCATTGTTAAGAAACTCGAATTCATTTTTGCATAACCAACCCCCTTCCATGGCTTCTTGGGTGATTTCTAAGATCTGTTGTCTAAGTCTGTGGGATGGATTAGTCTCCAAAGGTCTATAATGTAGTTGATTGGATAACTGCTTTAAAACTTCTTGATCGTATTTAGAAGTTTCCCATAAAACAATTCCCCCACCTTTTTTTAACTATCGTGAGATTGTGATTCAGAACTACTGGGGAGTCCGTCACCGCGTAATCTCACGTAACAATGCAAGCCTTGCATTAATTGGGACGCAAGGTTGGGCTTTTCAGAGACAGTCCGTCATCGCTGTTTATATGTAGGAAACGCGAACGGCATCCTGAGCCAAGTGACAGTGCTCTTTGGAATAGTTATTTGGATTTGTTACCGTCGTGGACAATTAAAGGACCCGAAGAAAGATTCAAGAGGCATTGATATAAAATTTCCGTTGCTAGCCCTTTGTGTTCTTGTTTAACTGTAGCTATTTATAAAGTTACTCGGAGTAGACTTTTGACGCGGAGATATTTGTATTGCAGGCTTGCTTTTCCATTTTGAAGGATTTCAAATCAGAAGGTAAGCCTGGTTGCTGGCGAGAACGTAGATTCTGACTCATTGTGACTTGGGTATTTAGAATGGTTATACATGGTTTGCTTTTTAGCCCTTACGATTGAAAGTGCCAGAGTAAGAAGGTTCGGCAACAGTTAATTCGGACCTGGTATGTAATGTGTATTCCACCATCATTGGAGGTCACCTTGGTCCAGAACATTTGTTGCATTAGAAAGGGGGTGTATATAGAAGCACTGCGCTTTCAACACGTCGTTGTGGTGGAGGGTCTATTTTCTTTTCCTCTTTTTTATTCTGTATCCATGGTTATTTGTATTCACGGACAGGGTGTTCACTAAATCTAATTGATGCCATTCACCTCAGGATATGACATTCGATGTTGTAAATAGAGTCACATTGTAAATAGAGCCACAGGGGATAGGTGCATGGGAGGGTGACTTACTATCCCAGTTAAGGTATGATGAATATAAATTTAGTTTGTTTTTTTAGGGTTCTAGTATATTTGCCCTCGTAGTCCTGATGAGGCCTGGATCAAACAGAGGCTGAAACGCGTCGACACACACGATTTGAAGACTCCAAAACAAGAAATCTGTTTGAGCAGTATTGTTGTTGAAATAATTGCTTTAGAGAGTGTTAGTGAAATAGAGGTTAAAAGTGGTTAAACCTCGTATACTCCCTATGTGTTTGTTTTGTTTTGGTGATCTAAAGTGTAGGAATGTCATGTGAAGGAATTATGTTTTGACATCCTTGTTCAAAAAAGTGGGGCAACAAGAACCGTGAGTTTGGTTCTCTAAAAAAAAGTGTATATATATGTAAATCAGATGTATATGTGTTTTGTTTGCATATATGAATTGTGTACAGTTTTTTTCAATGTGAGAGACCAATATTTAAGGTTTAACGTGGTTTAATTAAAAGAAAAAGTTGAACCATACATTTGATATTTATTGCTCTTTGCGTATGGTTTTCTACTTGGAAATACTCTATATCCAAAATTATTTCAATTAAATTGTGTGGAGAAGGATGAATCCAAGATTGGATAATTGATGGTATCCAGTCTTATAATCAGATAGATGTATCACTGTTCCGTAGGCTTTACCTTGTTTTTTCTGCACTCGAGTGTTAACGGCCCAAGCCGAAGGTAAGGGCCTTTAAAAAGGGAGCAGGTCTTTAATGGCTGGTATAGCCCTGCTACAGCAGGCTATGAGGCTATTAGGAATCCCCTCGGGCTCCTTGAGGCCTTGGTTCAGAGCTGTTGCTGTGAAAGACAAACCCTGTCATGTGTGATCTCCGGGCTTCTAACAGCCATTAGAAGCCCAGCGCCTCTCATGGCCTTTAATGGAGCGCTCAACATTCCAATGTTTTATTATAGCCTTATTGCTCTTCTCTGCCCATTAAAGGCCCACTCCAGTGTTAAAGGCCCAAGCCGAAGGTAAGGGCCTTTAAAAAGGGAGCAGGTCTTTAATGGCTGGTATAGCCCTGCTACGGCAGGTTGTAAGGCTATTAGGAATCCCCTCGGGCTCCGTGAGGCCTTGGTTCAGAGCCGTTGCTGTGAAAGACAAACCCTGTCATGTGTGAGCTCCGGGCTTCTAACAGCCATTAGAAGCCCAGCGCCTCTCATGGCCTTTAATGGAGCGCTCAACATTCCAATGTTTTATTATAGCCTTATTGCTCTTCTCTGCCCATTAAAGGCCCACTCCAGTGTTAAAGGCCCAAGCCGAAGGTAAGGGCCTTTAAAAAGGGAGCAGGTCTTTAATGGCTGGTATAGCCCTGCTACAGCAGGCTATGAGGCTATTAGGAATCCCCTCGGGCTCCGTGAGGCCTTGGTTCAGAGCTGTTGCTGTGAAAGACAAACCCTGTCATGTGTGATCTCCGGGCTTCTAACAGCCATTAGAAGCCCAGCGCCTCTCATGGCCTTTAATGGAGCGCTCAACATTCCAATGTTTTATTATAGCCTTATTGCTCTTCTCTGCCCATTAAAGGCCCACTCCAGTGTTAAAGGCCCAAGCCGAAGGTAAGGGCCTTTAAAAAGGGAGCAGGTCTTTAATGGCTGGTATAGCCCTGCTACGGCAGGTTGTAAGGCTATTAGGAATCCCCTCGGGCTCCGTGAGGCCTTGGTTCAGAGCCGTTGCTGTGAAAGACAAACCCTGTCATGTGTGAGCTCCGGGCTTCTAACAGCCATTAGAAGCCCAGCGCCTCTCATGGCCTTCAATGGAGCGCTCAACATTCCAATGTCTAATTAGCAATAAACAGCCCCCCCCCTTCCAGAGTTTGTTCTTGATTTCAGACAGGCGTGTCCTATCCCTGATCTTTCTTCAGGGTTCGTAGAAACATTTCAAACAGAAAAGCAGACCGTGAGATCTTAGGGCAGCAAACATGTACATACATATGTGCATGTGTCAGTCTGATTCGAGGTGCCACAATTGAACTCTGTATACTAACACTAAGTGAACACAAAGCCCTCAAAGCGCTGTAACCCTACAGTCTCTGCACGGACCGGCATGCACTGCTCGACTTCCTGTCCCGGCTCCCCTTTGAGCACCGTGTGATCCTTTGCACATCGGAGGCCTTCATGCATCATCCCGGCTCCCCCCTTGAGCACCGTGTGATCCTCCGCACATCGGAGGCCTTCATGCATCATCCCGGCTCCCCCCTTGAGCACCGTGTGATCCTTTGCACATCGGAGGCCTTCATGCATCATCCCGGCTCCCCCCTTGAGCACCGTGTGATCCTCCGCACATCGGAGGCCTTCATGCATAATCCCGGCTCCCCCTTGAGCACCGTGTGATCCTCCGCACATCGGAGGCCTTCATGCATAATCCCGGCTCCCCCCTTGAGCACCGTGTGATCCTCCGCACATCGGAGGCCTTCATGCATAATCCCGGCTCCCCCTTGAGCACCGTGTGATCCTCCGCACATCGGAGGCCTTCATGCATAATCCCGGCTCCCCCTTGAGCACCGTGTGATCCTCCGCACATCGGAGGCCTTCATGCATAATCCCGGCTCCCCCTTGAGCACCTTGTGATCCTCTGCACATCGGAGGCCTTCGTGCATCTTTTTCCTGAAACAAGCAGTTTGAGAGCGCCTCGAAGTCCCTGGGAACAACATGCTGATGTATAAAATAACATGGATTCACATTCCACCCTAATCTCTGCCCTTTAAAGGAGGAACATGAGGCTTCAGGTGCCTCGAGGCAGCGGCGCCAGGGATTGGTGGACCTTTCATGGTTTAACCTCTGACCTTCGAGAAATCTCGCTCCATTCGGAGGTAGAATCGTTCACTTCATTCAGACACTAACACGTGAAGGTGTTTATTTTTAAAGTCTTTGTTTTCCTGACAGTTGTTGCCGAGTTACATCTTCTGATGCCCCCCCCCCCCCTGGGGAAGGGTTTATGACGTGCACTGCCCCCCCAGGGGAAGGGTTTATGACGTGCACTGCCCCCCCTGGGGAAGGGTTTATGACGTGCACTGCCCCGCGCAGGATCACACGCCGCGTCGGTGGGACCGGGCCCAGAGAGCCTGAGAGGAGCTCAGGGGCAGCCGTGGACACGGAGGGCAGAAAGAACAGGAAACAGCTCTCGGAGAAAGCAGAGAACCAGCTGTGCCACAGGGTTCATGGGGAATGGGGACTTCCGTCTCATGGCACAGCGCCCAGAGGTGAGGCCAGGTTCAGGGGAGGAGGGTACATCACACAGCGCCCAGAGGCGAGGCCTGGCTCAGGGGAGGGGGGTACATCACACAGCGCCCAGAGGTGAGGCCAGGAACAGGGGAGGGGGGTACATCACACAGCGCCCAGAGGCGAGGCCTGGCTCAGGGGAGGGGGAGGGTACATCACACAGCGCCCAGAGGTGAGGCCAGGTTCAGGGGAGGAGGGTACATCACACAGCGCCCAGAGGTGAGGCCAGGTTCAGGGGAGGAGGGTACATCACACAGCGCCCAGAGGCGAGGCCTGGCTCAGGGGAGGGGGATACATCACACAGCGCCCAGAGGTGAGGCCAGGTTCAGGGGAGGAGGGTACATCACACAGCGCCCAGAGGCGAGGCCTGGCTCAGGGGAGGGGGGTACATCACACAGCGCCCAGAGGTGAGGCCAGGTTCAGGGGAGGAGGGTACATCACACAGCGCCCAGAGGCGAGGCCTGGCACAGGGGAGGAGGGGGGTACATCACACAGCACCCAGAGGCGAGGCCTGGCACAGGGGAGGAGGGGGGTACATCACACAGCGCCCAGAGGCGAGGCCTGGCGCAGGGGAGGAGGGTACATCACACAATGCCCAGAGGTGAGGCCAGGCTCAGGGGAGGAGGGTACATCACACAGCGCCCAGAGGCGAGGCCTGGCACAGGGGAGGAGGGGGGTACATCACACAGCGCCCAGAGGTGAGGCCAGGTTCAGGGGAGGAGGGTACATCACACAGCGCCCAGAGGCGAGGCCTGGCTCAGGGGAGGGGGGTACATCACACAGCGCCCAGAGGTGAGGCCAGGTTCAGGGGAGGGGGGTACATCACACAGCGCCCAGAGGCGAGGCCTGGCACAGGGGAGGAGGGGGGTACATCACACAGCGCCCAGAGGCGAGGCCTGGCACAGGGGAGGAGGGGGTACATCACACAGCGCCCAGAGGCGAGGCCTGGCGCAGGGGAGGAGGGTACATCACACAATGCCCAGAGGTGAGGCCAGGTTCAGGGGAGGAGGGTACATCACACAGCGCCCAGAGGCGAGGCCTGGCTCAGGGGAGGGGGATACATCACACAGCGCCCAGAGGTGAGGCCAGGTTCAGGGGAGGAGGGTACATCACACAGCGCCCAGAGGCGAGGCCTGGCTCAGGGGAGGGGGGTACATCACACAGCTCCCAGAGGTGAGGCCAGGTTCAGGGGAGGAGGGTACATCACACAGCGCACAGAGGCGAGGCCTGGCTCAGGGGAGGGGGGTACATCACACAGCGCCCAGAGGTGAGGCCAGGTTCAGGGGAGGAGGGTACATCACACAGCGCCCAGAGGCGAGGCCTGGCACAGGGGAGGAGGGGGGTACATCACACAGCACCCAGAGGCGAGGCCTGGCACAGGGGAGGAGGGGGGTACATCACACAGCGCCCAGAGGCGAGGCCTGGCGCAGGGGAGGAGGGTACATCACACAATGCCCAGAGGTGAGGCCAGGCTCAGGGGAGGAGGGTACATCACACAGCGCCCAGAGGCGAGGCCTGGCACAGGGGAGGAGGGGGGTACATCACACAGCGCCAAGAGGCGAGGCCTGGCTCAAGGGAGGAGGGTACATCACACAGCGCCCAGAGGCGAGGCCTGGCTCAGGGGAGGAGGGTACATCACACAGCGCCCAGAGGCGAGGCCTGGCGCAGGGGAGGGGGTACATCACACAATGCCCAGAGGTGAGGCCAGGTTCAGGGGAGGGGGGTACATCACACAGCGCCCAGAGGCGAGGCCTGGCACAGGGGAGGAGGGGGGTACATCACACAGCGCCCAGAGGCGAGGCCTGGCTCAGGGGAGGAGGGTACATCACACAGCGCCCAGAGGCGAGGCCTGGCGCAGGGGAGTGGGTACATCACACAATGCCCAGAGGCGAGGCCTGGCTCAGGGGAGGGGGTACATCACACAATGCCCAGAGGCAAGGCCAGGCACAGGGGAGGGGGTACATCACACAATGCCCAGAGGCGAGGCCAGGTTCAGGGGAGGGGGGTACATCACACAGCACCCAGAGGCGAGGCCAGGTTCAGGGGAGGGGGGTACATCACACAGCGCCCAGAGGCGAGGCCTGGCACAGGGGAGGAGGAGGGTACATCACACAGCACCCAGAGGCGAGGCCTGGCACAGCGCCCAGAGGCGAGGCCTGGCACAGGGGAGGAGGAGGGTACATCACACAGCGCCCAGAGGCGTGGCCAGGCACAGGGGAGGAGGAGGGTACATCACACAGCACCCAGAGGCGAGGCCTGGCACAGCGCCCAGAGGCGAGGCCTGGCGCAGGGGAGGAGGAGGGTACATCACACAGCACCCAGAGGCGAGGCCTGGCACAGCGCCCAGAGGCAAGGCCAGGAACAGGGGAGGAGGGGGGTACATCGCACAGCGCCCAGAAGCGAGGCCAGGAACAGGGGAGGAGGGGGGTACATTGTTAGAAAGGCGACCCCGGGGGAGGCAGAAGATGTCTGACTGACCACCCCTAGGTCCACCTCTCCGTCGAGGCGTAGCCAAGAGTTACCGAGAGGCCTCCTGGATGAGGGCCCTCTCCTAGGATCGTACAGCAGAGTAATCACAGCACTACAAACGGACACCACACAGGAGGTCAAGTTCTCAAGCTTTTATAAGTAATAGAGGTTGCGGATTCTTGGCAGTATATACAGGTGGATCGAGGGATCCGTAAAGTCTCGAAAAGGGGGGCGAGGTAGCGGGACAGTCTAGCTTCTGGGTGGAGGAAGGGATACCCTGCGCACAGCTCTCAATCCTCGAGCTGGGGGGTTCCGAGAGGTTCGAGTCGCGGCCGTGCCAGCAGGCTTACAGGATGGTTCCGCAAGGTAGGCCGTGGCAGCGCCAGCAGGCTCTCAGATGGTTCAGCAAGGTAGGCCGCGGCAGCGCCAGCAGGCTCTCGGATGGTTCAGCAAGGTAGGCCGCGGCAGCGCCAGCAGGCTCTCGGATGGTTCAGCAAGGTAGGCCGCGGCAGCGGCAGCAGGCTCTTAGATGGTTCAGCAAGGTAGGCCGCGGCAGCGCCAGCAGGCTCTCGGATGGTTCAGCAAGGTAGGCAGCGGCAGCGCCAGCAGGCTCTTCAGAAGGACGTCGGGTTGCAGGAAGAATGAGTTTGTCTGGTGTCGGCCGTGACAGCGTCAGTAGGGCTTCCAGTCCAGGATACAACTGACATCCTACTCCGGGGCTGGCCCAGATATAGGACGGAGGTCCTTTGATGTCCGGACCCTCTCGCCTGGGGGTCAGAGGGGCCGGGATGATGGTGTCCAGACACCCAGCAGGGGGGTGGAGCCAGCGCCCAGGGAGGCCAGAGGGCGATCGATACCAGGCGTCCGGGGACGGCTGGAGGGCCAACGAAACTCCTCTCCCTCCGGGATCTGTCGAGTGGCCACTCGACCACCTGGGAGGATCCTGGTGCCTCGATGTCGGGGCTTCGCTGGGGCCTGGGCCTGGGCCGAGGCCACGTGGTCGTAACGTGGGGGACCCAAGATGGAGTCGGGCACGGCCTCGTGCTTAGGTCGTGATAGGCCTACGCAGGAGCCAGGCTGGTGATGGGGATCCGGGATGGCAGCCGGATCGGTGGTGTTGGGGCGTGCGGGGTCGGGCCGAAGGGGCCGCCCGAGGTCCGGAGGAGGGCTGGTGTCGGCCTGGGCCCGCCATGCGGGAGGGGTAGGACCACGCCATGAGGCCGGGTCCAACATACATCACACAGCGGCCAGAGGCGAGGCCAGGAACAGGGGAGGGGGGTACATCACACAGCGCCCAGAGGCGAGGCCTGGCACATGGGAGGAGGGAGGTACATCACACAGCGCCCAGAGGTGAGGCCTGGCACAGCGCCCAGAGGCGAGGCCTGGTGCAGGGGAGGAGGAGGGTGCATCACACAGCGCCCAGAGGCAAGGCCAGGAACAGAGGAGGGGGGTACATCACACAGCGTCCAGAGGCGAGGCCTGGCATAGGGGAGGGGGGTACATCACACAGCGCCCAGAGGCGAGGCCTGGCACAGGGGAGGAGGGGGGTACATCACACAGCGCCCAGAGCCGAGCCTGGCACAGGGGAGGGGGGTACATCACACAGTGCCCAGAGGCGCGGCCTGGCACAGGGGAGGGGGGGTACATCACACAGCGCCCAGAGGCGAGGCCTGGCACAGGGGAGAGGGTACATCACACAGCGCCCAGAGGTGAGGCCAGGAACAGGGGAGGGGGGTACATCACACAGCGCCCAGAGGCGAGGCCTGGCACAGGGGAGGGCGGTACATCACACAGCGCCCAGAGGCGAGGCCTGGCACAGGGGAGGAGGGGGGTACACCACACAGCACCCAGAGGCGAGGCCTGGCACATGGGAGGAGGGGGGGTACATCACACAGCGCCCAGAGGGAGGCCTGGCACAGTGCCCAGTGGCGAGGCCAGGAACAGGGGAGGACGGGGGTACATCACACAGCGGCCAGAGGCGAGGCCAGGAACAGGGGAGGGGGGTACATCACACAGCGCCCAGAGACGAGGCCTGGCACATGGGAGGAGGGGGGGGTACATCACACAGCGCCCAGAGGTGAGGCCTGGCACAGCGCCCAGAGGCGAGGCCTGGCGCAGGGAAGGAGGAGGGTACATCACACAGCGCCCAGAGGCGAGGCCAGGAACAGGGGAGGGGGGTACATCACACAGCGCCCAGAGGCGAGGCCTGGCACAGGGGAGGGCGGTACATCACACAGCGCCCAGAGGCGAGGCCTGGCACAGGGGAGGAGGGGGGTACATCACACAGCGCCCAGAGGCGAGGCCTGGCACAGGGGAGGGGGGGGTACATCACACAGTGCCCAGAGGCGAGGCCTGGCACAGGGGAGGGGGGGTACATCACACAGCGCCCAGAAGCGAGGCCTGGCACAGGGGAGAGGGTACATCACTCAGCGCCCAGAGGTGAGGCCTGGCACAGGGGAGGCGGAGGGTACACCACACAGCACCCAGAGGCGAGGCCTGGCACAAGGGAGGAGGAGGGTACATCACACAGCGCCCAGAGGCGAGGCCTGGCAGAGGGTAGGGGGGTACATCACACAGCACCCAGAGGTGAGGCCTGGCACAGGGAAGGGGGGGTACATCACATAGCGCCCAGAGCCGAGGCCTGGCTCAGGGGAGAGGGGTACATCACACAGCGCCCAGAGGCGAGGCCTGGCACATGGGAGGAGGGGGGGTACATCACTCAGCACCCAGAGGCGAGGCCTGGCACATGGGAGGGGGGGTACATCACACAGCACCCAGAGGCGAAGCCTGGCACAGGGGAGGAGGGTACATCACACAGCGCCCAGAGGCGAAGCCTGGCACAGGGGAGGGGGGTACACCACACAGCGCCCAAAGGCGAGGCCTGGCACAGGGGTGGAGGAGGGTACATCACACAGCGCCTTGAGGCGAGGCCAGGAACAGGGGAGGGGGGTATATCACACAGCGCCCAGAGGCGAGGCCTGGCACAGGGGGCTGGGGGGGTACATCACACAGCACCCAGAGGCGAGGCCTGGCAGAGGGGAGAGGGTACATCACACAGCGCCCAGAGGCGAGGCCTGGCACAGGGGAGGAGGGTACATCACACAGCGCCCAGAGGCGAGGCCTGGCACAGGGGAGGAGGGTACATCACACAGGGCCCAGAGGCGAAGCCTGGCACAGGGGAGGAGGATACATCACACAGCGCCCAGAGGCAAGGCCTGGCACAGGGGGGTACATCACACAGCGCCCAGAGGCGAGGCCTGGCACATGGGAGGAGGGTACATCACACAGCGCCCAGAGGCGAGGCCTGGCACAGGGGAGGGGGTACATCACACAGCACCCAGAGGCGAGGCCTGGAACAGGGGAGGAGGGTACATCACACAGCGCCCAGAGGCGAGGCCTGGCACAGGGGAGGGGGTACATCACACAGCGCCCAGAGGCTTGGCCTGGCACAGGGGAGGGGGTACATCACACAGCACCCAGAGGCGAGGCCTGGAACAGGGGAGGAGGGTACATCACACAGCGCCCAGAGGCGAGATCTGGCACAGGGGAGGGGGGTACATCACACAGCGTCCAGAGGCGAGGCCTAGCACAGGGAAGGGGATACATCACACAGCGCCCAGAGGTGAGGCCTGACACAGGGGAGGGGGTACATCACACAGCGCCCAGAGACAAGGCCTGGCACAGGGGAGGAGGGTGCATCACACAGTGCCCAGAGGCGAGGCTTGGCACAGGGGAGGGGGGTACATCACACAGCGCCCAGAGGCGAGGCCTGGCACAGGGGGGGTACATCACACAGCGTCCAGAGGCGAGCCCTGGCACAGGGAAGGGGATATTTCACACAGCTCCCAGAGGCGAGGCCTGACACAGGGGAGGGGGTACATCACACAGCGCCCAGAGACAAGGCCTGGCACAGGGGAGGAGGGTACATCACACAGCGCCCAGAGGCAAGGCCTGGCACAGGGGAGGAGGGTACATCACACAGCGCCCAGAGGCGAGGCCTGGCACAGGGGAGGAGGGTACATCACACAGCGCCCAGAGGTGAGGCCTGGCACAGGGGAAGAGGGTACATCACACAGCGCCCAGAGGTGAGGCCTGGCAGAGGGGAGGAGGAGGGTACATCACACAGCGCCCAGAGGTGAGGCCTGGCACAGGAGAGGGGGGTATATCACACAGCGCCCAGAGGCGAGGCCTGGCACAGCGCCCAGAGGCGAGGCCAGGAAAAGGGGAGGAGGGGGGTACATCACACAGCGCCCAGAAGCGAGGCCAAGAACAGGGGAGGAGGGGGGTACACCACACAGCGCCCAGAGGCGAGGCCTGGCACAGGGGAGGGGGGTACATCACACAGTGCCCAGAGGCGAGGCCAGGAACAGGGGAGGAGGGGGGTACATCACACAGCGCCCAGAGGCGAGGCCAGGAACAGGGGAGGAGGGGGTACATCACACAGCACCCAGAAGCAAGGCCAGGAACATGGGAGGAGGGGGGTACATCACACAGCGCCCAGAAGCGAGGCCAGGAACAGGGGAGGAGGGGGGTACACCACACAGCGTCCAGAGGCGAGGCCTGGCACAGGGGAAGGGGGTACATCACACAGCGCCCAGAGGCGAGGCCTGGCACAGGGGAGGAGGGTACATCACACAGCACCCAGAGGCGAGGCCTGGCACAGGGGGGTACATCACACAGTGTCCAGAGGCGAGGCCTGGCACAGGGGAGGGGATACATCACACAGCGCCCAGAGGCGAGGCCTGGCACAGAGGAGGGGGTACATCACACAGCACCTAGAGGCGAGGCCTGGCACAGGGGAGGAGGTACATCACACAGCGCACAGAGGCAAGGCCGGGTACAGGGGAGGGGGTACATCACACAGCGCCAAGAGGCGAGGCCTGGCACAGGGGAGGAGGAGGGTACATCACACAGCGCCCAGAGGCGAGGCCTGGCACAGAAGAGGGGGGTACATCACACAGCGCCCAGAGGTGAGGCTGGGCACAGGGGAGGGGGTACATCACACAGCACCTAGAGGCGAGGCCTGGCACAGGGGAGGAGGTACATCACACAGCGCACAGGGGACTGCCCACAGACTGTAGAGTGGGGGACTCAAGACACAGCGCCTAGAGGCAAAGCCTGGAACGGGACACTGTCCGGGACTGTCAGGTGAGGGTATACATGACCGAGCCCTCAGACTTGCGTGTGTGGCAAGGGTCACAGACAGCGCTCAGACTGGAAACATGACAGAGCCCTCAGACTTGCGTGTGCGGCACGGATCACAGACAGCGCTCAGACTGGTTACATGAATGACCGAGCCCTCAGACCTGCGTGTGTGGCTAGGGTCACAGCGCTCAGACTGGATACATGACCGAGCCCTCAGACTTGCGTGTTTGGCAAGGGTCACAGCGCTCAGACTGGAAACATGACGGAGCCCTCAGACTTGCGTGTGTGGCAAGGGTCACAGCGCTCAGACTGGTAACATGACCGAGCCCTCAGACTTGCGTCAGCCCCAGAGACAGTGCAGCCAGTGTGGGCACATGACTTGACTGAATCGTCACTTCAGTGTTGGGTTTGAACTGCAGACATACAGAAACCAGCGCAGGTAGGGTCTTTTATTTCCCAAACAATACATTGATTTTACTTTTGAATCGTGTGTGACACGTTTATTCTCCTTTTTTCCATTCCTCTCCTTTGCCCCATCCTCCAAATACTCCCACCTTTATTCCCATTTCCGTTACTATTATGGGTCGGTCCGCTGCTCCATGTGTGCTGCAGATGCCTGTTTCCCAATTGTTTCTGCCTTCCAGCTACGTAAATAAAATGAAAACCATAGAGCCTTTTTCTGTGAATGGGCTGTTACAATCAACTTTGCAAAGTTTTTCCGACTGACCTGCTGACTTCATATGCCAGTAGCCCTGCGCCACAGTTCTTTCAGAAGCAAAAACAACAGTTTATGGACAGAATGCAGAACAATGTCATACATTCACCCCAGTACAGAGATCTGGGCCTAAATCCATCCTTTTTTTGCACTCCACACCACCCCAGTTCAGACATGGCCATATGCAAATCAGCCTTGACCCTGTGCCTCATTGGAACAGTCCAGCTCGAACTGCCAAGCCATGTCTTTCCTGGACCTGAATCAAGCATCCTAGGAAGGGTTTCTGGCTATCAGCCGTCATCAGCCAGGATAGCTTGACTCCAGTGGTGTGGAGAGCCTGGGACTCACGTCTGAGCATACCCATCTGTGAGAAGTTGGCCTGGTATATGATGATCACTATTCTAGTGAACACCTTGCACCCGTCCAAACAACCCTTATGGTGATGGTTGTAAGTCATCCTTATCGACCAGCTATCCGCGTGGTAGCGTGGACAGAACAGTCTTAGGCTAAAAGACTCTTGAGGGCGTGTAAAGCCAGCTGTTTTACCATATGTAACCCCTTGAATACCAAATGAAAGGACACCACACAGGATATATATAAAATATATATGTATTCATTCACTAACACACTCCTCTGAACTCTTTATGAGGTCAGAGGCAAAAGCACATAACAAGTTACTCTTAGAAATACTTTAAATAGCACAATTTACAGTTAGGCCCTAGGGGTGCGTAAAACCATATACTAAGCAAGTGGTATAAGAACCACGACTTTGTGAAAGGAGAAGGCCTACGGCCTAGGGAATCACTGGGGCTATACTATCTTACCCTTAGGTTAGGAGTAGGAGGCCCACAGGCGGCGCGTGCAGTGTCAGTACACTCACACGAGAGTCAATAGAAAGTCAATAGGAACTTAAAAGGTAAGTAAATGGAGTTTTAGGACACTTCCGGTTTAACTAGGAAGATACAACTAACAAAACCAGACACTAGGATAGTCAATCCCTACAGGAGCACCGAAGTACTCGCGTTACCTCACCCACGGGCTGCGGGTGCATAGGTGTCAAAGTGTGTTGGGTTTTCTTGTTGATTCCTATGGAGCCTTGGAAGAAGATGCAGCAGGCGACCAGGAGGAAGATGTCCGGGTGGATCCAAGGGTGGATCGGAGTTGAAGAAGACATGAAAGCAGAGAGGACAGAGTCTAGGTCACTAGCCAGTGACCGGGTGGAACCAGGAAGGAATCAGATGTCGTCGAGGAGCAATCAGGTGCTGTTGTGAAGCTTGTCTTTGCAGCCACGCGGACCAGGAGGCGTAGAGACGACCAGGTGCTGGAGAGGAGCTGTCCCACGAAGGTTCTCGCAGATGGAGGGGTCGACTTCAAGATCGGAGCCAACAAGCCCAAGCAAAGGCAGCCCACGCAGGATACACAAGGAGCTTCTGGTGCAGACCAGGAGGGTCTGAGGTACTTCACCTTTTCAGGGAAGCAAGTGCCAGTCTGGAGCAACCAGACCAGCGATGTATTTTCAAAAGGATGGTCGTCACAGGGCTACTAGCCAACTGGCCAGCAACCGGGACAACGCGTCGAGCAGAACACAAGCAGAAGGGCCCCACGCAGATCTCGTGGAGCGTGGAGGGCTGGGCTTCGGCGCAGGTGGAGCTCGGTGTCGGGGTGTCTCAGTCCCCAGGGCACAGCTTCGAGGATGCCTCAGGAGCTGCGCTGTTAGCAAGTTGAAGACTTTCCAAGTTGCCTGGTACCACGGGTTACGACGCCTTCCACGGGGCTCAGCTGTGCTGGAGTCGTGCAGTGGGGTCAGAGAGGTCTGGGAGTCGAGGTCTTGTCAGGCTCTGTGCTCGGGTTCCGGCGGGAACGGGGACAAAGCAAGCCGCCGAGTTGCTGGATGGTGCCTGGTTGCCCAGGGTGGTCACTCCTTGGACACAAGGGAGATTCTTCAGTCTTCAGCTCAGGTGAATGTCGAAGGGTCCAGAGTTTTGTTTCAAGTCGATTCCGGGATTAATCTAAAGTCCTGGGGGTCAGCTCCTACCTTTATACAACTAAAGGGGGGTGGATTACTGTCTAGGTTCCTCCTACGGGTAGGACCAGGAAGGGGGGTGGTTACACCCTCTTTCCTTTGTCCAGTTTCACGCCAGAGCTGGGGCTGGAGTGCCCCAGCACCGGTTTGAACTGGACTATGCATGGAGCACCTAGTGTGCCCCAGGCAGTGTCTCATTCTATTCAGCCCTCCCTGTCCCAATACACAAAGTCCTGTCTAGGGTGGTGCTCGCACCTCTCCAGGCAGGAAACCTATTGTCCACACCTCCGTGACTGGAAGGACTCCCAGCAGCAGGAGGTCAGACTTGTGTATGTGGCAGCAGTGTCCATTTTGTGACGCTGGGGCTCTGGTTAACTTTAACCGGGATAGTCAGCACTAACATGCCTTCTCCCTCTAGAAGGGTGGAATGCTACCCCCGTTGCCAGAATTGGCGAGGGGGTAGTATTCCAAAGCGTATGACACCTTACACGACATGTTTAGATAAAACCAAACCAAAGTTAGCATTCAACCGCGAGGATTGTAATGCACTTAAAAGTATATGGTATGGCGATATCATAGAACAGCTATAAGGACTTGGTTCCGCAAGCTGCAGACAGGCTCAGCTCATGCTAGAGCACCATCTCACACATAACCAAGCACTCTGCCTCCAGGATTGTTAAGGCCTGCCATAGGAGTGACTTATAGGTCACTGTGTGTCTATATATAAGGGTAGATATAGGAATACTATACCTAAGCAAGGGGTGATTACACAACCTTGCCCGAGCTGAGTGATCAGCCAGTTGTGTCAGTTTGAGTGGCATAATACATGCTGCACCCCCTGGTACGCCTTGGATGCTCCTATGCCCTGGGAACCTATAGTACACTGTACAGGGGCTTATAAGGTGACCCCATTCCCAATTGGAGATGTACCTAAGGTACATGGAGTCCATTTTACATATAGAACAGATAGCCTGGGGTCATGATTAGCAGGATCCCAGGCCAACTAAGTCGAAAACCAGCTAAACACAAGGCAAAAAATCTGGGGTAACCATAGTCAGGTATCCACCTTCCTACACCATCCTACTCGGGGTGACAAATGCAAAAACAACAGTTGATGGACAGAATGCAGAACAATGTCATACATTCACCCCAGTACAGAGATCTGGGCCTAAATCCATCGTTTTTTTGTACACCACACCACCCCAGTTCAGACATGGCCATATGCAAATCAGCCTTGACCCTGTGCCTCATGGGAACAGTCCAGCCCGAACTGCCAAGCCATGTCTTTCCTGGACCGGAATCAAGCATCCTAGGACCGGTTTCTGGCTATCAGCCGTCTTCAGCCGGGATAGCTTGACTCCAGTGGAGTGGAGAGCATGGGACTCACGTCTGAGCATACCCATCCCAATCGGGGCGACAAATGCAAAAATAACAGTTGGCTTGGTGAGCAAAATAACGATGGATTAAACCCAGATCTGTGACTGGGGGTGGATGGTTTGCCATTGTGCAACATTCCGTCCATCTTGTGTGTTTTACGGTTCTTTCAGAAGGCACAGGCCGGGTGACGAAGCTTGCAGTCAGTCTCAGCATGACTGCCTCCGTCACCCTGCTGCATTGAGTCTAACCTCCCATACACAGAAAAAGGCTCTATGGTTTCCATTTGAATTATGACTGTTATTTAATGAGAACACGCAGCACTGAAAGCTGCTGCTCGATGTTTGAAACAATTGGGAAACAGGAAACTGCAGAGATGGAGCAGTGGACTGAACCCATGTTAGTGACTCTGTGCCGGCCACCATTGCAAGAAACGCCTGCACAGTAAGTCCAGGCAGCAAGACTCGAGCACAGGCGACAGCTGAGGTCCGTGTGCTTCATGTTAGGGCCTCAGAGCCTTGGACTGGACTGAATGCTGGCGGCAAGCAGGATCCACGGGGCAGTGTGGGTGAAGACTGGCTACCACTGCTCTAAATATATTACATGAAGGCTTTAATTGTTCTGAGCTGCCTATAGCTCTAAGAACTGTGCACTCAAGCATTTAAATATGTAAAACGTGTGTGAGTACTCATGTAAACTATGCATTAATGTCTATCTACCTCCTTGTCGGCCGCTGCCAAGAGCGTCCATTTACAGATGTCACTACATCCTCATTGAAAAGTTGGCGCGCACATTTATAAACGTTCGATAATACCTGCTGTGAAAAAAAAACACACACTTTGGAATGCGACTATGAAGACATGCAGGCTGACTCTGCTCAGCTCAATTTTTAGCTGCCTGTCGAAGGCCCACTTTATTTCTGTGACATCTTAGCTTCTCAATGCTCAAATGGATGTACTTTTTGATATTTATATATTTACCTCGTCTAAATGGCTTCATGTTCTGGTGTGAAAGAGTCACTCATAGCATTACATTCTCTCGTCTCCCAGCAGTGGTAGCAGGCCTTGTAAGCATGGCCCCAATGACAATAGCATGAGCTGCTAAGTGCCAGAGTTGTATTGAAGTGTAATAAATGTGCAGCAGGGGTGGAGGTAGCAATGTGCTCATGGGGCATCACAAAATAGAGTAATCAGGTGTTGAAACATGAATGGAGCAGAGCACATCATACTTTCCTTACTTTGAATCATGCAGGCCGGTATTTAAAAAATATTTGTGATAAAATTCGAGCATCAACGAGTGCAGTGAATATATTATAAAATATGAAGGGATGAAGTAATAGCAGCGAAAAAGATGACGCGACGTATGCATGTGACACAAGTCATTTTTTATTTCACTAGAACGTGCTTTTGCAGTCTGACCTCTTCAAACTGAAGATATACTTGGCTATGATTTTATTTTAGTGGTTGTGCAATTATGTGAGTAAAGATCTCTCTCATGAAATGAAAATACAATGTGCTGCTTCCTCACGGGTATTTCCTATCAAGCAGCTTTACTAACTAAAGGCTCTGGGTTGAAAGCTGTGGTTTCACACTCTTCCAAGTTGTGCCTTGTATATGTTTTTACAACCTTCAACTGTATGCAACTTGAACACATGCGGAGGCAACTAGTTTATTTATTTCATGTAGGATGGATGGGAGGATGAATGCAGGTGTCTTCAATTCTGTGGCCATGTTTGTTGATAGGATTCAGACTACTTTTGTAGGAAAGGCCTGCACTTTTTTGGTAAATTCAGGTGGTATGTAAGGAGCAGGCACAGTGACAAGATGGACATGGTTTGGGTGAGGGAGGTGGGCTGAGTAATTATCAGGAGCAATGAAATATGCCCCAGCCTGTCAGAGTCTTGTACCCAGTCATACCAGTTGAGGGACGAAAAAGGCACAGAATGCTCAGCCAGTTTTTGATATAGCACCTGATGTCACAAGCTGTTATCAATTAACAGCTCCAAGGAATCTGCTCGTACAAAACATAACCAGAGACCAGTGTGGCTACAGACACCTGGCTCCTATTACCTACTACCTATCAAATGAATATGGTCATAGGTGTGTGTGTGTGTTTTTTTTTATGTGTTTGATGTTATGGTTTGATATCACAATCATACAACTTATTTTTTTGCTGACTAGACACCTAATGCATTCAAAGACACACTAGTATTTACAAACCAAGGCACAACTGCACACCACGAAAGCAACCGGCCTCTGTTTACTCTTGAGAAGCTTGGTTTCCTACCCATCTTCAAAAATAGATACATGCAACATTTTAATGCACTTTGCTTAATCTATATTCCTGCTTCTTTTCTGTTTCCTGCACTCTCCTGTGCTCTGCTCGTCTTCTCTTTTTCACCTTTCTCCCACTCTCCTCCTTTCTTGCCCATTTTCCCCACTTCTGCTACCCCCGCGATCCCTCCCCCCAGCACGACCAGCGCGACCAATCCCCTACTTTATGGCAGCCGCTGCGGGGACAGGCGAGCAAGATCACTGACTCTTGTCAAGGAAATTGCTCTCCCACCCTCGCAGCTCCACCATTGAGTGAGGCCTCCCCCAGCCCCTGCACTCTACAGTGTGAGTGTTCGAGGCCCTCCTCCACCTGCAGGTTCACCTGCACTTCATCCCTGGTGGTCCAGTGGACCCCTGTCTCCCACTTTCCGCTCCGTTTTCCACTCGTTTTACTTGTTGGTTACTAGTTTTTCATCATCTTTGCCAAATCTATATTCCTGCTTCCTTTCTGTTTTCTGCACTTTCCTGTGCTTTGCCGGTCTTCTCTTTTTCACCTTTCTCCCTCTTTCCGCTCCATTTTTCCACTTGTTTTACTCTTTTTTTCACTTGCTGTTCACCATCTTTGCCTAATCTATATTCCTGCTTCGTTTCTGTTTTCTGCACTCTCCTGTGCTCTGCTTGTCTTCTCTTTTTCACCTTTCTCCCACTCTCCTCCTTTCTCGTCTGTTTTCCCCTGCTGCTGCTGCCACCGTGGACCCTCCCCCCAGCACGACCAGTGCAACCAATCCCCCTCCCCATTTCCATCTCCCAGCTGTCCAGCCCTCCCCGACCCCTACTTAATGGTGGCCGCTATGCGGCCGCGCCAAAGGCAAGCCCGTCTGCGACCCAACAGTGCCAGGGACCCTGGACCTCCGCCCGCCAATGATACGACCCAGCAGCACTCCACAAACTCAACCCATGCCGCAACAACAACTGCAAGCAAGCTTCACCATCCAACACCCATGGACCCTTCAGCTGTCACCTCTGCCGACAAACCTACAGCACCACCAGGAACATGAACCCAGCACAACCCGACCGTAGGAACACACCCAAACCGAAGACCATGCAATGCATCCTCCTCAATGTCCGATTCCTCCACAAACATGCCACTGAAATCTGGGACTTCCTCAACAGCACCACCCCGGACATAGCGTTCTTCACCGAAACCTGGACCAACACCACCTCGAAACTGGATATCAACATCGCCATTCCCCAAGGATACAAGATCTCCAGAAAGGACCGCCCCGCCCGCCCGGGAGGAGGAATCGTTATCATCCACAAATCCACCCTCTGCCTGAGCATACTCCCCGACGAGCCCACAGACTTGATGGAACATCTACAATTCAAAATACAGACCAGCCCTACCACCACCAACCAAGGAACCCTCATCTACTGACTTCCCGGACCCCGTGGACCGTTCACCAACTCCATCACGGACATCATGTCATCGCATCCACCAACTACACCCTGCTGGGAGACCTCAACTGCCACAACGACAACCAACTGGAACCCAACACCACGTCCCTCCTGGACAGCCTCCACAACATTGGACTCCGCCAAATCTTGACCAAACCTATGCACTCAGCAGGACACACCATCGACCCCCTCTTCACAACAGAAAATTCCATCACCTTCAGCCACACCACCAAACTCACATGGGCTGACCACCTATGCGTCCACTTCAACTTCAGAACACCCACCATCCACAGACATCAGCACAGGCGACCAGCTCACCACCTCACTCAGCAACTCCACTCCAACCATCGCAGAAAACAATGACCCCAACACAGCAACCCGAACCCTATACAGGTGGATCTCCTACAGCGCCAACACCGTGGCCCTCCTCAAGAAAAACAACAACACCCATGCCAAGAAAGCCAGATGGTTCACCACCGAACTTCGAGAGTCCAGGTGCACCTGCTGCCGCCTCGAAAAGTCCTGGAGGAACACCAAATCCACAGATTCTCACAACAACTTCAGATCCACTAACAACGCCCACCACTAACTCATCAGAAAAACGAGGAAAAAAGCGATTGAAGACAAAATCTCCACACACGCACACAACAGCAAAGAACTCTTCAACATCATCAAGGAGTTCGCCTAACCTACCAGCAAGTCGACTGACATCCCTCCATCACAAGGCCTCTGCGACAAACTCAGCACCTTCTTTCACCACAAAGTCAAGAACATCTACAACAACGTCAACAAAGACAAACATCACACGCAACCCCCACCAACCACCCCGACACCCTGAAGCCAACGATTGACAGCCCTCACCACTGAAGACACACTTAAGACGATGAACGCAATCCACTCCGGGGCACCCACAGACTCCTGCCCTCACCACATCTTCAACAGAGTCGCTGACACCATCGCACCCATGCTCCGCCACACCATCAACTGCTCCCTGGCAACCGCCACGTTCCCCGACATCTGGAAACACGCTGAAGTAAACCCCCTCTTGAAGAAACCCTCGGCAGACATCACCGACCTCTAAAACTACAGACCCATCTCCCTGCTCCCATTCCCTGTGAAAGTTATTGAGAAAGCCATCAACTGCCAACTCGCCACATTTATCGATGAGCACAACATCCTCAACTCCTCCAAATCTGGCTTCAGGAAAAGCCACAGCACAGAATCTGCCATCCTTGCCACAACAGATGACATCTGCACCCTACTGGACAAAGGATAAACAGTAGGCCTCATCTTCCTCAACCTCTCAGCGGCATTGGTCACAGTCTCCCACCGCACCCTAATACGCAGACTTCACGACGCAGGGATCCAGAACAAGGTCCTCAACTGGGTCAGCTCCTTCCTCTCCGATAGAACGCAGCAGGTCAGACTCCCCCCTTTCCTCTCGGACCCTACACCAACTACCTGCGGAGTCCCTCAGTAGTCCTCCCTCAGCCCTATACTCTTCAACGTCTACATGGCCCCGCCCGCCCCCATCGTCAGAACCTACGGACTCAACATAGTGTCATATGCAGACGATGCCCAACTCATCCTCTCCCTATTCAACAAACCCAACACTGCCAGACGGATGTATGACGTTACAACGCAGGCTATTACAACGCCTGCCTTTACAACGCGGTTTTTACATCGCAGTCCATTACAACGCATAGCGCTTTGGGGTGCTGGATAGTGAATAGTTTAATTTACTATTCCAACTCCAGTCCCCGTGGACACTAGGGAAGGTTATTGGATAGTAAATTAACCTATTCCCTATCCTAGAGCACCCCCCCAGAGCAATGCGTTGTAATAGTTTGCATTGTAATGACCGCGTTGTAATGGTAGTGCGTTGTAAAAGTTTCGCTGTAAAGGTTGTTCACCCTGCCAGACACCACTTTCGAGAAGGCATGGAAGCCATCGCAAAATGGATGAAACACAGCTGCCTACAACTAAACACCGACAACACAGAAGTACTCATCCTGGGCCCAAACCCCAATGCTTGGAATGACACCTGGTTGCCCCCCACCCTCGGAAACCGGCCCACCCCCACGGACCATGCACACAACCTGGGAATCATCCTGGACTCCGAGCTCAAACTGGACCGCCAGATCAACTCTGTCTCATCTTCCTGCTTCCATACCCTCCACCTCCTACATAAGACCTTCAAATGGATACCCTTCGAACAAAGAAAGACCCTCACTCACGTCCTGATCACCTGCAGACTCGACTACGGCAACGCACTCAACGCTGGAACAAACAAAAACCTCACTCGCAAGTTACAGAACATCCAGAACGCAGCCGCAGGCTGGTCCTCAACCTGCCAAGACACTGCCACATCGCCCGGCACCTGCGCACACTCCACTGTCTCCCCCATCGAGGCAAGAGTCACCTTCAAGATGCTCATGCACACAAGGCCGTCCACGACACTGGACCAGCATACCTAAACAGCCGACTCAAATTCCACGCACCCCAAAGGACCCCAGATCAGCCCAGCTCTCCTACGCCGTGGTCCCACGCACCAGAAAAAACAGATCAGAAGGCCGCTCCCTCTCCTTCCGCGCGGCCAGAGCCTGGAACGCCCTTCCGCTCCACTTGAGACAGACAACATCACTCCCCATCTTCATAAGAAACCTCAAACTTGGCTCTTCGACGGTCCCCCTCCTTGTTGGCCTGGAACTTGCACCCTCCCACCCCCAGCGCCTTGAGACCCTTGCGGGTGAGTAGTTGCGCTTTAACAAACCCCTGATTGATTGATTGATTGATTGATTGAATTCATATTTAAAATTTGCATGAAGAAAATGGGCAGCCGGATTCTTGTGCTGCATATTTTCAAGGTACACTTTGCAGTATTATGTTTTTATTTAAGGAAAAATGTCAGACTGGAGCTGCACTTTCCCCAGGTTTCAAACATGTATTATTGTGGGAGTCCAGCCTTTTTTCAAAAATGAAACATGCTCTTCGACTAAAAGTTGCAGACCTTGTTGGGTTGGAAGGAGCTATGTATTCACAAGGCTGTGTTGTGTGAGGAGAGTCTGGTGAAAAGGTAGGTGGTTTTATCACTCAGGTGAGTTTTTGTGATCTTGTGCCTCGCCCCATCAACCTCTTCCTACCCTTATGTTGAAGGTGATTTCCATTACAAATAGCACGGTATATAAATTGTGAGAGTATTTGAATATTCATAAGTTTTGCTTCATATGTACTGGTTTGTGACATGTTAGACTGGGTGTTGCTCTCTGTGGATATGCATGTGGACGTATATGATGTTGGTAATGTCTGAGATCTTGGTCTTTGTTCCCTTGGGTGTATACAGGTGTCTCTGGGTGTATCATAGTGTCTTCAGAGCCATTGGGGTGCAATTTAGCTGTTTAGGGTGTGCGGTGTATATGTTTTTACCTGGCTGGTGGGGGTGATTGTAGGTGTTTGTGGGGATTTGTAATGGTATCTTGAATGTTGTGAGCTGGCGCAGATTGAATGTTTGGCAATGTTTTGTCGACGTTTGGTTGTGTTGGGTAAGTTTTCAGAGAGGTAAGCGCATTGACAAAGTGCAAGAAATGAAATCTACATAGTCTTTTTTTGGCATACCAGCCACAGACCATAACAAGGCCATGGTTTTCTTTCAACATATGGTTTTCTCTTGCCCTTGTATGACTGGATGCTAGTCCGCCCTGTTTTACGTCTGGAGGTCCTAGGTTTTCTTTGGCGGGCAACTGCGATTGTAAAACGTTTTGTTTGAAGAGTTTGTTGGTCATGTTTTCTTCTTGGGTATCGGACACTTTTCCTTTTCTTTTAATCACATTAGTGAGGTTCCAGAAAACAATTTGGAAACATATGAGAATGTTTCTGTGTTTGTGCTTTATTTTTTGAGTGATGCTTTGGAAGTAGTCTGATTTTTTGTGACTGTTCTGTTTGCAGTGTTTGTAGTCCTAAAACATTGTGCATTAGTATTCAGCACTAAAACATTTTGCATTAATATTCGTCTGCTGGTTGGTTTTAAAATGTATACAAGAAAGGGTGACTGTGCACACCGGGTTAGTCCAATTCTGTTCCTCATGAAGTTTTATTCTTTCTTTAAACATTTAGCGTGCAGCCCGGCTCCGTGGTCCGCCCAATTTCCACATGTATAGGAATGCAAAACGGGTTTGGAGCAAAGTGTCTCTCTCCAAAAGTCGAACGCACAGTTCAGTCCTTCAGAAATCAACCACAATTTATTCCATTTAAGCCAATTTTATTCCAACTTATTCCATATAAATTAAACAGTTCTTTTTCATCTTCTCACATGAGAGGCACTTCTGTACTTCAAAGTTTCTGATGCAGCAGATATGCCCATCCGGGCCTTTTTCTGTTGCACGAGACATACATTCATAATCTTCAGTAATTAGTCTTTTACACCCAATGCATTTCGGGCTTTTTTAAGCCCTTCGTCAGGGGTTTCACTACAAATTTAAAATCATCAATGTTAGACTTTGTCTTCACACCTCCGTACATAGATACTATCAATTATTGCTTTAAACAGTGCATGCGATATTCTTAAAAACACCTTTTAGTCAACGTTTTCTCTCTTAACTGCACTGATATTTACATATGCATTTCAAAACAGTTGCCCGAATAGGCTTTCACTAAGTAGCACAACCCGCCCTTGTTCTGCCTCTTCACTTATTATTTAAAAAAGGCATGATGACTGTTACCCATCAGTTAATTCTCCACGCTGTTGACAGTTAATAGTAACCATTAAGCAGAACCCCATCGATTTATTCCATACCTTAATTATCCGATTGTGCAAGCGCCTTCTTAACTTCGTCCCCCATTCCGCAAAGCAAAGCCTCACTTCTAACTGACTTCCCGCTTATCAGTTCGTGTGGCGTAGCCACGCCTCACCTGATGAATCAATTATGTGAGCCTCCACTCCCTCGTTCCTACGAATTCCATAACACACCGCTTTTGCTGCCTCGGAAGCTCCGGTTGCATTTAGCACCTATGTTTTACAATGACACTGACTTGCATGATATTACAAAAACCTATTCAAACAACTCATGTAAGTACCCCGCCCACCCGCAGATGTCTATGCACATTGATTAAGGAGTATATCATTATATGGAATAAGTTGGAATAAAATTGGCTTAAATAGAATAAATTGTGGTTGATTTCTGAAGGACTGAGCTGTGCGTTCAACTTTTGGAGAGAGACACTTTGCTCCAAACCCGTTTTGGTTTTAAGATGTACCATCTTGTAACCCCTGGTTTGTTTCATGCCGGTTAATATTTTTGCTTTCAGAAAAATGATTAGTGAGTGGGTCAGATTTCAGCATAAATTCAATTTATTTATTTATGTGATTTGTTGAGCGCGAACAATTGCCCAAGGGCATCTCGGAGCTGTGAATGAGGGCAGAATGAAAGGGAATATAAGTTACTGGTTAAAAAGCCATGTTTTGATTTTTTTCCTGAAAACAGTCAGAGTGGGAGCAGACCTAATGTCTGGATCAAGGGAGTTCCAGAGTTTTGCCGTCGAAACTTAAAAGCTGCTATCACCCCAGGCCACTGTTCTGGTGCGGGGAACCGTCATGGTGAGATTGTTCATTGATCGGAGTGATCGATTAGGAGCATGGAATTTGAAATGGTCGATGAAAAAACGTGGGCCTTGTTTGTGCGTGGCTTTGTAGGCGATACAGAGCGCCTTAAACTTTATCCTATTTTTGACTGAGAGCCAATGGTATTTTTTTATGGTGTCAGCAATAGGTTTGAATTTAGGGGTGTTCGAAAGCAGTCTGGCCGCAGCGTTCTGTATATACTGCAGTTTTTGTATGACCTTTTCTTGGGCATTGACCAAGAGTCCGTTACAGTAGTCCACTGAGGACATGATGAATGAGGTGACCAGTGTTTTCTATGGATACTGTCCGTGCACTGCGTTGTTTTTTTGATGATTTTTAAGGCGTATACCGTGCTCATGAGGAATACTCCCTGCTCGAGAGTATATGACAATAACTCTAGACCGCACTGACACAAACTGTGTCAGTGTCTCCTATGGCACTTGTGGGTAATTGCTGGAAACACCAGCTGATTCTTGTAGAATAAAGTTTGCAAACAAAGGTTGTCAATACTGAGGTTCCGTGAAAATCGTCACGATGTTTTGGGCATCACAAAATATGGACGAGTGTGGTATCTATGAACCGTAAATGACGAGTTTAGTAAGTGTACACGGTATCGCCATGCTACTCAGAAGAATTCATCTCATTTACGTGTTTCTACATCTGAACCCTTGGGTTCCATTTTAGATACGGCACCCATTTTGTTTCTTGCCCTCACGTAGTCAGCGAACAGGCAACTGCCCACATCGTGACCCTCTGTTCCCAAGCTTTACGGTGGAAGTATATTCCTTTCATGCGTCTTTTATGAGTAGGGGGAGGACACTGCTAAAGCAGTTGCCTCCGCCCGGAGGTGATCCTGGCGTGCCGGTCTATTGTTTCAGCCTTGCACGTGCTGGGATCAAGCCCTTTTAAGCCACGATTACGCATCCAATATTATCCTCACATTCTCTCCTCCCTGTTGTCTGATTTTCCCTGCAGCTGTTCTTGTCTCTTTCTCTTGCTTATTTACAACTCAAGTGGAATGTACCTAATGGTGGGAAGATGTGCTTTTACAGTTGGAACTGGTGATGTTAATGTAATTATGTTCCGGAGCTCTGAATACATGAAAGTGACCCTTTGAATTATACTGTGGGAACTGAGCTGTAACCTTTTGCTTACGTATTGTGCAATGACAAGATCTTGTATAAAAGAGAGCGACACACAAATGCAATTTGAAGCAGACTCTTGGAACCTACACTCTGTTGTACTTCTCATGACTTTTGCATCCCTGCAGTAATAAACACTGATCTTTGACGCCGAAGGAAGTCTCCCGTGTCTCTGTCTTTAGTGCGCCAGAACAGGTATCCCACGAAGGTTTTAGGTGTTGTTCCCTGGCACCGCTGGGCCTTAAATAGCCTAGTCCTTCAGTTGGCGCCCAACGCGGGGCGACATCGGCGGTACCGGTCCAAAGCCTGACGATTGTGAGGAACTTCGTGTGAAATCTCCGAGGAAAAGGTGCACCCCGCTTCATCGATCCTGTTGTCGAAATAAGTGGTCCGAAGATTTTTCCCGCGAAGATTCCCGCCTCCTGACGGCTGTGACGGACCGATGCCCTGACTGTCGACCTGTTTTCGACGCCTGGCGTAGACCTTTCGTACAGCGAGACGATAGACGGGCCTTCCTGGTGACGCCATTGAAGCTCTCAGTTAAGTATTTGTGGGTCGCTCCCAGTCCTTAGTTGTTGTTTCAGCTTGTTGAAGCTTTGTTGTTTGCATGGTTCCATTGCATTTGTGGTTCTTAGTTGTTGGTTCTTAGTTGTTATTTGACAGTTGCAATTGCCAAAACCGAGGGTTTTGTCTTCCACGAAGAATTAGTGCTTCGGTAACCCTTGAAGTTTGATACTAGGTTAGTGTGCACGATGCCTAGCCATAGTGGTATTCTTGGTTTCTTTAAATGTTGCAACAATGATTCCCGGTTGGGGGACTCGTGTCCGATACCTCCAGTTGGAACTCCGATATATGAGCTCTATAGTCGACATGGTGTGGGCCCTATTATATATAATAAATATTGGGTCCGTTACACGAAAAAAGATGGTGTCCTTAGTTGGCCACCGCATGGAAGTTTTGAACTTACGATTTTAGATAATCTTGAAGCTAAATTATTTAAAAAGAAAGCTAGGCCAGCTATGTTTGATTCTTTTCGGTTGTGGCGTAAAGAGGCCAAACAGAAAGAAATCAAACAGCTTAAAAAGGATCGAAGAGAAGGTTTCGTCCCGATAATGCAAGTTGTACAACAATGTCAGCGAGATAAAGAAGAAAAAGAAATAGAAGTTTCCACTAGACTGCATCACATGAGGATAGACAAATGTTATCTGGTTTTACCAGCTAGTCAGGATAAGAAAGAAGAGGATTTAAAGGAGGATTCCTTGTTAGCGTATTTGATGAAATCGCCACCTCCTTATGCACAGGGTGCTACAGCCCCTGTAGTTCCTCCTGTAGTTCCGCCTGTTGTTCCTCCTGTTGTCCCTCCTGTTGTTCCGGCGGCTGTGGGTCTGCCCGGTGTTGGTCCTACGTTTGTCCCACCACCTGTCTCTATTCCTACTGCTCCTTTGCCTGTACCTTCTCAGCCTCTTGTCCCTGCCACCCCGACTACCTTGCCTGCTTCTGCTGTGTCGGCTGTCACTTCAAACGTTTTGGCTCCTGCTCTCCTTTCTCCTTCTGTTCGTAATCGTATCCCTAACACTGTTGCTACCCTTTATTCACCGCTTTCTGGTCAGTTATTTCCATCCGATACTTCTGAAACTCCCCAAAGACGGAGTCAGATCCCTAGTGGAAGGGAAAAAGAGACGTTAGTGACAATGGCACATAGGTGGATAAGACATCCTGCCAACTACCCTCCACGCATGGTTTTCAAGACGTTTTCTCAGTTTAATGAGCCTACACAGAGATTCGTGTTCGAAGAAATGTGTAACTTTTTGAGGGAAGAATGGTATAATAACAATTTAGATAACGTACCGCCCGATATGATTGAACTTCAGAGTCAATTTTTGAGCGGTATGATTGTAGGTGGAGATGTACGACGTGCCTTAGAGCGACTGTTAGCCCATAGGTCGACAGTGCATTCTCGAGTGGCGTTTGATGACGACTCTGAGAATTGGAAAGCGGCTCCTGGTCAGTACCCTATGAGAGAGGTCCCGCCAGTGTGGATGCCAGGTGATCCTGGTGCTGCTCCCCCAGTTTTGCCACATTTTCAAAGAGTCTGGATACACCTCCCATGGAAGCGATCAGAAGTCTTACAGGTCAAACAGTCCTTGCCTGATCCACGCAAGAATCCGGCGGGTTACTATAAGGAGTTGTCCCAATTGGTAGATGCTACTATTATGAACCTTGCCGACATCGACATGCTGTTCGGAAATGTTGTGCCACAACCGGTTTGGGCGAAAATTTGCCAGGAAAATCATGCGAATGAGTTAGGCGGTGATTGGGCTGCACTAATAACAGCTGATGGCCGAAAAGTTGGTGGGGCTAAGCCTGAGCAGTTAATTACGGATCTACCTCAGAGAGTAATTACACTTATGAAAACTCTCATGCCAGCGATGAGGGTGAACTGGGATAAATTATCAGCTTGTAAGCAAAAGAAAGACGAGAGTGTCTCGGACTTCTTTACTAGGTTCGAGGAAGCATTTGTCGATCATAGTGGTCAGGATATGAGCACTGAGGGAGGTCAGCGGTTATTCGTTGATAAGTTCGTGTTAAATTTGTTACCTGAACTATGCAACAAATTGAAGAATCCAGAAAGTGCATGGGCTGTTTCAACCACTGCACAGATATTAGCAACGGCTCAATATTATGAGAATAGGGAAAAAGAAGAAAGTGATCATGTAGATAAGAAAACGAAGGAGCTCAAAACGAAGGTTTTGTTGCAGCAAGCATATCCTCCACGTTCAAATCAAAATGATTCGCAACAGCAATATAGACCACAATCGCAATCCTCCAGAATACAGTCACGTCCTGACTCCTCTGACTTCAGATCTACGCTTGGGTATAACCAGTGTGCATATTGTAGAAGAGAGGGACATATAAAATATGATTGTCCGGCTTTACGTGATCGCCTTAATGGTGTATCGGCACGAGGGGGTCTTGGTGGTCCTCAACAATCATCTCGAGGTAGAGGTCGCGGTACCTTCCAAAATCAGACTGAGCGCCCTAATACGTCCTCGGACGCGATTAATTGTTTTGACCAGCGAAATGTAAGGTCCGATAAATCAGCACAGTATTATGCGGACGACTATTACGTTGAACATAAAACTGTTGTAAACGATCGTTACTAGGACAGCCACCGACAGAGAGAGGGAGTAGTATCAGTTCCGGTTGATCAGAGTGGGCCTTACGTCGCAGTTGCAACATCTGGCGTAGTTGAGCCTTTTCTGTTAGACACTGGTGCGACGAAAAGTTCCATCATGCATTCGAAACTCCCTGGCGCACCTTTGTCCGGCTTAACAAATGTTTCCGTTGGATTCTCTGGCGCCCCTGTTAGCAATCCTGTCTCTAGCCCTTTACCCCTTACAATTGGCCCTCGTGAGCTAGAGGCTCCATTGATTCTATCTACTGGTTGTGGTGAGAATCTTCTGGGCTTGGATTTGTTAAAACGGTTATATGCGACATTGTATTGCTCTCCTGAAGGAGTGGAGCTTACATTAGGTCGAAGAGTAATCTCTCCTATGTACTTGTCGATCGATAAACTCCCGCCGGAATTGAGCTCCCTTCCTGCGTCTCTATGGGCCACAGGTCCCAATGACGTGGGACTCTTGGACATCCCACCTTATATGATCAAGCTGAAACCCAATGTGCGATTGCCACGTATACCTCAGTATCGTATCTCCATTGAGGGAGAACGGGCGCTATTAACGATTGTGCACGATCTGATCGAAAAGGACGTTGTCGAAGAAACTCGGGGAAATGTGTGTAATAGTCCTGTGTTACCCATTTTAAAACAAACTGATCCACCTAAACCTCCTGTGTACCGTTTCATAATCGATTTGAGAGAAGTAAATAAAATCGTGATTCCACAATTTCCCGTGGTCCCTGATATCACGACTTTGTTGACCCTGATTCCAGCATCTGCCTCCTGGTTCACGGTGATCGACCTAAAGAATGCTTTCTTTAGTATCCCGATTGCTGAGGAAAGCAGAGACCTATTCGGATTCTCATTAGGTGGTCGCAGTTTTAGACTGAAACGTGCACCACAGGGCTATTGTGAGAGTCCGTCTATCTACAGTCAAGCCCTCAAAAGTCAACTTGATTCATTTGTATTACCGGCAGGCGCAGCCTTGATTCAGTACGTTGACGACCTGTTGGTAGCTGCTGATATCGAAGATATTTGTAGAACAGCTACAGTATTGTTGTTGCGGCATTTATGTGACTTACATCACAAGATGTCACCTTCCAAGCTGCAATATTGCTGCCAAGAAGTAACCTACTGTGAGAAGTTGGCCTGGTAGGGGATGTTTCCAATTCTGGAACCACCTACTACCTGACCAAACAATCCCTTATGGTGTCTGGTTGTAAGTCAACCTTATTAGACAAGCTATCCTAGGGGTAGCATGGACTAAGCAGCCTAAAGGCTTAACTTAAGAGGTCGTGTTAAGCGAGCTGTTTTACCACATACAATCCTGTAATACCAAATGAAAGGACACCACACAAGTATATATTATAAAAATATATGTGTTTATTACTAAAAACAATCCCCAGTATTCTTTATGAATAAAGGGGCACAAGCGTTAAATCAAAAGCACTGTTTAAACATACAAGTTGCACAATTATGGATGAGGGCGGGTGGCCACTCAAACCATATACTAAACAAGTGGTATAAGAGAGGCCACTCGAACAGTGGTTAGGCCTAGGGCCTAGGGAATCGCTGGGAGCAGTCAGGACAAGCAATGCTGAAGTCGGGAATGGCCCTCGGGATTCACGCATGCACCAATGTTAACCAATGGTGCGTAAAAGTCAAAGAGTTAAAGTTTAAAGACACTTCCGCTGAACCTAGACGAACAAAACTTAACACACAGACCCTAGAGGTGTGCACCAGTGTGGGAACACCGGCGGAGCAAAGTTACCTCACCCACAGGAAGTGGGTGCACAGGGTCGAAGTGGCGTCGGGTTTTGACACGCAGGCTCTTGGTGCTTGGAGCTGAAAGGGCTGCAGGCGGGTTAAAGATGAAGTGTCCGGTGGAGTCCAAGGGTGGACTCAAGTTGTAGAGTACCTGAAAGCAGAGGGGACAGAGTCTGGGTCACTCAGCAGTGACCAGGGTGGAACCAGGACGGAACCAGGCAATGTCGGGCGCAATCAGGTGGTCGTCGAGGAGCTTCTCTCCGCTGTCACGTGGGCTCTGGGGCATCTGCGACGTCCAGGAGCAGGTCACGATCTGTCCCACGCAGGCTCTCACCGTCGGTGCAGTCGGCTTCAAGTTTGGAGCAAACAAGCCTTGGTAAGAGCAATCCACGCAGGATCGGAAGATTGCTTCTCACTCGGACCAGGAAGGTCAGGGTCGGGGCTCCTTTTCAGGGGAGCTGGTGTGGATCTGGAGCAACCAGATTCACGAGTCTTCTTAGGTAGTTCGTCGGCACAGGGACCACAAGCCAGCTGGCAAGTGACCGGGCCAACGCGTTGAGCCAAATCGTGCCAAAGGGCCCCACGCAGCACTCGTCGAGTGTGGAGGGCTGAACTTCGGCTCAGGAGTAGCTCAGGGTGGGGGCTTCTCAAACCCCGGTGCACAGCTTCGAGGGTCACTCGTGGGCTGCACAGTCAGCGTCTCGTGGTCAATTCAAGATGGCGTGCCCCACGCTTCCGGTCGCCTCCACGGGTCTCAGCTTTGCAGGGACTGTGGATCGGGCTGTTAGAAGCTGGGCAGGCTTGATCTCGTCGATCTCAGTCGCTCGAGTTCCGGCGGGAACTGCAACTAAGTAGACGTCGAGGGCTGGATGGTGCCTGCTGCTGCAGGGTGGTCACTCCTTGACCACAAGGGAGATTCTTCGGGCTTCCACGTTGAGATGGAGGGCGAAGGGTCCAGAATATCGTTTCAAATGTTTCTTCCAGGAAATCTGATGTGCATTAGCACTGCTCCCACTCTTATTCGAATCTGGTGGGCGTGATTACCTGCTAGGTCCCCTCCTATGGGTGGGACCCAGGAAGTGGGTGGATACACCCCCTTCCTTTGATCCAGGCCGCCCTGGCACGAGGGCTGGAGTGCCCCAGAACCGGTTTGGCCGGATTATGCAAGGGGCAGCCTTGTGCGCCCCAGGCAGTGTCTGGTTTCTTTCAAACCTCCCTGCTACAATACACTATCTCCTGTCTGGAGGGCGGTGACACCCTCCTGTGACAGGAAACCCTTTGTCCAGGACCCATTTGGTCGAGTTTCGGTCGACTGCAGGGGTCCAGACATTTGTCTGTGGCAGAGGCATCCATTTTGTGGATCTTAAGGCCTTTGGAGAAATCAACCGCATTAAAGTGAAGTAACATGTCTTACCCCTCTAGAGGGGTGGAATGCCATCCCCGTCGCCAGAACTGGCGAGGGGATGGTATTCCAAAGCGTATGACACCTTACACGACATGTTTTGATAAAGCCAAACCAAAGTTGCTAAATAACCGCGAGGATTATAAGGCACTTAATAGTATATGGTATGGCATTATCCTGAAACAGCTTAGGGATTTGTTCCCGACGGCTGCAGACAGGCTCAGCTCATGCTAGAGCTCCATCTCACATAAAACCATGCACCCAGCCTCCAGGATTGGTGAGGCCTGACTATAGGAGTGGCTCACAGGTTTACATGTGTCCAGATATAGGTTTAGACATAGGTATACTATATCTAAGCAAGGGGTGTGTACACCACCTTACCCCAGCTGAGTGATCAGCCAGTTGTGTCAATTTAAGAACCAGCCAGGGGTGGCAAAAGATATGCTGCAGCCCCTGGTAGGCCTTAGTGGCTCCTGTGCCCTGTGCACCTATAGTGCATTCTACAGGGGCTGACAAGGAGTCCATTTCCAATTGGTATGTGCCTATAGCACATGTGTCATTAATTTAGTGAGAGAACAGCAGGCTGGGGGTCTGATCAGCAGGCACACAGCCTCAGTAGTCGAAAACCAGTGAAGCAAAAAGCAAAAATTTGGGGTGACCATAGGATAGCAGACCCTACTCTCCTACACAACCCCCCCCCCCAAACGCAGGGACATTAAACTAACCTTGACCAGATAAGTCTTCATGTTCTAAGTGGAAGTACCTGGAGAGACCATCTGCATTACCATGGTCAGTCCCTGGGCGGTGCTCCACTGTAAAGTCCATCCCCTGTAGGGAAATGGACCACCTGAGCAGTTTGGGATTTTCACCCTTCATCTGATTAAGCCATAAGAGGGGCTTATGGTCTGTCTGCACCAGGAAGTGAGTTCCAAACAAGTAGGACCTCAACTTCTTTAATGCCCAAACCACAGCAAAGGCCTCCCTCTCAATGGCTGACCAACGTTTCTCTCTGGGAGTCAGCCTCCTGCTAATGAAAGCAATAGGCTGGTCTTGACCATCTTGATTAAGTTGTGAGAGCACAGCTCCCACCCCCAACTCAGAAGCATCTGTCTGAACAATGAACTGTTTGGAGTAGTCAGGACTCTTTAGGATAGGTGCAGAGCACATGGCCTTCTTCAGGTCTTCAAATGCCTTCTGACAGCTAACTGTCCACTGAACCTTTTTTGGCATCTTCTTGGATGTCAAGTCATTTAATGGTGTCACTATAGACCCATAGTTTTTCACAAACTTTCTGTAATACCCAGTCAGGCCCAAGAAGGCTCTGACTTGTGTCTGGGTAACTGGAGGAGCCCAGTCCTGTATGGCCTGGATTTTGCTTTCCAGTGGCTGAACCTGGCCTCCACCTACTAGGTGGCCCAGGTATACAACCTTACTCTGCCCTATCTGGCACTTTGTGGCCTTGATAGTTAGGCCTGCCTTTTGCAGGGCCTCCAAAACTTTCTTCAGGTGGATCAGGTGATCCTCCCAGGTGGAGCTAAAGACAGCAATATCATCTAGATAAGCTGCACAAAAGTCATCCAACCCAGTAAGGACTTGGTTCACCAACCTTTGGAAAGTGGCAGGTGCATTCTTCAAACCAAAGGGCATTACCACAAACTGATAATGTCCACTAGGGGTAGAGAATGCTGTTTTGGCTTTTGACTCCTCAGCTAGTCTGATTTGCCAGTAGCCAGCTGTCAGATCAAATGTGCTCAGAAACTTGGCAGAAGCCAATCTGTCAATGAGCTCATCTGCTCTTGGAATGGGGTGAGCATCTGTCCTAGTGACAGCATTGAGACCCCTGTAATCCACGCAAAACCTCATTTCTCTCTTACCATCTTGGGTATGAGGTTTTGGCACCAGGACTACTGGGCTGGCCCATGGGCTCTCTGATGGCTCAATCACTCCAAGCTCCAACATCTTTTGCACCTCAGCCTTGATGCAATCCCTGACATGATCAGGTTGCCTGTAGATCTTATTCTTGACAGGCAGACTGTCACCAGTGTCCACAACATGGGTACACCAGTCAGTTTGGCTGGGTGTGAGTGAAAACATTTGCCTGTGAGCCTGCAAAACTTGTCTGCAGTCCCTCTGTTGTTGGTCAGTGAGGCTGCCTGCCAAGGCTACTCCATCAACTGAACCATCATCAGGGTTCTGAGAAAGCAGGTCTGGGAGAGGGTCACTCTCTTCCTCCTGTTCCCCATCTGTGGCCATGAGCAAGCTCATGTCCTCCCTGTCCACAAATGCTTTCAAGCGGTTCACATGGATTACCCTGTGAGGGCTCCTGGGTGTTCCAAAGTCTACCAAGTAGGTGACTTCCCCCTTCTTCTCAATAATAGGATAGGGTCCACTCCATTTGTCTTGGAGTGCTGCTGGAGCCACTGGCTCCAGTACCCATACCTTCTGTCCTGGTTGGAACTCTACCAGCACAGCCTTTTGGTCATGCCAAGCTTTCTGCAATTCTTGGCTGGCCTCCAGGTTTTTGGATGCTCTTTCCATGTACTCAGCCATCCTGGAGCGGAGACCAAGTACATAGTCCACTATGTCTAGTTTGGGCTTTTTGAGAGGTAACTCCCATCCTTCCTTCACCAAACACAATGGACCTCTCACAGGGTGGCCAAACAAAAGTTCAAAAGGGCTGTAGCCAACCCCCTTCTGTGGGACCTCTCTGTAAGCAAAGAGCAGGCAGGGTAAAAGAATGTCCCATTTCCGCCTGAGCTTCTCTGGTAATCCTTTTATCATGCCTTTAAGGGTCTTGTTAAATCTCTCCACAAGCCCATTGCATTGTGGATGATATGGGGTGGTAAACTTATAGTTTACTCCACATTCCTTCCACATTGCTTTTAGATAGCTGGACATAAAATTCGTCCCTCTATCTGATAGTACCTCCTTAGGAAAGCCCACTCTTGAGAAAACTGCAATGAGGGCTTTTGCCACCACAGGTGCTGTGGTGGTCCTTAGGGGAATAGCCTCTGGGTACCTGGTGGCATGATCCACTACCACCAGTATGAATCTGTTCCCAGATGCTGTTTGGGGGTCCATTGGACCCACAATATCAATTCCAACTCTCTCAAAGGGGACCCCCACCACAGGTAGTGGTATAAGGGGGGCCTTTGTTGTGCCACCTGACTTACCACTGGCTTGGCAAGTGACACAGGAGCGACAAAACTCCTTGACATCCTCTGACATGTGAGGCCAGTGAAAGTGTGGAACAAGCCTGTCCCACGTCTTGTTCTGGCCTAAGTGTCCTGCAAGGGGAATATCATGGGCCAAGGTAAGGAGGAATCCCCTAAACTGCAGAGGTATGACCAACCTCCTGGTCATGCCAGGCTTGGGGTCTCTAGCCTCTGAGTAAAGGAGTCCCTCATCCCAATACACAGTATGGGTACCTTTAGCATCCCCAGCAGCCTCAGCAGCAGCCTGCTGTCTGAGGGGTTCAAGGGAAGGGCAATCTAATTGAGCCTGCCTCAGGTCTGCCCTTGAGGGTCCCCCTGTCCCCAGAAACTCAACCTGGTCAGGTTCAAGTTCCTCTGAGACAGTCTCCTCTTGGACTGCAGAATCAGTTTCCTCTGAAACTTGATCCTCAACCTGGGGCAAGGTGGAAGGCTGGGCCTTTCCTCTCTTGCTCCTTCTCTTGGGTTGTGGCTGGTCTATTGTCTCAAGATCCACCACTGGTTCAGGAAGGCACTTCTTAGCCTGAGCCCTTGTCATGGCAAGGACATGCTCTGAAATCCCTAGCATTTCTGCATGAGTCCTGTACTCCACTTCTGACCATGCTGAGCTTTCAAGGTCATTGCCTAACAGACAGTCTACTGGTAGGTCTGCACTCACCACAACTTTCTTTAGGCCATCAACCCCTCCCCAGGAGAAGTTCACAACTGCCACACTATGGGAGGTAGTGGAGTTGCTGGCGTTGGTTACTAGGTAGCTCTCTCCTAGTACAATCTGTCCAGGGTCCACAAAGTCAGGTGTCACCATGGTGACACTGGCACATGTGTCCCTGTATGCTTGAGCCAGTTTCTCATTAATTAAGGGAGTCTGCCTGTATTTGCCCAGGTTAGTGGGGCTTACTGCAGTGGGCAACTCAATGTCCACATCATACAGGAGAACTGCCTGTGTAGGGACTCTGACTAGGCCAGATCCTACTTCAATACCCAGGGTCAACCCAGCTACACCCTTGGACTGTGTTCCACCACTGCTTACTGTACTTGGGGTTGCAGTTGCTTTAGGAGCTGTAGTGGTGGGAACTGGATTTGCCTTGGTGTACTCACTGCCCCAGTGTGAAACTGATTTGCAGGTATTACACCAAGGTGTCTTTGGACCTTTGTTCTTCTTCTTCTTGTTACCATTTTGGGAACCACCCTCCTTACTATTAGTTTGGGGGCCTGAAGACTTCTGGTCTTTTTCTTTATCTTTCTGATTCTGATTACCACCCTTCTGGTCTGTTTTCTTCTGGTCACCACCTTGGTTCTGGGGTTTCTGCTTAATCCTTGTTCTGACCCATTTGTCTGCCTTCTTTCCCAATTCTTGGGGAGAGGTCAGATCAGAGTCAATAAGGTATTGATGCAACAGCTGGTTTGTACAGTTATTAAGGATCTGTTCTCTCATCATAAGATTGTACAATCCTGTATAGTCTGAAACTTTACTTCCCTGCAACCAACCCTCCAAAGCCTTAGTGGCACACTCCACAAAATCAGTCCAGTCTTGAGTCTGTGCTTTCTGGGTGTCTCTGAACAACAACCTGTATTGCTCAGTGGTTAGGCCATACCCTTCAATGAGAGCACTCTTCAAAACAGAGTAGTTTTTGGCATCCTCAGGTCTAACTGTGAGGAGCCTGTCCCTCCCTTTCTCAGAAAAGGAGTACCACAAAATTGCAGCCCACTGATTCTCAGGAACCTGCTGTACCATGCAGGCTCTCTCAAGAGCAGTCATCCATTTGTGGATGTCATCCCCTTCTTTAAAGGGGGGCACAATCTTGGTCAGGTTTCTATTGTCATAGGCCCTGTCTTTTTCTCTTGGAAAATTGCTGCCACCAGTGACATCTAAGCCACTTAATTTCTGCTCTCTTGCCAAGGCAAGTTTAGCTTGAGCTAAGGTAAGCTTAGCTTGACTCAGGGCTACCTCCTCTCTCTCTATCTGGAGTCTGACAGCCCTCATTCTAGCCCTATGCTCAGCTTTCTGAGAAGCACTCATGCCTCTCTCTGATTCTCTGGAGGCACTAGAAAGATGAGAGTCCCCTGAGGGAGATCTCCCTCTTCTGTTGCCTGGGAGAATCACATGTTGGGTTCTGGGGAGGTGCTGGCCCTCTCCATTCCCCAGTAGGTCCAAGTTGGCCTGGCTAAGCCTACCAACTGGAACCTGGCTACCTTGATCCTGTACTTCTAAGTCCTCAACATCTGAGTCCTCATCCAAGTCATCATCATCCTCCTCTTCAGGGGGATCAACTACAGGGGGGTTCTCTCCATTTCCTGTGTCTAGGGAAGCTGCTTTTGCTTTCTCTAAGTCATCCTGTTCTAGGATTTCCACCAGGATTAGGCAGGTGGGGCTTCTGCCCCTTTTTAACCCTCTTGCTTTGCACAAGGCAATCAAGTCTCTGCGGGTTAGTTTGTCATATCCAAAAGTTGCCTGGGTAGGGTCAACTGTCACAGGAGCAGACCCTGAGGCTTTTCCTGTGTCAGACATGGTTACTAGTGAGGTGTAAGTGGTGCACTTACCTACACTAAGTGTTTTCCTACTGTACCTTGCTAGTTAGTTGTAGTCAGGGTGTGCTAATCCCTTCAACCTACAACTACTAAGTTCAGTACAACTTAATATGCTAAGCTTTTGATTTTATATGTACCTAGAGGTACTTGATGTGATCTTTCAATTTGATATAAAGATTGCAATGGTAAAACAACAGCAAGCTCAAATCCGCACCGCTGCCACCAATGTGAGAAGTTGGCCTGGTAGGGGATGTTTCCAATTCTGGAACCACCTACTACCTGACCAAACAATCCCTTATGGTGTCTGGTTGTAAGTCAACCTTATTAGACAAGCTATCCTAGGGGTAGCATGGACTAAGCAGCCTAAAGGCTTAACTTAAGAGGTCGTGTTAAGCGAGCTGTTTTACCACATACAATCCTGTAATACCAAATGAAAGGACACCACACAAGTATATATTATAAAAATATATGTGTTTATTACTAAAAACAATCCCCAGTATTCTTTATGAATAAAGGGGCACAAGCGTTAAATCAAAAGCACTGTTTAAACATACAAGTTGCACAATTATGGATGAGGGCGGGTGGCCACTCAAACCATATACTAAACAAGTGGTATAAGAGAGGCCACTCGAACAGTGGTTAGGCCTAGGGCCTAGGGAATCGCTGGGAGCAGTCAGGACAAGCAATGCTGAAGTCGGGAATGGCCCTCGGGATTCGGGAGATGTGCGGAAAGCGCACGCATGCACCAATGTTAACCAATGGTGCGTAAAAGTCAAAGAGTTAAAGTTTAAAGACACTTCCGCTGAACCTAGAGGAACAAAACTTAACACACAGACCCTAGAGGTGTGCACCAGTGTGGGAACACCGGCGGAGCAAAGTTACCTCACCCACAGGAAGTGGGTGCACAGGGTCGAAGTGGCGTCGGGTTTTGACACGCAGGCTCTTGGTGCTTGGAGCTGAAAGGGCTGCAGGCGGGTTAAAGATGAAGTGTCCGGTGGAGTCCAAGGGTGGACTCAAGTTGTAGAGTACCTGAAAGCAGAGGGGACAGAGTCTGGGTCACTCAGCAGTGACCAGGGTGGAACCAGGACGGAACCAGGCAATGTCGGGCGCAATCAGGTGGTCGTCGAGGAGCTTCTCTCCGCTGTCACGTGGGCTCTGGGGCATCTGCGACGTCCAGGAGCAGGTCACGATCTGTCCCACGCAGGCTCTCACCGTCGGTGCAGTCGGCTTCAAGTTTGGAGCAAACAAGCCTTGGTAAGAGCAATCCATGCAGGATCGGAAGATTGCTTCTCACTCGGACCAGGAAGGTCAGAGTCGGGGCTCCTTTTCAGGGGAGCTGGTGTGGATCTGGAGCAACCAGATTCACGAGTCTTCTTAGGTAGTTCGTCGGCACAGGGACCACAAGCCAGCTGGCAAATGACCGGGCCAACGCGTTGAGCCAAATCGTGCCAAAGGGCCCCACGCAGCACTCGTCGAGTGTGGAGGGCTGAACTTCGGCTCAGGAGTAGCTCAGGGTGGGGGCTTCTCAAACCCCGGTGCACAGCTTCGAGGGTCACTCGTGGGCTGCACAGTCAGCGTCTCATGGTCAATTCAAGATGGCGTGCCCCACGCTTCCGGTCGCCTCCACGGGTCTCAGCTTTGCAGGGACTGTGGATCGGGCTGTTAGAAGCTTGGGCAGGCTTGATCTCGTCGATCTCAGTCGCTCGAGTTCCGGCGGGAACTGCAACTAAGTAGACGTCGAGGGCTGGATGGTGCCTGCTGCTGCAGGGTGGTCACTCCTTGACCACAAGGGAGATTCTTCGGGCTTCCACGTTGAGATGGAGGGCGAAGGGTCCAGAATATCGTTTCAAATGTTTCTTCCAGGAAATCTGATGTGCATTAGCACTGCTCCCACTCTTATTCGAATCTGGTGGGCGTGATTACCTGCTAGGTCCCCTCCTATGGGTGGGACCCAGGAAGTGGGTGGATACACCCCCTTCCTTTGATCCAGGCCGCCCTGGCACGAGGGCTGGAGTGCCCCAGAACCGGTTTGGCCGGATTATGCAAGGGGCAGCCTTGTGCGCCCCAGGCAGTGTCTGGTTTCTTTCAAACCTCCCTGCTACAATACACTATCTCCTGTCTGGAGGGCGGTGACACCCTCCTGTGACAGGAAACCCTTTGTCCAGGACCCATTTGGTCGAGTTTCGGTCGACTGCAGGGGTCCAGACATTTGTCTGTGGCAGAGGCATCCATTTTGTGGATCTTAAGGCCTTTGGAGAAATCAACCGCATTAAAGTGAAGTAACATGTCTTACCCCTCTAGAGGGGTGGAATGCCATCCCCGTCGCCAGAACTGGCGAGGGATTGGTATTCCAAAGCGTATGACACCTTACACGACATGTTTTGATAAAGCCAAACCAAAGTTGCTAAATAACCGCGAGGATTATAAGGCACTTAATAGTATATGGTATGGCATTATCCTGAAACAGCTTAGGGATTTGTTCCCGACGGCTGCAGACAGGCTCAGCTCATGCTAGAGCTCCATCTCACATAAAACCATGCACCCAGCCTCCAGGATTGGTGAGGCCTGACTATAGGAGTGGCTCACAGGTTTACATGTGTCCAGATATAGGTTTAGACATAGGTATACTATATCTAAGCAAGGGGTGTGTACACCACCTTACCCCAGCTGAGTGATCAGCCAGTTGTGTCAATTTAAGAACCAGCCAGGGGTGGCAAAAGATATGCTGCAGCCCCTGGTAGGCCTTAGTGGCTCCTGTGCCCTGTGCACCTATAGTGCATTCTACAGGGGCTGACAAGGAGTCCATTTCCAATTGGTATGTGCCTATAGCACATGTGTCATTAATTTAGTGAGAGAACAGCAGGCTGGGGGTCTGATCAGCAGGCCCACAGCCTCAGTAGTCGAAAACCAGTGAAGCAAAAAGCAAAAATTTGGGGTGACCATAGGATAGCAGACCCTACTCTCCTACACCTACTTAGGTCACTTATTGTCAAAAGAAGGGAGAAGGTTGACCCCAGAGAGAATTGCAGCGATTACCCGAATGACTGTGCCAAAAACTCAGAGAGATGTACGTGCCTTTCTAGGTATCACGTCATACTGCAGACAATGGATCCCAAATTTTTCACTATTGGCGAAACCATTGTTAGCTCTCACCTGCAAGGATGTTCCAACTCCTTTGCCATGGACTGAAGAGTGTCAAAAAGGTTTTTCTGAATTACGTGATGCGTTGTGTTCGGCTCCTGTGTTAGGTACTCCTGATTACAGTAAACCGTTTACACTGTACGTTCACGAGAGGGATGGTTGTGCGTTGAGTGTTCTGGCGCAACAATTTGGTGACAAACAGCGTCCCTGCGCATATTTGTCTTCGACCTTAGACCCAGTAGCTAGAGCTTTGCCGAGTTGTTTATGAGCAACAGCGGCAGCTGCGGCGTCCATTCGACAGTCCGCAGGTCTGGTCATGGATAATATGCTTACGGTGATGGTTCCGCATGCAGTTGACACTCTCTTAAACCGAACGAAAACTCAAAATTTGACGAGCGCAAGGTTGTCTGGGTATGAGCTGACGTTACTGGCTAGTCATATACGGATAAAAAGGTGTAATGTGTTGAATCCAGCAACATTATTGCCGATCAACACAGAGTCAAGTGATGTAGCATCACATGACTGTTATCTAAGAACTGAGGAAGAAATGAAGGGTCGTATCGACCTAAAAGATACTCCATTGGTAGATCCCGATGGTACTTTGTATGTTGACGGTTCCTGTTTTAAGTTACCGAATGGTGATGTGACGACTGCGTATGCTGTAGTGACGTTGAGTACGATTGTGGAAACTGCGAGATTGAGTCAGAACTCGGCCCAGGCAGCTGAGTTGGTCGCCTTGACAAGAGCGTGTGTGTTGTCCAGAGGAAAGCGGGTGAATGTGTTTACAGACAGTCAGTATGCTTTTGGTGTGGCACACAGTTTTGGGCGATTGTGGAAAGAAAGAGGATTCTTAACGTCGCATGGCATGAAGATTCAGCATGGACAGCTTGTGAATGACCTTTTAGGTGCACTCACATTGCCTAAGCAGGTGGCCATAATTAAATGTAGTACGCATCGAAAAGTGACGGATGATGTTGGTCGTGGTAATGCGTTTGCAGACGAAACTGCTAAAGAGACAGCTAGAAATCTGACAAATCGAATGTACGTTGCGAATTCAGTAAGATGGCCAGCAGAAACTAGCATGTGTGAGGACAAAGTGGAGAGTGTGAAGGCAATACAGAATGAGGCCACTGAAATGGAAAAGACTAAGTGGAAAGAAAGCACGGGAAAGTTAGACGAGAATGGATGTTGGGTTGACTTCTCAGAGAAACAGAGATGGATGTTACCGGATGCATATGTGCTTGCTGTTGTTACAATGGCCCATGGCACAGCACATATTAGCTCGAAGGGCATATGCAAGTTATTGTCTCCTGTATGGAAGAATGATGGGATTACTAAATGTGCAGAGAGAGTGGTTAAGAATTGCATGGTATGTTTGATGCATAATCCCGGTAAGGGCACCCCCACTCCACCTGGTCATTTTGCCCCTCCTACATGTCCCTTCGAAGTTATCCAATTGGACTTCATCCATATGGAGAGATGCAACAATTTGAAGTATGTGTTGGTCGTAGTATGCGCATTCTCCAGGTGGATTGAAGCTTACCCTCTTAAGGATAATACTGCTCTATCCACAGCTAAAATTCTGCTCAAAGAGTATTTCCCCAGGTACGGCATGCCTCGGATTGTATGGTCGGACAACGGAAGTGAGTTTGTGGGAAGTGTGATGAAGAGTGTGTGTCGTGGTTTAGGAATATCCCAAAAATTTCATAGTGCTAATCATCCTCAGTCAGCAGGTTTGGTGGAAGGATATAATGGCACCCTGAAATTGAAGCTTGCTAAAATCCAGGCAACGACTGGTTTATCATGGCCCGACGCTTTGCCTCTAGCTCTCTTATCGACCAGGGCTACTGTACACTCTCGAGTAGGGCTTAGCCCATATGAGATTGTGTTCGGCCGTCCTGCGAACATTTGGGGGGTTCCAAGGCCTAAAGAATTGAACAGACTTGAATATCCGATGTTAATCGATTATCTATATGATCTGACTGCTAAATTGAGTTTGATTCATCAACAGGTCTTTGAGGCTCTGCCGTCACAAACAGAGGGTCCTGGTCATCGGCTCCAACCAGGGGACTGGGTCCTCACCCGTAATTTTGGACGAAAACGTCACCTTGAGCCGAGATTTGTGGGACCCTTCCAGGTGCTACTAGCCACGAGGACGGCGGTTCGGCTGGAGGGACGGAAACACTGGGTGCATGCCACCCACACCAAGAAGGTTCCGCTTCCTCTGCCGGCAGACACATGGATGCGCAAAGGTTTTTCTTCGTCTGAAACTGACGTTCCCCAACGCTTTGTCCCATTTAGCGAAGCTCAGACCATAGGGAACACTTCAGTGTTATCTGACACCCCTGTTGATTCCCCTCAAACAATTTCCCTTCCTTCAACATTGGGAAATACAAGTACTGAACAATTGCCTGGACCATCGAACACTTGTTCGCCATCCAATCCACTGTTTGAAGATCAGACTCAACCCGGGAGAAGTCGATACTTTCTTCGACCGCGCGTTAAGGACAAATAAAAGAGTTCTGTTTTTATCCCCTTTTTGAAATTTACAGTACCCCTTACCGTTGTCATGAACATTGTGGACATTTTATATTGTGTTTACCTTTTCCTTTCAGGCAGCTAAGAGACTATTATTGAAGTGATTCTAATTCACTTAACCTATCATCTGGGTTGGCCGTAGGGCCGTGCGGGTACTTCCTTCTGTTTAGCAGCTATCGACACTAGGTCGGTATCTTTTGTCGATTTCTGGGAACTCCTGGGAATTGGCAATTGCTACTCAGAACGAAGTGCGTCAAGAACGTTGCGGACGGTTGTTAGAGGATGGAGTTCTCCAAGCTGTCGAAGCTAGAGGAAAAGGCGGCGCAAAGATCTAAATTGTACAGCACATTTCGAACAAAATGTTTTTTATTACAGGTTTTCATGTTGTTCCTAACTGTTTCTATGCTGCTGGTGGGTGGAGTATATTTTGGTTTTCAATCATTACTGCCTTCTGCCTTACCTACCTCTCCTTCTCATGATCTAAATTTCGTCTCTACCGTTTCTCCACATTCTTATCACTTACTGCCCCAACATGAGCAAGTCAGACGTGCGGAATTTAGAAACAATTCCTTTGTGCAACTTTTGCATCAGCATCAGTTGGTGGTAAATACTACAAATTGCTGGGTGTGTGGGCTAATGCCACATACCATGGACAGGGGTTGTTGTGACGTTTCTGTTCACGTGTTGTCTTTGCGTACAGTGTGGTCCTGCCTTATGTGGCCTTTGTGCTACAACGTGTATAAGAAGGCCATCTGTTACCAAAGAGACATTGATGGATAGAATTATGTTCCAACAACATCTGAATGATCTAATGAGAATCGAGATTGACTCCGACTTCGACTAGTTCTTGCCTACATGAGGGCAAAAGGAGCGTCTGAGGTTCCGTGAAAATCGTCACGACGTTTTGGGCATCACCAAATATGGACGAGTGTGGTATCTATGAACCGTAAATGAATAGTTTAGTAAGTGTACACGGTATCGCCATGCTACTCAGAAGAATTCATCTCATTTACGTGTTTCTACATCTGAACCCTTGGGTTCCATTTTAGATACGGCACCCATTTTGTTTCTTGCCCTCACGTAGTCAGCGAACAGGCAACTGCCCACATCGTGACCCTCTGTTCCCAAGCTTTACGGTGGAAGTATATTCCTTTCATGCGTCTTTTATGAGTAGGGGGAGGACACTGCTAAAGCAGTTGCCTCCGCCCGGAGGTGATCCTGGCGTGCCGGTCTATTGTTTCAGCCTTGCACGTGCTGGGATCAAGCCCTTTTAAGCCACGATTACGCATCCAATATTATCCTCACATTCTCTCCTCCCTGTTATCTGATTTTCCCTGCAGCTGTTCTTGTCTCTTTCTCTTGCTTATTTACAACTCAAGTGGAATGTACCTAATGGTGGGAAGATGTGCTTTTACAGTTGGAACTGGTGATGTTAATGTAATTATGTTCCGGAGCTCTGAATACATGAAAGTGACCCTTTGAATTATACTGTGGGAACTGAGCTGTAACCTTTTGCTTACGTATTGTGCAATGACAAGATCTTGTATAAAAGAGAGCGACACACAAATGCAATTTGAAGCAGACTCTTGGAACCTACACTCTGTTGTACTTCTCATGACTTTTGCATCCCTGCAGTAATAAACACTGATCTTTGACGCCGAAGGAAGTCTCCCGTGTCTCTGTCTTTAGTGCGCCAGAACAGGTATCCCACGAAGGTTTTAGGTGTTGTTCCCTGGCACCGCTGGGCCTTAAATAGCCTAGTCCTTCAATACGCTTCTCGATTTTTCAAGTATTTTATTCATACTTATGGCATCAGTTCAATGCAATTACTCAATTGTATTTTATAGTTATCCATCGAGTATCAAAACTATTCGACTGAATGAATTTTCATATATCCAACACAATTATGTCTTCCAATGCATTTCGGCCGACTGGCCTTCATCGGGGAAGTCTGTGAAACAAATGATGTAACCATCACTATTTTGTGCAACATTAAATGATTAACGTGTTACAATTGTCAACTCTATGCGGTATAACATCGGTGCGTTAAATGAACATCAACAAGTTAAATAAAAAATCACTTGTGCAATCACCAACATTGTTTTTCCAACTCCTAATACTATCCTTCACTTTGTATGCCATAATGTGTCATATGTCCAACCTTATCTGGTATCTATAGCTATGGTATTAAAGATACAAGAATTATCTAAACCATACGAAAAGTTATGCGCTGGTTTCAAAAGGTTGCTGCGCTCCGCTTTGGCTGCTTACTGAATATTATTTTCGTAACGTCTTATGGCGCTGAGGTGTGTTTCTCCTTCGGTTCGAAAGAAGTTCGCGTCTGACGTATGGGGGTGCGTTTTAAAACGTTAGCTACGCGCGTGATCTCTTAAAGGAGCCGGATGCTCAGAATGTGAATGTTCACAATCGAGTTGTGAATAAAGCTTTATAAACATACGAGTGTGAACAACAATGAGTATACGGTGAATGATGGCAAGCAAAATACATGTCAATTGCAAAAACAACCTAATTAATAATGGATAAATCATAACTGAATACAGATACATTTAAAATGGTGCATATACAATGGTCTCACAGCACAATATCAGGTATTATATATGATGTAAAGTAGCATGTGGTCATAAGTAGCAGCTGAATTCTGTCCGTTCATTAATCCCATTAGGACTTAATGTTTGTAAATAATATATCCAGTGGTTCTCACGTTTCAGGAGAGTTTTTTTATTGTCTCTTTCTTCACTTCTTTCCACAACTTCTAGGATGCATTCCTTGATTTGATTGATTTGATGATTGTGTTCAATAAAATGGGTTGCTACTGCTGATTTCAAAACTTTCATTCTAATGTTACTTTTATGCTCTGTGAGCCTTATCTTGAATTTCCGTTCTGTCTGTCCGATGTATGCTTTTCCGCAAGGGCACTTCATCATATATATAATGTTTTTGGTGTCACAGGTTGCAGTAACGTGTAATTTGATTTTGTTTCCTCTCATCGGATGCGTTATGGTATTGCCTTCCATTATATTATGGCAGTTGCTGCAATTTTTACATGGAATAGTGCCTTTGTATTTGACATTCGGTTTGTACACTGTGGTATGTTTGATAATTTCTCCTAGATTTTTTGCTCTAGTGTATGCGAATAGTGGTTCATCAGCAAAAATGTTATTGAAGTCTGGTTCTGTCTGTAATATTCGCCAATGTTTTTTGATAGTTTTTTTGAATATTGGACTCGCTGTGGAGAATTTGCTGACACATGTTATTTTGGTTTCTTTTTTAGTTGTGGATGTTGAAAGTAAAGTCTCTCTGTCTTTCAGTTGAGCTCTCTCCAGGGCTGAGTTTAACACCGTATCTGGATATCCTCTTTTAAAAAAAATTTGTAGCATTATTTGTGATTGCGTCAATGCTTCCTCTGGGTCTGAGACGATTCGCTTTACATGCAAGAGTTGTGAGTATGGCAAGTGTTGTTTAAATGGAGATGGATGGAAGCTCTAGTATGTTAACAAATTGTTCCGATCTGTTGATTTTGTATAGAGTGTAGTCTCTATTTTGTTACCTGTTCTTTTGATGACTGTTACATCCAAATAGTTAATTCTGCTGTCATGAGTCTCATAGGTGAATTGTATTCGTTGGTCTACTTCATTTAGTTGTTGAATGTTGAAGATTAAGTTTTCCTTTGTACCGCTCCATAGTATAGAAATGTTGTCGATAAATCTCAGGTATAAGCGTAGATTTTGTTTCCATTGGTCTTTCTGTAGAATGTGGGTGTTTTCATATTTATGCATGAAAATATTTGCATATGAAGGCGCTGCTGGATTCCCCATCGATGTACCTGATTTTTGGAGATACCATTGATTTTCCCGTCTGAAATAACTGTGAATCAGTGTAAAGTTTAGTAGCTCCAATAAAAACACTTTCATGGGTTCTTCATAATCCATGTAAAGCAATGCTTCTTCTGTAGCTTCTATTCCCATGTTATGCGGTATTGAAGTATAGAGTGCTTGGACATCTATAGTGCACATGATAATTTCTTCATCTGTGTCAAGGTTTGCTTTATTCAATTTAGTCAAGAATTCTGTGGTATCTTTAACAAAGGAATCCATTGTGACAACATAAGGTTGAAGATATTTATCGATGAGTTTTCCCACCGGTTCGTGAATACTCCCACAAGTGGAAACGATCGGACGGCATGGAGGTTTGAATGGGTCTTTGTGAATTTTTGGGGTAAGGTAAAACACTGGTACCTTAGGATGGTCTGTTGTTAGATATTTCTTTATTTTGTCATCTATGCATCCTCTTGACATAGCATCTTGTATGATGGTTTGGAGTGTCATTTGAATTTCTTTAGTGGGATTAGAATTTAGTTCCATGTAGGTATTTTCATCCTCGAGGTGCAATAAGGCTTGTGAGTTGTAGTAATCTTAGTTCATAACAACAAGAGCTCCACCTTAATCCGCTTTTTGACAAATGATGCTTTGGTTATTAGCTATAGCTTGAAGAATGGCATATTCTTTTTGTGTGAGATTTTTGATTTTTGTTCTTCTCCGGTAGTTGATTTTGTTTAAATCCTGTTTTACCATTTGTTCGAATAGATCTAATGTTTTATGGCTGATGGGAGCAATGTATGTGCTAGTAGTAGTGAGACCTTTGAGAGAATCTTCTTTTCGATCTTGGTGTTCCGCTACAACATTAGTGAAAAAATGGCGTAGTCTCAATTTCAGGGTAGCTAAACAAAAGGAGAGGTAGGGAGCATAGAGTGACACTCTTAAACCCCGGTATTGATAAATAAACAATGGAAGAGTGTCAAATGCTATGAGTTCAAGCACGACCACACATGGGGAGCACGACAACGGCTTCAATTAAGACGTTTTTCAGTGGTTTGAAGGAAGCCCTCACTCACCACCTAGTGATGACATGCTTCATCATTGGGCCCACCAAAAAGACCGAGTGTCTCTTCGGTGTGCTGCGACACCAGATCTACTGCGGAGCGGGTTAGTGAGTTCAGGCAGTGTTGTGCGGAGGGAACGTAGCTAGTGAGTGTTGAGTGGTTAAAACTCAGTCCGTAGTGTATCAAAAAATAACTTTATTAGAATGACCACTAGGGAAAGACTTAAAATTATGTGTCTGGAAATTGCGTCCACAGTTAATAGAGTGGGAATTTCTTAGGTATCAGTCGACATGTTTCAGCCATGAAACGGTGTGATTTTACCTGGCATTCATCAGGACATTAGTGAAATAAACCCTGGTGGAAATGGACGCGCTAAGTCCCACCCCTACCAAGGGACGTGAAAGTGAAAATTTTAAAAAATTGTGAAAAAGTGCAAAAATAATTAGGGAGAAAAGTTGGTTCTACCTAATAACTCCTGGTTTAGGAGGCTTCCGACTTGAGCGTTTCTGCACTTTTCTGGTGTTCAAAGTTCGCACCATGGGTCTCAGGAGGGGCGTGGGAACGTAATTGGCACACCGCCCTCGACGTTCGGCACCCGCTCGGCACCTATGTCTTCCCTCAACCGGAAGCCTCCTAAACCAGGAGTTATAAACTGCAGGTATGATTTACAGTTTCATGGATAGGGTGCTCTGTCACAAACATGTATGTTCCTGCCCATCTCAGCCTTTTCAAACTGTTGGCAGCTTACATTCATAGGCAGCAGCACAGTGCCTGTGCACTGGTTGGGGATGGGGAAGTATAGGCTCTTTAGCTTTACACAGCTATTGGTTGCTGAAGTCCTCCTTACAGTGGTGTAAGACCCAGAGACAGTGCTTCACGTGACCTCGGCAAATCATGGATTTTGCTCGGGTCACACGCACACCCTGCCTCCTGTACTACAAGGCAAATATTGTACTGTTCTTCCTTGCTACTTGAGTGAAAGTGTATAGCCTTTGCATGCACCAACTAGTTACCGGTTCCATAGCATTAGACATTCAATGGAGGGCCGTTACATCTGGCGCAGTGCCAGGCATCATTACCAAGGAACCCCCCACCCCACATCTTTTGATTCCTCCGCACACTATCTTTTGATAGTGTCCCAAAGTAATGCACCATATGTCTTCTTTTATTTCAGTTAGTTCTTACAATCGAAGGTGCCTAATAAAGGTACAGCCCCACATACCTCAACAACCACATAAACTCCCACACACTTATCAGAAAGTTCCACCCAGCCACACTCCTACTCGCACACACACCTGCATATACATCAGCAGATCTGGCAGTCATGCCTTCTAACTCCCTTCTAAAGCCTGGAATGATCTGGCGCTGCACATCACAGCCACCTCTTCAGTTCTTGCATTCCATAAGAAACTGAAAACCTGACTCTTCACCGAGCCCCTACTCTGGCCAAAACATTTCCTGCTTCAGCACCGGGATACCTTCCGGAATAACATCACATAACATGGATTTCTGATATCCTGCATAGGCATCTGACTTTGTGCCTCTTGCTACATGACTTGTTTAGTGAACCTGACGCAAGCATTGGTCTCTTGGTATCTTGCTGTAAGGGAGATTGTCAGAGGGGTGTTAGTCCAGCAGGAAGGGTCCTGTTTTGTGACTATCTTTTGATCTCAGCTTGGATAAACAACGAGCTTAGCCTTGCATGACTTTGCGGACAGTGCAGAGTAAATGGAACTGCTCTACTCTGCTTAATAAATAACTTATCATAAAAGGATACGGAGAAGCATACTGTGTTGACTGACAAGTGGGTGGATATTAACCAGTGGAAAGTCAGTCACGTTTGATGTTGGGGTGAGAGATGGTGACCAATGTCTTTTTGGAAGTGATTTTATTGCCCTTGGTTTAGCACTACATGGTTTCACTAACACCAACTGTGTTTTGCATGAGAGTTTCTGGAGGGATGCTCTGCCTCTGAAAATGCTACTTACAATCCAACTCTGCATAGTAAGGGGGCGAGTATCAAATAAATGGATGAGTGCGATTTGGGGATGTGTGACTAGTAGTATTTAATCATTAAAATATGTTTTTTGCACACAAGGTGTAAACCGTACTCATGAGAACACTTTTATGGTGTCTGTGATGAAGGTGAAGAAGATGAACAATCACGTCACGTTGGAAAGAAACATCATTCAGGTAAGTCGGTGACTAGAAGGTATACCAAATCTGTGGACCTCCTGGGAAGCATCTTGGTATACGCTCTAGGAATCCGGATCTAGTTTTTACTCCTTCAACAAGAGGAGCATAGGGTCAGGTTATAGACATACTCTTTTTTCCCTCCAAGGTGGACCTGGAACTTCAACAATAGTCAACTACACGTTTAGCTTAGGGACAGCTTGTATGTTTATGGCAGCTTGTCTTGAGCTAATGTCATAACTGAGGTGTTTTTGCTGCCGGCAGAGCCACAGCACCACTTTGTACAGTTGGTTCAAGGCAACCTGCCTCTCGTTTTGTATCTGCTTGCTCTGCTATGAATGTACAGTACAGGGACAGGTGGTAGGCACACTCTCTCTCTTTTTCCCCTTCTAGGTAGACCAGCACTTCGACAACAATCAACAACACATGTTTAGACTAGGGACAGCTTGTAGGTACATGCTTTGCAGCTTGCCTTGAGCTAATGCCCTCACTGAGGAGTTTTTGCTGCCGGCAGAGCCACAGCACCACTTTGTACAGTTAGTTCAAGGCAACCTGCCTCTCGTTTTGTGTGTCTCTTGGCTCTGCCAAGTATGTTTAGAACAGGGACAGGTTGTAGGGACACTCTCTTTTTCCCCTTCTAGGTGGACCAGGCACTTGTACAACCATCAACGACATATCATTAGACTAGGGAAAGTTTGTAGGTACATGCTTTGCAGCTTGCCTTGAGCTAATGCCCTCACTGAGGAGTTTTTGCTGCCGGCAGAGCCACAGCACCACTTTGTACAGTTGGTTCAAGGCAACCTGCCTCTCATTTTGTGTGTCTCTTGGCTCTGCCAAGTATGTTTAGAACAGGGACATGGAGTTCTGGACTTTTTGGTTCCGTCCAGAGGTGTCAGGGACAACACCCGAAGACCCCGGAGTTCAACCTGTCTCGGTGCACAAACAAACAGAAACACGGGCTTCTCGATGGTGGCGTCAAAGACCAAAGGTTTATTACTGCAGGGACACAGAAGTCACAGAAACTACACATGGGCAATATCTAGGAGCCTGTTCAATTTGTACAAAGAGGGTTGTTCCTTATATACTAAATATTCTGCTCGGGGCAAATTCTTTACATGTTACCACAGTTCTAAACATTCGTGTCTTAAACAATAAATATTTGGCGTTGCACAGGAATCGTCAACAGTATCTGATGTCAAAACATTACGAATGAGGGGTTCCCACTATTCCATCATAATCCCATGTCAATTTCTCATTCAAGACCCGGACCGCCTCATCGTAAATTTCGTTACCTCCCCCTAATAAAGGCCCAGAAGGAAAGGAGCAGAGCCAGGTGTAGAAGATAGAAAGACAGGATAAGAGATGTTTGTGGGTCGTAAATGGGCACGGTTACCAGCTTCGGCCGCCTAATCATGATCAGGCCAACGAACACAAGAACCAGTATAGCAGGACTGGCCTCAGGCTGGGGAGGCAGTTCTTGCCGAGTCATGCTGCCTGTTAGGAACTGGCCTAGAAGTCCTCTTTCTCCTACCATGTACACAACACCCATGTGACGGGCCGGGCGGGGTTAAAAGGGTTGTTTCCCCTGTACCCGGTGCTCGTTATCTTGAATTGTGGTTCCTGGTTCGTGCTGGGAGCTGTTTGTTGTACTAAAGGATCCTTGCTGCATTCACGAGCTCGTGGCATTTCCCCATTTTGTTGGCTCCTGTTAAATCCCTGTAGATTCCTGTTAAACCCAGACCCCCCCCCCTCCCCTCTTTTCCTAGCTCCCTCCTGTGTTCTTACTTCCCCTGATTTTCTGTTTAGTTTATTCGTGTTTTGGGTCCCAGAGGATTAGCTTGTTTGTCTGGTCTTGTTGTGTGTTAGAGATCACGTTATTTGCTTTGGGGTGATTTTTATCCCGGCTGGGATTAGGAGGTGCTGGGGCTCCGGCGCTTCTTGTGGAACTCGGGTGATCCGGCTGGATTGTCCGGTTGTTCCTGCTGGTTAACTTTTGTTCCCGGTGACGCTAACTCTGTTCCGCACTTCCGCCTCTTGTGCAGGCTGTCCATCTCTTTGTGCGGAGGCGGAGTGCTGGTTCAGGCGTTTCCGGGTTTTTGGAGAGAACACAACGGAGCGTTTGTGTTGTGCTACGAGTGGATCCTATTTTGCCCCGATTTTGATCCCATTCCAGGCGGCATGTTAGGGCGTCACAAAATACCATAGTTGAAAGGAGGTTTTTTTAGTCGTTCTAACGACTTTTTCCTCCTTTTATCATTATCCCCCATTTTTGGTCTTTGGTTACCTGTGGCAATTATCCCTGCCGTCCAGCCCACCCTCCCCTCTTCTTTGATCCCGGACCTTTAATATTGCTCTCCTGCATAGTACTTGCTGGCTTTGGACTTATACTCCAGGAAGGAGTACTCCACCCTGCGACTATTACAAGTAACGGTGGTAAGGAGGAGTGTCATAGGGTGGTGTGTGGGTGCATGAGGGGAGAAAGAGGTTTTCTTGTTTGTGTCCGCATCGCTGATATCTGTTTTTTGTGTGCAGACACTGTTCCAGACTGTTCCTTGTGATAAAGTACGTGGAGTGACGTGGTCCCTGCAGTAGGACCTTTTTCCTCGGAGAGACGATCTGGGATTCCTTGTCTGTCCTTCCCTTATTCCCGCCCCCTGTCCCTTACTATTCTGTTGGCTCATGGTACTATTCATGGTATGCGCCACGGAGTGGTAGGTTCAGGGGAACGGGGCTATCTTCGCTCCTGCAGTGTATGGGCATAGCTGATCAGGAACTAACAGAATAACGAGCCCACGTAATAATTGCACTGCCTGAGCGACGATGGATGAGGACGGGGGGGCTACGGCCGGTACTACTCCCACTTTGCAAGATGTCATGGGTGCTTTGACTGCCCTTCAGAGCCAGATTCATGAGTTGCGACAAGAGAACGTGGCTATGAAGCAAGAGGTTGGGGCACTACTTAGTAGGGAAAGAGTGCAGCTTAGGACTCCTCAGGCCCAGGTGATACACCCAGCCACCTTTCAATATTCTGGTGGGCAGGGGCAGGGAGCTAGTGGGGGGGTGCCGGTGGCGGTTACCGTGAATACTCCGGTTCCGGTCCCTTTGGCACCACCTGAAAGATTTGTGGGGGATAGCGCCAAATTTGGCACATTCATGAACCAATGTCAACTGCACTTTATGTGCAAACCTACTGCTTTCCCAAATGATTCGGCCAAAGTGGCGTTCACGATTTCATACTTGGCTGGTACAGCGGCACAATGGGCTATACCTCTCGTAGACAGGGATGATCCGGTATTAACAAACTATCCTGCATTTAAGGAACTAATGCGTGGTTTGTTTGCAAAGCACGCCTTTATGCAGGCAAGTGACGCGGAATTGTTGAAATTAAGACAAGGGCGCCAGGATTTATTGACATATATATCCACCTTTAATCGCTTGGTGTCAGAGACACATTGGCCCGAAGATAAGAGGACTTCTTTATTTTATCAGGGACTGTCCGAAGATCTGAAGGACATAGTCTCACAGGTCGTTGACCCCCCTACTGACTGTGCGGCTTTTATTGACCTCGTAGTTAAACTTAATCATCGCCTAGCAGAGAGACGGGGAGAGAAAAGCCGTTATCAGCCAAGGGGAGGGTTTGTGAGACCTGATCATAAGTCCTTGGGAGCAGGAGAGACAAAGAGTGTGTCTGAACCCATGGAGATAGGTGGAGTAAGGGGGCCTTTGTCTGATGAGGAGAAGAAACGAAGAAGAGAGATGGGTCTTTGTTTATACTGTGGCCAGGGGGGGCATTTTGCAAGGGAATGTCCCGTGAAACCCTCTGGAACCTCTTATGGAAAGAGAGTGGCCTGTTTGTATTATGAAGGGATGGATCATCAGTACAGTGTACTTGGAGCAGTAGATAAGGCCCCTAGACACTTCATAATTAATGCTCATTTGGCGCTGTACAGCGGAAAAGTGCCGGTATCGGTTTTGTTGGATTCAGGGGCTACAGGCAATTTCCTTGACATTACGTTGGCTAAGAAATTGAATGTTCCATGTTGTGTAAAGGACCAGCCGGAACCTGTGCGGGCGATTGATGGCACTGAACTGACATCAGGTTCTATTACGAAAAGGACGGTACCGTTGTGTCTGGTGTGCGAGAATGGGCATTCAGAGATGGTGTGTTTTGACCTCATCGATGCTCCCTCTTTCGGGATGGTTTTGGGTGTGCCGTGGCTGCAGGAGCACAATCCCAGGATAGATTGGGTACAAAGGCTAGTGTCTCTTGATTCCTCGTATTGTTTGAAGCACTGCTATAAAGATGCAGGTGAAAAGGAGTTGTCGTTGTCCTGTGCTGCTACTGACATGGACACAGTGCCTTTGCAATATCAGGAGTTCAGGGAGGTATTTGATGTAGAAGAGGCGCAGGGTTTGCCCCCACATAGATCATTCGATTGTAAGATCGATCTTATTCCCGGGGCACCTCTTCCGTGTAGTAGAGTTTATGCTCTTTCTGAGCCGGAGGAGTTGCACTTGAAGGTGTATCTTGATGAGATGCTACGTCAGGGGTTTATTCGTCCATCGTGTTCGCCCGTCTCTTCGGCTATCTTTTTCATCCCGAAGAAGGAAGGCACTTTGCGGGCGTGTGTGGATTACCGCACGCTAAATAAAGCCACTGTCAAGAATAAATACCCGCTTCCACTCATCCCCGTGTTACTAGATCAGCTGCGCAGTGCAAGGGTGTTCACCAAGTTGGACTTGCGTGGCGCCTACCATCTGGTGCGTGTGCGAACTGGGGATGAGTGGAAAACTGCTTTTAAAACAAAATATGGCCTTTATGAATACTGTGTGATGCCGTTCGGGCTATGTAATGCGCCGGCGGCATTCCAGTATTTCATAAATGAGGTGTTGCGGGAGTTCTTGGATCAGAGCGTGATTGTGTATCTAGATGATATACTGATCTTTTCTGAGACAGTGGCCGAGCATTACCACCATGTGGTTCAGGTTCTGCGCAAGTTGCGGGAGCACCATCTTTACGCGAAACTGACAAAATGCCAGTTTAGTACTACTCAAGTAGAGTTTCTGGGATTTGTGGTGTCTGCTGGAGGGGTGCGGATGGATCCGCGAAAGATCGAGGCCATTATCACCTGGCCTGTTCCAACGTCCGTGAAACACATACAGGTGTTGTTGGGGTTCGCCAATTTCTACAGGCGTTTTATCTCGCACTTCTCTGACATTGTGGCTCCCCTGACACAGCTGTTACGTAAAGGGGTATCCTTTGAGTGGTCTCCAGAGGCGCAGGGGGCGTTTCGGCGGTTGTTGGGGGCATTTACATCGGCACCCGTGTTGATCCATCCTGATCCGGCTCTACCCTTTTATGTGGAGACGGATGCGTCTCTTTGTGCAGTAGGTGGAGTGCTGTCTCAGAGAGCGGCCGAGACAGGATGTATGCACCCTATCGCCTACTTCTCTAAGACCCTACTGCCTGCAGAGCGCAATTATACGGTGGCTGAAAGGGAGCTATTAGCAGTTAAGTTGTCCTTTGAGGAATGGAGGCATTATCTGTGGGGGGCACGACACACCGTTACCATCTACACGGATCATAAGAATCTTGAGTTCTTCCGTTCGGCGCGAGCCTTGACGCCACGCCAAATGCGGTGGGTTCTTTTTTTTAATGAGTTTGACTTCATCATTACGTATAGACCAGCAGCGCAGCAGGTTAAGTCTGACGCCTTGTCCCGTATCCATGTGGACCCCAAAGAGCTATCTCAGGAAAAAGAGAGTAGGCCTATGATATCTGAGGACAGGATTGTTGGGGCTGTGGAAAGCGAGACGTTTACTACATTAATTAAGCGTCAACTGCGTGGGATGGATCTTACACCCTGGTTGACTTTGCCTCAGGCATCAGTTCAGGACGGATTGTTGTATTATGAGGATCGGTTGTTTGTTCCCCCTGTTTTGAGGAGTCAGGTCATGGAGTGGTGTCATTCATCTGCCTTGGTGGCACACCCTGGGACCCCTAAGACCAAGGAGATGTGTACGAGATGGTTTTGGTGGGATTCATTGGCCAAGGATGTAAAGGGATATGTTGAGGCTTGTCCGGTATGTGCCATCAGTAAGCCTTCACATAGCAAACCATCGGGTTTGTTGCAGCCTTTGGAGGTTCCCCCTTCCCCTTGGCACACCATTAGTATGGATTTCGTGACTGATCTTCCGTCTGTTTCTGGGTTTACTGCCATATTGGTGGTGGTCGACTTGTTTACAAAGATGGCTCATTTCATTCCCCTTCCGAAGATCCCTACAGCTCGGGAAATGGCTTTGGTTTTTATGTCCTCCATTGTGCGAATCCATGGGTTGCCTTCTGCGGTTGTGACAGACAGGGGGGCTCAGTTTGTTTCACATTTTTGGAAGGAATTGTGTTCAGTGTTGCGGGTGGACGTCAGATTGTCATCAGCGTATCATCCACAATCTGACGGACAGACCGAACGCACCAATCAGACCATGGAACAGTACCTTCGGTGTTTAACGACATCACTGGCTTGTGATTGGGTTATGGCTCTTCCTATTGCTGAGTTCGCGTATAACAACAGTCAGCACTCAGCCTTGGGGATGACACCCTTTTACTGTTCATTAGGTTACCATCCCAGGGCGGTGGCAATTCAGCCTACGGGACGTGTGCCAGCCATAGATGATGTTTGTGACCGTCTGGGCAAGATATGGGCGATTGCCCGGGAGCAGTTGTTGACAGCTAAGGCTGCTATGAAGTTGCAGGCGGACAAACATCGTGTCCCTGCACCTGGGTATCAAGTTGGAGACCAGGTATGGGTAGCAACAAAGAACTTGAGGCTTGGGGGATCCCGTAAATTACAACCTAGGTATGCAGGACCGTTCCCGATCATACAGATTATAAATCCTGTTGCCATGAAATTAGATCTGCCCGGAGATTATATGGTTCATCCAGTATTTCATACGTCCCTGTTGAAGCCCTATATACCATCTTCACAGGTCATACCACCTCCTCCCCCTGTAATAGTGGACGGACAGAAAGAGTACGAGGTTCGGGCTATCCTGGATTCGGAAAGGCGAAAGGGGCGTCTTTTCTATTTGATAGACTGGAAAGGGTATGCCCCCGAGGACCGTACATGGGAGCCGGCTGGGGGAGTGCACTCTCCTCGCCTGATCCGTATGTTCCATCGGCAACATCCGTCTAAGCCCTGCCCAGTGGGGAGGATCGTTGGGAGGGGGTACTGTTAGGAACTGGCCTAGAAGTCCTCTTTCTCCTACCATGTACACAACACCCATGTGACGGGCCGGGCGGGGTTAAAAGGGTTGTTTCCCCTGTACCCGGTGCTCGTTATCTTGAATTGTGGTTCCTGGTTCGTGCTGGGAGCTGTTTGTTGTACTAAAGGATCCTTGCTGCATTCACGAGCTCGTGGCATTTCCCCATTTTGTTGGCTCCTGTTAAATCCCTGTAGATTCCTGTTAAACCCAGACCCCCCCCCCTCCCCTCTTTTCCTAGCTCCCTCCTGTGTTCTTACTTCCCCTGATTTTCTGTTTAGTTTATTCGTGTTTTGGGTCCCAGAGGATTAGCTTGTTTGTCTGGTCTTGTTGTGTGTTAGAGATCACGTTATTTGCTTTGGGGTGATTTTTATCCCGGCTGGGATTAGGAGGTGCTGGGGCTCCGGCGCTTCTTGTGGAACTCGGGTGATCCGGCTGGATTGTCCGGTTGTTCCTGCTGGTTAACTTTTGTTCCCGGTGACGCTAACTCTGTTCCGCACTTCCGCCTCTTGTGCAGGCTGTCCATCTCTTTGTGCGGAGGCGGAGTGCTGGTTCAGGCGTTTCCGGGTTTTTGGAGAGAACACAACGGAGCGTTTGTGTTGTGCTACGAGTGGATCCTATTTTGCCCCGATTTTGATCCCATTCCAGGCGGCATGTTAGGGCGTCACAAAATACCATAGTTGAAAGGAGGTTTTTTTAGTCGTTCTAACGACTTTTTCCTCCTTTTATCATTATCCCCCATTTTTGGTCTTTGGTTACCTGTGGCAATTATCCCTGCCGTCCAGCCCACCCTCCCCTCTTCTTTGATCCCGGACCTTTAATATTGCTCTCCTGCATAGTACTTGCTGGCTTTGGACTTATACTCCAGGAAGGAGTACTCCACCCTGCGACTATTACAAGTAACGGTGGTAAGGAGGAGTGTCATAGGGTGGTGTGTGGGTGCATGAGGGGAGAAAGAGGTTTTCTTGTTTGTGTCCGCATCGCTGATATCTGTTTTTTGTGTGCAGACACTGTTCCAGACTGTTCCTTGTGATAAAGTACGTGGAGTGACGTGGTCCCTGCAGTAGGACCTTTTTCCTCGGAGAGACGATCTGGGATTCCTTGTCTGTCCTTCCCTTATTCCCGCCCCCTGTCCCTTACTATTCTGTTGGCTCATGGTACTATTCATGGTATGCGCCACGGAGTGGTAGGTTCAGGGGAACGGGGCTATCTTCGCTCCTGCAGTGTATGGGCATAGCTGATCAGGAACTAACACTGCCACAGCGTTGCTGGCCTAAGGTGCACGTGTCCCTTGCAAGGTGAATCGCCGGGTAAAGCCTACGTGTCCTTAGATGAAAAAGAGGTCATTGCGTGTCCATTGACTATGTGAGGGCAAGGAATACAAAATGGCTTCCGTGTTCTAAGATGGATGCCATGGGTAGAACAGAAATGTGTTTGTAACTGGAGTGCTCTTGCTCGTAGCATAGCGAAAACACCAGGATATACTAAATGGATCATTTGCGGTTCACTGATACCAAAATTATGTATTTACGACAATGTTACAAACACGAGTAAAATCGTCACGGAACCTCAGACCCTCCTTTTGCCCTTACATAGGCAATTACTCAGTCTATGTCAGAATCTAACTCTATGCTCATTAGGTCAGTGACATGTTGTTGCATCATCATCCTGTCTCGTGTCTTTTCTCCTAATGCAGGTGGTTTTCTGAAACAGGTTGCAGCACAAAGACTACACAAAGCGGGACCACATTGGATAATAAGGCAGCACGAGAACAGAAATACTAGGATGACACCAATGACCATCAGAACCTTCCATCCCCACGCTGATACCAGAGTCCAAAACCACTCCATGAAGGACCAGTTTCCCTTGTCTACGTGTATGGAGTCGGAAATCTTGTGTAGCTTAGAGATCGCTTCATAGACTGTTGGAGCATTATTTGGAATAAAGACACAGCAGCTCGATTGGATCATTCTGCATACCCCACCTCGATCTGCAAGTATTACGTCTAGAACCATTCGGTTCTGCAACGTCATGAGACGATCCGCCTGAAGCTCAGCTGTTAAGTTACTAAGGGCACCAGCAGTTTCTGTAATAGTAGATTCAACTACCCGTGTTAGTTGACGTAGATTTCTACTATTGGCCATAGGCCCCCAAAACGGAAGGAAACCTTTGAAGAAGTCTCCAGCTTCCTGACCAGCGGTATCTTCCTTGCTGAAGACACCTCTTGCTACTCTGGTCTTGTGATAATCTGAAGAAGCAGTGTATGTCGGAGGTAACAATCGAGCAATATAACATGAACCTGAGAAGTCAGCAGGCAGCCATGTATACGCTCTGTCTTGACAGATGAAGTAAGTACCCCTAGCAGTAAGGAAGGCAGGGGAGGAGTTAGACGGAAATACGTAAGTCTCAACGCACTCACTCCTCCCTAGCTGAGCTCTCAGATTTCTCCCATTTCCTTGCAAACAGACCTGACCTCGGTGAGGCACGACCCAAACTAAAGTGGAGCTTTTACGCTTGCTTTCTCCCAAACTAAGGCGATACTCTGTAGAGTTTCAACTCAAATACACCCGTAATTCATCTCTAGGGTAAGATGGAGTATTATTGACGTCTTTAATCATGTCAATAATTCCCTGGACTAAAGCTTTGTTGGCTGAGTTGTATTTAGTGGACCGTGGTGGACGCGGAGGATAGGTCTCAAGGGCATATGAAAAAATGGTCTGAAAGGCCTGAAATGATCCATTGTAGCTAAAAGGCCAGACTAGATAGGGAATGCCTTTATCCATAGTGTGAGGTATCAAGCCACACACCCAGCAGTCTGTAGTATTAACTACCAGTTGGTGTTGATGCAAGAGCTGTACAAATGTATTGTTAATAAATTCTGAGCGTCGAGCTTGTTCGTGTTCAGGAAATGAGTGAAAAGAATGCATAGAAGAAACCGTAGAAGTAGTAGGATCAAGGGGAGGTACTGTAGTTACCGGCATGAAAATCAAATGCACACCAAAGATGATTCCACCCACCAACGTTATCAAAACGATTAAAAACGTAACTGCACATTGCATTAGAAAGCATTTGCTGTGAAGTATTCGGTACAGTCTATTTCTGCGAACATAAATTACATTCTTTCTTTGCAGCTCAGGAAGCTCCATCTTCTACGACCGTTCGCGACCACTGATGATGTGTACGTAGATGAAAATGCCTCTATCAGCCCTGGGAGTTCCCAGAACTAACAGAAAGATCGACCTTGTGTCTGACCCCCGCAGATTCAACTAGGCACACAGCCACGACCCTACGGCTACCCAGACGGCAAGGCAATTTTAAAACAAAAAGAAACAATACAAAGTATTAGCAAACTTCCTGGCTGGAGGCAATGTATAGAAAATTCAAATCTGAAAATAGGCAGTTTCCTGCTTTATTTGTCCATATTGCGAGGTCGCAAGTTGTATCTCAGTTTTGCAGGAGCTGTCTGATCTGGAAACAGTGTATTTTCAGCCGACGTTGTAATATTTACATTTGCAGATGGCAAATGTTCAGGGTTCAAAAGAGCAGTTTCAGGAGGAGAGTCAGAATTTGGTGAATCCGTGATCAGTTCTGCATCGCTGAAAGGTATGAACCTGGGGACTTGTTCCGTTTCAGAGGCACCGATTCCTTTCTCTACCCAGTTGTCGTAAGGAAGTGGCAGAGGCACACGTTTGACATGTGTCGTATGGATCCAGTTCTTCCTTCCGGCCACACGAATAGCAGTTCTCGTTGCTAGTAGGACTTGAAAAGGGCCAATGAATCTGGGCTGAAGATTTTTCGTTCTTGCAAAATTTCTAATGACCACCTGGTCACCCGGTTTCAGCTGATGGCCTGGACTCTCCGGTGGCTTTGGCAATGCATCGAAAACCTGTTGGTGAATAAGACTCAATTTAGCAGTCAAGTCGAAAAGGTAATCAATTAACATTGGGTATTCCAGCTGCTTGAATTCTTTTGGTCTAGGTACCCCCCAAACATTTGCAGGACGACCAAAAACTATTTCATATGGACTAAGCCCTACTCTAGAATGTACAGTTGCTCTTGTTGATAGCAAAGCCAAAGGCAATGCGTCTGGCCAGGACAAACCCGTGGATGCTTGTATCTTAGCAAGTTTCAGTTTAAGGGTGCCATTGTAACCCTCGACTAAACCCGCGGACTGGGGATGATTCGCACTATGAAACTTCTGTCTAATCCCTAGGCCGGCACACACACTCTGCATAACTTTCCCTACAAACTCACTTCCGTTATCTGACCATACAATCCGTGGCATTCCGTATCTGGGGAAGTATTCTTTAAGAAGAATTTTGGCAGTGGATAAGGCAGTATTGTCCTTTAGCGGGTATGCTTCGATCCATCTGGAGAAAGCACAAACTACCACTAGGACGTATTTCAGATTATTACAACGATCCATGTGAATGAAGTCTAGCTGGATCACTTCGAAGGGGCAGGAGGGAGGAGCGAAATGACCTGCAGGTGTGGGGATTCCCTTGCCAGGATTATGCATCAAGCATACCATACAATTCCTCACCACTCTCTCTGCGCACTTACTAATCCCATCATTCTTCCAAACTGGAGCCAACATCTTACAAATCCCTTTAGAACTGATGTGCGCTGCTCCATGTGCCATCGTCACTACTGCAAGCACATACGCATCAGGCAACATCCAACGCTGTTGTTCCGACAAGTCAATCCAACACCCACTCGAGTCCAATTTACCCGTGCTCTCTCTCCATGCACGTTTTTCCTCCTCAGTCGCCTCTTTCTGAATTTCTTTCACGCTTTCCACTGTGTCTTCACACATTCCAGACTCAGAAATCCATCTTGCAGACGTTGCAACATACATTCTACTCATCATATTTCTAGCTGTCTGTTTTGCCGTCTCATCGGCAAAAGCATTCCCACGACCAACATCATCCGTGATTGCTTTATGAGCACTGCATTTCACAATCGCAACTTCAGTCGGCAAGGTTAGAGATTCCAACAAGTCATTAACTAGCTGGCCATGTTGAATCTTAGTCCCATGGGACGTAATGAAACCTCTCTCTTTCCACAAACGGCCAAAACTATGGGCCACGCCGAACGCGTACTGACTATCTGTGAACACATTCACTCTCTTTCCCTTAGCTAAAATGCACGCTCTTGTCAGCGCGAGCAATTCTGCAGCCTGGGCAGAATTCTGACTCACTCTTGCAGTCTCCACAATCGTACTCAAAGTCGTTACTGCATAAGCAGCAGTCACATCACCATTCTCTAATTTGAAGCAAGACCCGTCAACATACAACGTGCCATCTGGATCTGATAACGGAGTGTCTTTTAAATCAATTCGTCCTTTTGTTTCTTCCTCAGTTTTAAAACAACAGTCGTGTGGTTCGGAATCACTCGACTCTTGGCTAGTCGGCAACAATGTTGCTGGATTCAATACATTGCATCTTTTGATCTGAATATGACTAGCTAACAGTGACCCCTTGTTGTAAATAATAGCTAACAGTGTCAGTTCATAACCTGATAATCCAGCACTGGTAAGGTGTTGCGTCTTGGTTCGGTTCATGAGTGTATCCACCGCATGAGGAACCATAACCACTAGCATGTTGTTCATTACTAAACCAGCAGATTGTCGAATGGAAGCTGCAGCTGCGGCTGTAGCTCTCAAGCAACTAGGCAATGCTCTGGCTACCGGATCTAACGTTGATGAAAAATACGCACAAGGGCGTTGTTTATCACCAAATTTCTGCGTCAAAACACTCAATGCACAACCTTCTCTCTCGTGGACATAGAGCGTGAATGGCTTACTGTAGTCGGGTGTACCCAATACAGGTGCTGAACACAGTGCATTTCGTAACTCAGAAAAACTCTGCTGACATTCAGCAGACCATGGTACCGGACTCGGAACACCTTTCCCAGTCAAGGCTACCAATGGTTTTGCCAAAAGAGAAACATTTGGGATCCATTGCCTACAATATGAGGTAATACCTAAAAAGGCACGTACTTCTCTCTGCGTGCTAGGAACATTCATCTGTGTAATTGCCTTTATTCTCTCTGGGGTCAACTTCCTTCCCTCCTTTGACAAGAGATGACCTAGGTAGGTCACTTCTTGGCAGCAGTATTGCATTTTTGAAGGTGACACCTTGTGATTCAAATTTGACAAATGATGCAATAAAGAAATCGTAGCTGTTTTGCAAGTTTCCTTGTCATCAGCAGCCACTAGAAGATCATCAACATATTGTATTAAAGCAGAACCAGGAGGAAGTACGAAGGAATCTAACTGGCTTTTTAATGCTTGACTGTAAATGGATGGGCTTTCACAATAGCCTTGTGGAGCGCGTTTAAACCTGAAGCTTCGTCCTCCTAGAGAGAAACCGAAGATATCTCTGCTTTCTTCGGCTATCGGAATGCTGAAAAAGGCATTTTTCAAGTCGACAACCGAAAACCATGCTGCTGTAGCAGGAATCAACGTTAACAATGCAGTAATGTCTGGAACCACAGGAAACTGTGGAATCACAATTTTATTAACCTCTCTGAGATCAATTACAAACCTATATACTGGAGGTTTTGTAGGGTCAGTTCGTTTCAAAATAGGCAGTACAGGACTATTACAGACATTACCTCTAGTTTCTTCTATAACGTCTTTCTCAATCAGATCATGCACTATCAGTAGGAGCGCACGCTCACCTTCACTAGAGATTCCGTATTGTGGAATTCGTGGAAGTTTGACATTTGCTTTCAAAGTTACTACATAGGGTAGAATTTCCAATAGACCTACATCATTAGGACCAGTCGCCCAAAGAGTATCAGGGAGTGAACGCAGCTCTGGTGGGAGCGCATCCATCGACAAGTACATCGGAGAGATTATTCTTTTACCCAACGTAAGCTGTACTCCTTCTGGAGAACAGTATAATGTCGCATATAGGCGTTTTAACAAGTCTAAACCAAGCAGATTTTCGTTACAACCTGTCGTCAAAATCAGGGGTGCTTTCAATTGACAGGGTCCAACAGAAATAGACAAAGGACCAGAAACAGGGTTATGAACAGGGGCGCCCGAAAAACCTACTGAAACGTTTGTTAAACCAGACAAAGGTGCGCCAGGGAGTTTCGCATGTATGATAGAACTTTTTGCTGCACCAGTATCCAACAGAAACGGTTCGACTATACCTGATGTTGCTACTGCGACATAAGGCCCACTCTGATCTACTGGAACTGATACTACTCCCTCTCTTTGTCCATGGCTGTCCTAGTACTCACTTTGCTGACCTTCCTCACTAGCTTCATAATAGTCTTCAACATGATACTGTGGAGACCTATTCTGTTGGGCAAATTGTCCATTTCGCTGGTCGAAATAATTAGAAGGGCGATCACTCGTCTGCGGAGGCATAGCACCTCTTCCTCGACCTCTAGAATTTTGCATAGAACTACCACGACCTCTCTGAGCAGCCGCAGTATTATTTTGCGTTCGAACAGGACACTCATTTTTGTAATGACCTTCCATTTTGCAATAAGCACATTGATTCCATTGGTATTGTGGCCTTTGAAAATTATAATCCGTTCTTTGATATGACCCTTGCTGCATGTTAGTCTGATTCGTGCGAGGCGGATAAGCTTGCTGTAAAAGTACTTTAGTTTTTAAATCTTTCGTCTTTTTATCTGATTTTTCCTTCTCTTCTTTATCCCTATTTTCATAGTACTGGGCAGTCGCAAGTATTTGCGCAGTCGTAGAGACAGCCCACGCACTTTCAGAATTCTTTAATTTACCACTAAGTTCTGGCAACAGATTGTGCACAAATTTATCAACAAATAATCTCTGGCCTCCTTCTGTGCTCATATCCTGACCACTATGATCCACGAAAGTCTCCTCGAATCTTGTGAAAAAGTCGGAGACGCTTTCGTCTTTCTTTTGTTTGCACGCGGACAATTTGTCCCAGTTAACGCGCAATGCTGGCATCAAGGTTTTCATTAAATCGATTATTCTACCAGGCAAATTAGCAATTAGGGGTTCTGGTTTGGAACCACCTATTTGTTGACCATCCGCTGCAATTATAGCTGCCCAGTCACCACCTAGGGCAACTGGATGATTCTCTTTACGAATTTTAGCCCAAATTGGTTGCGGTACTACATTACCAAATAGCAGATCTATGTCAGCAAGATTCAATACACAAGCGTCAACTGTTTGAGCCAACTCTTTGTAGTACCCTGCAGGATTTTTACGCGGATCTGGCAAGGCCTGTTTCACTGCTAATACTTCAGCTCGCTTCCATGGAATATGTATCCATACTCTCTGGAATTGGGCCGGAGCGGCTGCGATACCAAGGTTTACATTAGCTTGCACAGCTTCACGCCAAATTGGGGGAACCTCTCTCATTGGGTATTGACGATTTTGTTTCGTACTACGTTTCTCTAACTCTCTCGGTGAACGAAGGGATGAGTCGGTCCTATAACTTAGAACCAGTTCCATCGCTTCTTTTATATTTTGACCGACTATCATACCTGCAGCAAACTCTTTCTGAACATTAATTAATTCTCCTAGATTTGATTCAGGGTCATCCTCTTCCAATTCCTCACGTAGAAGGAAACACATTTCATCGAACACATATCGTTGTGTCGGTTCATTCCATTGCATAAATGTATCTAATACATCTTGTACATTATATCTTCCAACTTTTGAAACCCATCTAAGAGCAGTGGAATCTAATATTCCTCTTTCTTCAGTACTGGGAAGCTGGCTACGCCTCTGCACAGAGTCAGAGGTAGGAGTCTTAATCAGAGTTTTATAGAAGGGAGATAGAATATTGGAGATATTCCAGAATCAGTGATTCTCCGACGAACAGAAAGTGGAGTCATAATATTAGCAGAGGCAGTAAATAGAGTAGCAGTTGGAACAGATAGATTAGGAACAGTAGGAGTAGCAGGCAAAATAGCTTGTGAACTAGCAGGTGTGAGCGACACAGGCATAGGTAAAGAAGCCGGCAACCCTGGAAGAGGGGTTGTCGAAGGAACATTAATATTGACCACAGGATTTACAGGAACTTGATTCAGGGGAGCGGGAACAGGGACACCAGGTTGTCCAGCAACCGGTAATTGAACATTCGGTATAGGTGGAGCCGTAGCACCCTGTGCATACGGTGGGGGTGATCGTAACAAGTAAGACAACAGGGGATCCTTTTCAGGGTCCTCTACTATCTTAGCCGTACTCGATGGCAAAGCAGGATAGCACTTGTCTATCGCTAAATTACGCTCTCTATTGGCCACCTCCATCGCTTTTTCAGACTCGTTGAGTTGCAGCTGCTTAGCAGACTGTTCTAAAGTCAACTCTTGCTCTTTCTGTTCTTTCTTCAACTTTTTAATTTCTCTCTGTTTAGATTCTTTTCGCCAATAACGGAAAGAATCAAACATTGCCGGCCGGGCTTTCTTCTTGAACAACCTTCTTTCTAGATTATCGAGAACTTCAGGTTCAAAACTACCATGTAGTGGCCAACTAAGGACACCATCTTTCTCTGTATAGTGGATCCATACCTCGTTATAAGAGATAGGGCCCACACCAAATTTGCAATATAGATCATAAAGAGGAGTTCCAATCGGAGGAACCAAACACGAGTCCTCTAACTGGGAATCACTGTTGCAACTAAAACAAGACAACATACAATTTTTCCGACTTACCATTTTATAATCCGGAACACAGAACAGACAAAATACAAACAAAAGGGTGCGCACTTGAACCAAGAACTTAGGCCTACCAGAACTGACAAATGTATCGATACCTGAACTGAACAGAATGATTATCGTAACCAGAATAACCAGTGATAATCTTACAGAACTGAACTGAACTGAGAACTAAAAGGATTATCCAAACAGGAGCAACCCTCACAAAATACTTAACTGAGGTACTGAAGACGTCACCAAGGAGAAACCCGTCACGTCTCGCCGTACTAAGGACTGCACCTCGGGTCCAAGACAGGGCGACGGTCAAGGCAACGGACCACTGCAGCCGTCTGAACGGGAACCCTCGTGGAAGAGAACGTCGGGCCACTTTTGCGATATGCCGGGATCGATGAAGTGGGGCGCCTCCCTCTGAAATCTTCCCACGAAGCTCCTCGAACTCTTCAGGCTTTTGGACCGGTACCGAATGACGTCGCCCCACGTTGGGCGCCAATTGGAGTTCACTGACTTTTTGGTTCCGTCCAGAGGTGTCAGGGACAACACCCGAAGACCCCGGAGTTCAACCTGTCTCGGTGCACAAACAAACAGAAACACGGGCTTCTCGATGGTGGCGTCAAAGACCAAAGGTTTATTACTGCAGGGACACAGAAGTCACAGAAACTACACATGGGCAGTATCTAGGAGCCTGTTCTATTTGTACAAAGAGGGTTGTTCCTTATATACTAAATATTCTGCTCGGGGCAAATTCTTTACATGTTACCACAGTTCTAAACATTCGTGTCTTAAACAATAAATATTTGGCGTTGCACAGGAATCGTCAACAGTATCTGATGTCAAAACATTACGAATGAGGGGTTCCCACTATTCCATCATAATCCCATGTCAATTTCTCATTCAAGACCCGGACCGCCTCATCGTAAATTTCGTTACCTCCCCCTAATAAAGGCCCAGAAGGAAAGGAGCAGAGCCAGGTGTAGAAGATAGAAAGACAGGATAAGAGATGTTTGTGGGTCGTAAATGGGCACGGTTACCAGCTTCGGCCGCCTAATCATGATCAGGCCAACGAACACAAGAACCAGTATAGCAGGACTGGCCTCAGGCTGGGGAGGCAGTTCTTGCCGAGTCATGCTGCCACAGCGTTGCTGGCCTAAGGTGCACGTGTCCCTTGCAAGGTGAATCGCCGGGTAAAGCCTACGTGTCCTTAGATGAAAAAGAGGTCATTGCGTGTCCATTGACTATGTGAGGGCAAGGAATACAAAATGGCTTCCGTGTTCTAAGATGGATGCCATGGGTAGAACAGAAATGTGTTTGTAACTGGAGTGCTCTTGCTCGTAGCATAGCGAAAACACCAGGATATACTAAATGGATCATTTGCGGTTCACTGATACCAAAATTATGTATTTACGACAATGTTACAAACACGAGTAAAATCGTCACGGAACCTCAGACAGGTTGTAGGCACACTCTCTTTTTCCCCTTCTAGGTGGACCAGGCACTTGTACAACCATCTACGACATATCATTAGACTAGGGAAAGTTTGTAGGTACATGCTTTGCAGCTTACCTGGAGCTAATGCCCTCACTGAGGTGGGTTTGCGGCCAGCAGAGCCACAGCACCACTTTGTACAGTTGGTTCAAGGTAACCTGCCTCTCGTTTTGTATCTCCTTGCTCTGCCATGAATGTACAGTACAGGGACAGGTGGTAGGCACACTCCCTTTTTCCCCTTCTAGGTGGACCAGAACTTCAAATACTGTCAACTACACAGGTTATGCCTAGGGACAGCTTGTAGGTACATACTTCGCAGCTTGCCTTGAGCTAATGCCCTCACTGAGGTGCGTTTGCAGACAGCAGAGCCACAGAACCACGTTGTACAGTTGGTTCAAGGAAACCTCGCTATTGTCTTGTGTCTCCTGGCTCTGCCAAGAATTTTTTTTAACATTTATTTATTGCCATTTTACATTGGGTGCCATTTTAGATATGGTGTCTAAGGCAGCCCACAAATCGATCAGGATTAGGATGGCGGACTTCCTGGCATCCAGAGAGAGCCTGATGTTGACTGCAATCTCGACCAGAGCCGTTTCCGAGCTGTGATGGGATCGGAAGCCTGACTGTGACGGGTCAAGGATTTTATTGTTTTCTATATGATTTGATAATTGCTTATTGATCATTGACTCCATTACTTTCCAAAAAAGGGGGGGCAGTGAGATAGGCCTGTAGTTCGATAGTTGTTTGAGGTCGGCAGATGTTTTTTTCATGATTGGCCTCACCACGGCTTCCTTCAATTGAGAAGGAACTGTTGACTGTGCTAGTGATAAGTTGAGGATTTTGGTTAATTTGGGGATGAGAATTTGTTCAATTTTAGCTAACATTTGTGGGGATGCTGGATCCGCAGGCGAACCGGATTGCATCTTCCTAAGTGTTACAGAGGTGCTTTCCTCTGTTATTGCATTGAAATTTTTCAGGTAGTTGACAGGGCTGGGGAGGGTTACTGCGGATTTTTGCTGTAGTGGATTATTGTTTGTTAGAGGGAATACTTTATGGATATAATTTATTTTGGTAATTAAAAAATCTGAGAGGGAGTCAACCCATTCCTGGGAGGCGGTCGGTTTGAGATAGTAGACTGGAAGGCGGGGTTGGTGAATTCCTTCACAACCATATATAGTTCCTTATGAGAGTTTGCAGCTTGGTTCATTCAATTGCCTAGATATGCTCTTTTGGTTATCGCAATGCTTTCCATGTAATGGTGGTGTAAAGTTTTATAGTGCTGCCTATCCGTGATGTTTTTCGTATGCCTCATTTGCATTCTGCCTTCCTTACGATAAGTTTTTCACTTTTTAGATCAGGGGGAACCATGGGGATAGTTTCTTCGGACATTTAGTTATTTTCTTGGGGGCAATAATGTCCAGTGATTGCTGAGTCAAAGATTTTTGCAGCCTGGTTGACATTCGCTGTTTCGGAGAGAGCAGGCGGAATGTGATTGGCAGCGAAGGAATCTAGGCTTATTTTATTCCAGGATCTGCTTAGTTTATATTCTTTCGTAGGACGAGGTTGTGTTAATAACCCATTCAAATGGAACTTTATTACATGGGGGTCGGACCATAGGATGGGGGTAGGTTGATCTATATTTACATTCAGGGAGTTGGTAAATATTAAGTCTAGGGCTTGGCCTGTGACGTGTGTGGGGGCGGTCATCATCTGTTTTAGACCTAGGGTTTCAAGACTGTTGATAAGGTCTTGGGTATGGGGGTCAGTATTAAGCTCAGCATGAAAACTGAAATCGCCTAGTAGCAGGAAGTTATCGGCAGCTAGAACATGTGGTGCTATCGTCTCGGTAAGGTTACTGGGGAAATGGATTTTATTTTCGGGTGACCTATAGAGAAGGGCACCTTTCCAGGTTCCACTTTTTGCATTCTCCATTGAGAAAATGCAGATTTCATCCCAAGTGGCCTGCACGGCCTCTACCATATGAATGTTGGTATTAGTTCTGAAGGCAATAGCTATGCCGCCACCTTTCTTGTTTTTTCTGTCCAGTCTAATTATTTGGTAGTCATGTGGGAGAGCCACTGAGAGGTCGGGTTGCGAGAGTTCGTGGAGCCATGTCTCGGTAATAAAGAGGAGATCAGGTTTTTCTGTGTCTAGAAGAGACCAGATCTCAAGTGCGTGTTTAGCCAGAGAGCGTGCGTTACAGTATAGACCAATTAGTTGTTTATGTTCTGGTTGTTCTGGACTGAGTAGCGGAGGTTTAGTTTTGTTTTTTATTTGTTTGGCTTGTCCTTTGGTAGGAGGATGTTTTTGAGTAGAGGGTGCCCTTGTGATATAAGAGGGAAAGGGACCCGCTACCAAAGGGTAGGCTTTGTTAAGTGAGAGAAGCTCCTTGCTGGTATATTGAATCTGAGTCATTGCTAATGGTACGTGGGGATTAGGAGGGAGTTGTGGATGAAAAAGGGCAGGGTGTCTGGAGTTTGGCGTTGGTCTGGGGCGGACGGGTGCAGATGGGCTTGCCTTTGGCGCACCGCTAGTGCGCTGCTGTGCGCGTCCGCTCGGCACAACTCCTTTCAGCTAGAGGAAGTGGGCGGGACTACACCAGCGCATGGATGGCTGACCTAGCTTCCGGGGAGGCAAGGGAGCAAAGATGGTCATGTCGATCCCCTCCGCACAACGGCACAAGCCGCATCGGACCAGGGGAAGCATGTACAAGGCAGGTAAGCGGCGCAAGATACAATTTTTTAAAGTGAGGTTTAAAAGCGCTATTGCGTTGCAGACAATCGCTCTGTCTGACCTGGTGGATTTTTTAAAATGTTCAGCTGTGTGTCCCGTCGGCGCACCTCCTTTTAGCTAGAGGAAGTGGGCGGGACTACCCAGCAAAAAGCAAAAAAGCACACTAAGGGAGCTACTGCACAGTCTGATACTGAACCTGATGGCAAAACAGAGGCTCCTAATGGCATGGAGACACTGCTAAGAGCCATTCAACAGAGCTTGCAGGATATCAACGGAAAATTAGACACTATTACTCAAAGAGTCGACAACATGGTGGCGAAATTAGATAAGCATGGCGAAAGACTCGTTGAAGCAGAAACCCGGATATCTACGGTGGAAGAGGAGTCCCATACTACCACTAAGAAGTGCGCGGAAATGGAAAAACTCTTGGATGTGATTAAAAACAAAGCGGAGGATTTTGAGGCGAGGTCACGCCGGAATAACATCAGGATCATGGGTGTTCCAGAATCAACAAACACGGGGAAGACGGAAACCTACGAGGAGGAACTAATCTGCAACAACTTTGGTACAGAGCATCTTTCCTCAGTGTTGCTGGTGGAGCGCGCCCACAAATCCCTGGCCCGAGACCAAAACCAGGCGCACCTCCGCGACCAATCTTCGCCCGCCTTCTTAATTATAGAGACTGCGATGTGATCTTGAGGATGGCCCGCGAGAAGCAGCAAATAAGATATCAGGGTAACGCACTGGAGTTTTACCCGGACTTCACTATGTCAGTTCAACTAGCGTGTAAGGAGTTCAATCCGGCTAAAAGAAACTGCGAGAGCTGGGTGTGGAGTACGCTATGCTCTACCCAGCTCGGCTGAAGGTGACTCATGATGGCCACTCCACGATCCCTCTTACCCCGAAAGCCGCACAATACTTTCTAAAGAAATTGCATCAAGAGACCAGAAACGTGCTGAGCAGAACCAGAACTCGGACTGACAACTGCTCATGAGGGTAAGACATTGTCTCCTTGTCGTCATGAACTGGTAAGCCACTAGGCACTTTTGGCATAGTGCTTCTAGAGGAAACATTACAGACATGATCTCCCCAACACCAATTAAACCAATGAAAACGCAGGTATTTATCAAGACAATTACAATAATGCAACACTAGTAACAAATGATCCAAGGGACATGCAATAACGACCTTGAGATACCTAAACAAGTATAATTAGAGGTCAAAGATCAAAAAGCATAACCTCCTCCAACACAGTAACTAAGGAGGATGTAGGTACTCATAATTACAATTACAATAATGCCTCACTTGTAACAAATGATCTAACAGTAATGGATTAATGACCATGAAACACTTAGAAAAGTGTAAATAGAGGTCAAAGGTCAAACCACATGACCCCTCCCACCAATTTAATGAACACAAATGTAAGTACAATTCAAACACTGCAACACTTGTAAACAATGGTCTCACTATAATGGAATAAACACCTTTTTTTTTTTTTTTTTTAAACCTGTATTTGGTCAACCATATCATATGCTTGTTACAAATACATAAGGGAAGGAAAAATTATACATAATACATGTTGTACAAGCAGAACCAGAAAATATGTACCCATTTTTGTTTTTTTTGTCCAACCCGCCCCCCCCCCCAACCCCCCTCCCTTTTCCCAGGACAATGGGAGGCTAAACTTGGAACATATTACAAAACAGAAAAGCACAGCAAAAAAAAAGGCAAGCAGATATTTGCAGGGAAGACTGCCCTTCAACTGCAGCTACATTCCCCGATTAACACATCTAAGTCTTTTGTCAGACCACTAATTAATCTGTATCCCCCCCGATTTCCGCCAGATCCGTATTGTTTCAGGCACATATGTTCATACTCTTTAATTGAGGTTTAAAATATAGGTTTGTTAATCCAAATACTGATTGGAGACCAAATATCCCTCCCTCTTTTCCTTGCTCTCAAGCCTCTGCATTTTTATATCTCTTTCTCCCAACGATATGTAGATAATAGTTTCTCCAGCAAACAGTGCACTGAGGGAGGATCTTTGTCTAACCATCCAGTTGCTATGGAAAGCCTAAATATAGCCATCATAATAAAGAGTAAAGTCTTCCTGGGCGCCGCCAGTGACTGGTTACTCACCCCTAATAATATAACTTGTGGAGACCGCATTATATCATGGTCCAGAATTTGGAAACATTGATTGCTGGTTGGTATTAAAATGTATACAAGAAAGGGTGACTGTGCACACCGGGTTAGTCCAATTCTGTTCCTCATGAAGTTTTATTCTTTCTTTAAACATTTAGCGTGCAGCCCGGCTCCGTGGTCCGCCCAATTTCCACATGTATAGGAATGCAAAACGGGTTTGGAGCAAAGTGTCTCTCTCCAAAAGTCGAACGCACAGTTCAGTCCTTCAGAAATCAACCACAATTTATTCCATTTAAGCCAATTTTATTCCAACTTATTCCATATAATTTAAACAGTTCTTTTTCATCTTCTCACATGAGAGGCACTTCTGTACTTCAAAGTTTCTGATGCAGCAGATATGCCCATCCGGGCCTTTTTCTGTTGCACGAGACGTACATTCATAATCTTCAGTAATTAGTCTTTTACACCCAATGCATTTCGGGCTTTTTTAAGCCCTTCGTCAGGGGTTTCACTACAAATTTAAAATCATCAATGTTAGACTTTGTCTTCACACCTCCGTACATAGATACTATCAATTATTGCTTTAAACAGTGCATGCAATATTCTTAAAAACACCTTTTAGTCAACGTTTTCCCTCTAAACTGCACTGATGTTTACATATGCATTTCAAAACAGTTGCCCGAATAAGCTTTCACTAAGTAGCACAACCCGCCCTTGTTCTGCCTCTTCACTTATTATTTAAAAAAGGCATGATGACTGTTACCCATCAGTTAGTTCTCCACGCTGTTGACAGTTAATAGTAACCATTAAGCAGGACCCCATCGATTTTTTCCATACCTTAATTATCCGATTGTGCAAGCGCCTTCTTAACTTCGTCCCCCATTCCGCAAAGCCTCACTTCTAACTGACTTCCCGCTTATCAGTTCGTGTGGCGTAGCCACGCCTCACCTGATGAATCAATTATGTGAACCTCCACTCCCTCGTTCCTATGAATTCCATAACACACCGCTTTTGCTGCCTCGGAAGCTCTGGTTGCATTTAGCGCCTATGTTTTACAATGACACTGACTTGCATGATATTACAAAAACCTATTCAAACAACTCATGTAAGTACCCCGCCCACCCGCAGATGTCTATGCACATTGATTAAGGAGTATATCATTATATGGAATAAGTTGGAATAAAATTGGCTTAAATAGAATAAATTGTGGTTGATTTATGAAGGACTGAGCTGTGCGTTCAACTTTTGGAGAGAGACACTTTGCTCCAAACCCGTTTTGGTTTTAAGATGTACCATCTTGTAACCCCTGGTTTGTTTCATGCCGGTTAATATTTTTGCTTTCAGAAAAATGATTAGTGAGTGGGTCAGATTTCAGCATAAATTCAATTTATTTATTTATGTGATTTGTTGAGCGCGAACAATTGCCCAAGGGCGTCTCGGCGCTGTGAATGAGGGCAGAATGAAAGGGAATATAAGTTACTGGTTAAAAAGCCATGTTTTTATTTTTTTCCTGAAAACAGTCAGAGTGGGAGCAGACCTAATGTCTGAATCAAGGAAGTTCCAGAGTTTTGCCGTCGAAACGTAAAAGCTGCGATCACCCCAGGCCACTGTTCTGGTGCGGGGAACCGTCATGGTGAGATTGTTCATTGATCGGAGTGATCGATTAGGAGCATGGAATTTGAAGTGATCGATGAGAAAACGTGGGCCTTGTTTGTGCGTGGCTTTGTAGGTGATACAGAGCGCCTTAAACTTTATCCTATTTTTGACTGAGAGCCAATGGTATTTTTTTATTGTGTCAGCAATAGGTTTGAATTTAGGGGTGTTCGAAAGCAGTCTGGCCGCGGCGTTCTGTATATACTGCAGTTTTTTTATGACCTTTTCTTGGGCATTGACCAAGAGTCCGTTACAGTAGTCCACTGAGGACATGATGAATGAGGTGACCAGTGTTTTCTATGGATACTGTCCGTGCACTGCGTTGTTTTGTTGATGATTTTTAAGGCGTATACCGTGCTCATGAGGAATACTCCCTGCTCGGGAGTATATGACAATAACTCTAGACCGCACTGACACAAACTGTGTCAGTGTCTCCTATGGCACTGGTGGGTAATTGCTGGAAACAGCAGCTGATTCTTGTAGAATAAAGTTTTCAAACAAAGGTTGTCAATACGCTTCTCGATTTTGCAAGTATTTTATTCATACCTATGGCATCAGTTCAATGCAATTACTCAATTGTATTTTATAGTTATCCATCGAGTATCAAAACTATTCGACTGATTGAATTTTCATATATCCAACACAATTATGTCTTCCAATGCATTTCGGCCGACTGGCCTTCATCGGGGAAGTCTGTGAAACAAATGATGTAACCATCACTATTTCGTGCAACATTAAATGATTAACGTGTTACAATTATCAACTCTATGCGGTATAACATCGGTGCGTTAAATGAACATCAACAAGTTAAATAAAAACAAGTTAAATAAAAAATCACTTGTGCAATCACCAACATTGTTTTTCCAACTCCTAATACTATCCTTCACTTTGTATGCCATAATGTGTCATACGTCCAACCTTATCTGGTATCTATAGTTATGGTATTAAAGATACAAGAATTATCTAAACCATACGAAAAGTTACGCGCTGGTTTCAAAAGGTTGCTGCGCTCCGCTTTGGCTGCTTACCGAATATTATTTTCGTAACGTCTTATGGCACTGAGGTGTGTTTCTCCTTCGGTTCGAAAGAAGTTCGAGTCTGACGTATGGGGGGTGTGTTTTAAAACGTTAGCTACGCGCGTGATCTCTTAAAGGAGCCGAATGCTCAGAATGTAAATGTTCACAATTGAGTTGTGAATAAAGCTTTATAAACATACGAGTGTGAACAACAATGAGTATACGGTGAATGATGGCAAGCAAAATACATGTCAATTGCAAAAACAACCTAATTAATAATGGATAAATCATAACTGAATACAGATACATTTAAAATTGTGCATATACAATGGTCTCACAGCACAATATCAGGTATTATATATGATGTAAAGTAGCATGTGGTCATAAGTAGCAGCTGAATTCTGTCCGTTCATTAATCCCATTAGGACTTAATGTTTGTAAATAATATATCCAGTGGTTCTCACGTTTCAGGAGAGTTTTTTTATTGTCTCTTTCTTCACTTCTTTCCACAACTTCTAGGATGCATGCCTTGATTTGATTGATTTGATGATTGTGTTCAATAAAATGGGTTGCTACTGCTGATTTCAAAACTTTCATTCTAATGTTACTTTTATGCTCTGTGAGCCTTATCTTGAATTTCCGTTCTGTCTGTCCGATGTATGCTTTCCCGCAAGGGCACTTCATCATATATATAATGTTTTTGGTGTCACAGGTTGCAGTAACGTGTAATTTGATTTTGTTTCCTCTCATCGGATGCGTTATGGTATTGCCTTCCATTATATTATGGCAGTTGCTGCAATTTTTACATGGAATAGTGCCTTTGTATTTGATATTCGGTTTGTACACTGTGGTATGTTTGATAATTTCTCCTAGATTTTTTGCTCTAGTGTATGCGAATAGTGGTTCATCAGCAAAAATGTTATTGAAGTCTGGTTCTGTCTGTAATATTCGCCAATGTTTTTTGATATTTTTTTTGAATATTGGACTCGCTGTGGAGAATTTGCTGACACATGTTATTTTTTTTTTTTTTGTTGTTGTGGATGTTGAAAGTAAAGTCTCTCTGTCTTTCAGTTGAGCTCTCTCCAGGGCTGAGTTTAACACCGTATCTGGATATCCTCTTTTTTAAAATTTTTGTAGCATGATTTGTGATTGCGTCAATGCTTCCTCTGGGTCTGAGACGATTCGCTTTACATGCAAGAGTTGTGAGTATGGCAAGTGTTGTTTAAGTGGAGATGGATGGAAGCTCTAGTATGTTAACAAATTGTTCCGATCTGTTGATTTTGTATAGAGTGTAGTCTCTATTTTGTTACCTGTTCTTTTGATGACTGTTACATCCAAATAGTTAATTCTGCTGTCATGAGTCTCATAGGTGAATTGTATTCGTTGGTCTACTTCATTTAGTTGTTGAATGTTGAAGATTAAGTTTTCCTTTGTACCGCTCCATAGTATAAAAATGTCGTCGATAAATCTCAGGTATAAGCGTAGATTTTGTTTCCATTGGTCTTTCTGTAGAATGTGGGTGTTTTCATATTTATGCATGAAAATATTTGCATATGAAGGCGCTGCTGGATTCCCCATCGATGTACCTGATTTTTGGAGATACCATTGATTTTCCCATCTGAAATAACTGTGCATCAGTGTAAAGTTTAGTAGCTCCAATAAAAACACTTTCATGGGTTCTTCATAATCCATGTGAAGCAATGCTTCTTCTGTAGCTTCTATTCCCATGTTATGCGGTATTGAAGTATAGAGTGCTTGGACATCTATAGTGCACATGATAATTTCTTCATCTGTGTCAAGGTTTGCTTTATTCAATTTAGTCAAGAAATCTGTGGTATCTTTAACATAGGAATCCATTGTGACAACATAAGGTTGAAGATATTTATCGATGAGTTTTCCCACCGGTTCGTGAATACTCCCACAAGCGGAAACGATCGGACGGCATGGAGGTTTGAATGGGTCTTTGTGAATTTTTGGGGTAAGGTAAAACACTGGTACCTTAGGATGGTCTGTTGTTAGATATTTCTTTATTTTGTCATCTATGCATCCTCTTGACATAGCATCTTGTATGATGGTTTGGAGTGTCATTTGAATTTCTTTAGTGGGATTAGAATTTAGTTCCATGTAGGTATTTTCATCCTCGAGGTGCAATAAGGCTTGTGAGTTGTAGTAATCTTAGTTCATAACAACAAGAGCTCCACCTTTATCCGCTTTTTGACAAATGATGCTTTGGTTATTAGCTATACCTTGAAGAATGGCATATTCTTTTTGTGTGAGATTTTTGATTTTTGTTCTTCTCCGGTAGTTGATTTTGTTTAAATCCTGTTTACCATTTGTTCGAATAGATCTAATGTTTTATGGCTGATGGGAGCAATGTATGTGCTAGTAGTAGTGAGACCTTTGAGAGAATCTTCTTTTCGATCTTGGTGTTCCGCTACAACATTAGTGAAAAAATGGCGTAGTCTCAATTTCCTCATGAGTTTGCAAAGGCTAATGTTTAATTCCAAATTGTTAGTGTGTGCTGTGGGCACAAACAATGTCCCTTTTTGAAGGATTTTGGTTTGTAGTTTGGTGAGTTTGATGTTAGAGATATTGATGACCAAATTATCTAACGATTCTTCTTCCTGTCCTTCCTCGTGGCTGCATTCCGAGTTTGTGGGGGGTCCTTCTCCTTCTCTTGTGCGTGGCTTCCTTCTTGACCTCCTGGGTCGTCCCCCGCGTTTGGGACTACCTCTAAAAAAGGTTGAGGTGCTTTATCTGAACTTGTGGACGTTTTTTGTGCCATAGGTGTCCTCCTAGATGTTTCTAATGTGGCATCTGTATCCGAGGATGATGTGTCCGTTTGTTGTGTGTATTGGCGATTTTGTTTTCTTCTTGCGTATACTTCTGCCCAATTATAAACTTCGCCAAGTTTATAATCGATGGTGTCTCGACGGTATTTGCGGACCAGTGTTTTACCAGAATTGGGAGGGAGGAAAGGAAGGATATTTTTAATTGCTTTCAGTTTAAAAAATGATGAGGAAGCAATGGAATTAACGTGGGATGAAAAAGTGAGTTTGTTGTCTAAGAGAACTCCTAGATTTTTAACCTTGTTAGATGGGAGGGGGGGGGGACTAGGTTCCTGGGCCACCATGTATCAGACCAAGTGGGAGTGAGCTTGCCAAAGGTCCTGACCTCAGTTTTATTGGAGTTTAATTTGAGGCAGTTTTCCAACATCCAATTACTGATGGCCATCATACCTGGCTGAAAGTTGGCTGCTATTTTCTCTCCATTCTCCTTGATGGTAAGAACTAACTGGGTGTCATCAGCATAAGATGTTAGGGTCATCCCCCAATCTTTAAATAGCCTTGCCAAATCAGTGACACAGATATTAAATAGGGTTGGACTGAGGGATGAGCCTTGAGGGACACCACAGGGTAGGGCCAGTTGTTCTGATAGGAAAGTGTCTAGCTGGACTGTCTGGACAATCAGATTTGGGTTCCCTTTGCCCTCTAGATTGTTATAGCCTCTTGTTTCCCAGTGTTTTGTTTTGTCATTTGACCATTTGGCATTTGTTCATTGGGACGGTGCTGTCCCCTGGTTTGTCTGTTAGCCATTTATAAACTGCAGGTATGATTTACAGTTTCATGGATAGGGTGCTCTGTCACAAACATGTATGTTCCTGCCCATCTCAGCCTTTTCAAACTGTTGGCAGCTTACATTCATAGGCAGCAGCACAGTGCCTGTGCACTGGTTGGGGATGGGGAAGTATAGGCTCTTTAGCTTTATACAGCTATTGGTTGCTGAAGTCCTCCTTACAGTGGTGTAAGCCCCAGAGACAGTGCTTCACGTGACCTCGGCAAATCATGGATTTTGCTCGGGTCACACGCACACCCTGCCTCCTGTACTACAAGGCAAATATTGTACTGTTCTTCCTTGCTACTTGAGTGAAAGTGTATAGCCTTTGCATGCACCAACCAGTTACCGGTTCCATAGCATTAGACATTCAATGGAGGGCCGTTACATCTGGCGCAGTGCCAGGCATCATTACCAAGGAACGCCCCACCCCACATCTCTTGATTCCTCCGCACACTATCTTTTGATAGTGTCCCAAAGTAATGCACCATATGTCTTCTTTTATTTCAGTTAGTTCTTACAATCGAAGGTGCCTAATAAAGGTACAGCCCCACATACCTCAACAACCACATAAACTCCCACACACTTATCAGAAAGTTCCACCCAGCCACACTCCTACTCGCACACACACCTGCATATACATAAGCAGATCTGGCAGTCATGCCTTCTAGCTCCCTTCTAAAGCCTGGAATGATCTGGCGCTGCACATCACAGCCACCTCGTCAGTTCTTGAATTCCATAAGAAACTGAAAACCTGACTCTTCACCGAGCCCCTACTCTGGCCAAAACATTTCCTGCTTCAGCACCGGGATACCTTCCGGAATAACATCACATAACATGGATTTCTGATATCCTGCATAGGCATCTGACTTTGTGCCTCTTGCTACATGACTTGTTTAGTGAACCTGACGCAAGCATTGGTCTCTTGGTATCTTGCTGTAAGGGAGATTGTCAGAGGGGTGTTAGTCCAGCAGGAAGGGTCCTGTTTTGTGACTATCTTTTGATCTCAGCTTGGATAAACAACGAGCTTAGCCTTGCATGACTTTGCGGACAGTGCAGAGTAAATGGAACTGCTCTACTCTGCTTAATAAATAGCAGTCTAACTTATCAGAAAAGGATACGGAGAAGCATACTGTGTTGACTGACAAGTGGGTGGATATTAACCAGTGGAAAGTCAGTCACGTTTGATGTGGGGGTGAGAGATGGTGACCAATGTCTTTTTGGAAGTGATTTTATTGCCCTTGGTTTAGCACTACATGGTTTCACTAACACCAACTGTGTTTTGCATGAGAGTTTCTGGAGGGATGCTCTGTCTCTGAAAATGCTACTTACAATCCATCTCTGCACAGTAAGGGGGCGAGTATCAAATAAATGGATGGGTGCGATTTGGGGATGTGTGACTAGTAGTATTTAATCATTAAAATATGTTTTTTGTACACAAGGTGTAAACCGTACTCATGAGAACACTTTTATGGTGTCTGTGATCAAGGTGAAGAAGATGAACAATCACGTCACGTTGGAAAGACTGTTGGCTGTTCCCTAAGAAACATCATGCAGGTAAGTCGGTGACTAGAAGGTATACCAAATCTGTGGACCTCCTGGGAAGCATCTTGGTATACGCTCTTGGAATCCGGATCTAGTTTTTACTCTTTCAACAAGAGGAGCATAGGGTCAGGTTATAGACATACTCTTTTTTCCCTCCAAGGTGGACCTGGAACTTCAACAATAGTCAACACTACACGTTTAGCTTAGGGACAGCTTGTAGGTTTATGGCAGCTTGCCTTGAGCTAATGCCCTCACTGAGGTGTGTTTGCTGCCGGCAGAGCCACAGCACCACTTTGTACAGTTGGTTCAAGGCAACCTGCCTCTCGTTTTGTATCTGCTTGCTCTGCTATGAATGTACAGTACAGGGACAGGTGGTAGGCACACTCTCTCTCTTTTTCCCCTTCTAGGTAGACCAGCACTGCGACAACAATCAACAACACATGTTTAGACTAGGGACAGCTTATAGGTACATGCTTTGCAGCTTGCCTTGAGCTAATGCCCTCACTGAGGAGTGTTTGCTGCCGGCAGAGCCACAGCACCACTTTGTACAGTTGGTTCAAGGCAACCTGCCTCTCGTTTTGTGTGTCTCTTGGCTCTGCCAAGTATGTTTAGAACAGGGACAGGTTGTAGGCACACTCTCTTTTTCCCCTTCTAGGTGGACCAGGCACTTCTACAACCATCAACAACATATCATTAGACTAGGGAAAGTTTGTAGGTACATGCTTTGCAGCTTGCCTTGAGCTAATGCCCTCACTGAGGTGTGTTTGCTGCCGGCACAGCCACAGCACCACTTTGTACAGTTGGTTCAAGGAAACCTGCCTCTCGTTTTGTATCTCCTTGCTCTGCCATGAATGTACAGTACAGGGACAGGTGGTAGGCACACTCCCTTTTTCCCCTTCTAGGTGGACCAGGCACTTCTACAACCATCAACAACATATCATTAGACGAGGGACAGCTTGTAGGTACATGCTTTGCAGCTTACCTTGAGCTAATGCCCTCACTGAGGTGGGTTTGCGGCCAGCAGAGCTACAGCACCACTTTGTACAGTTGGTTCAAGGTAACCTGCCTCTCGTTTTGTATCTCCTTGCTCTGCCATGAATGTACAGTACAGGGACAGGAGGTAGGCACACTCCCTTTTTCCCCTTCTAGGTGGACCAGAACTTCAAATACTGTCAACTACACAGGTTACGCCTAGGGACAGCTTGTAGGTACATACTTCGCAGCTTGCCTTGAGCTAATGCCCTCACTGAGGTGCGTTTGCAGACAGCAGAGCCACAGAACCACGTTGTACAGTTGGTTCAAGGAAACCTCGCTATTGTCTTGTGTCTCTTGGCTCTGCCAAGAATTTCTTTTTTAACATTTATTTATTGCCATTTTACATAGGGTGCCATTTTAGATATGGTGTCTAAGGCAGCCGACAAATCGAGCAGGATTAGGATGGCGGACTTCCTGGCATCCAGAGAGAGCCTGATGTTGTCGGCAATCTCGACCAGAGCCGTTTCCGAGCTGTGATGGGATCGGAAGCCTGACTGTGACGGGTCAAGGATTTTATTGTTTTCTAGATGATTTGATAATTGCTTATTGATCATTGACTCCATTACTTTCCAAAAAAGGGGGGGCAGTGAGATAGGCCTGTAGTTCGATAGTTGTTTGAGGTCGGCAGATGTTTTTTTCATGATTGGCCTCACCACGGCTTCCTTCAATTGAAAAGGAACTGTTGACTGTGCTAGTGATAAGTTGAGGATTTTGGTTAATTTGGGGATGAGAATTTGTTCAATTTTAGCTAACATTTGTGGGGATGCTGGATCCGCAGGCGAACCGGATTGCATCTTCCTAAGTGTTACAGAGGTGCTTTCCTCTGTTATTGCATTGAAATTTTTCAGGTAGTTGACAGGGCTGGGGAGGGTTACTGCGGATTTTTGCTGTAGTGGATTATTGTTTGTTAGAGGGAATACTTTATGGATATAATTTATTTTGGTAATTAAAAAATCTGAGAGGGAGTCAACCCATTCCTGGGAGGCGGTCGGTTTGAGATAGTAGACTGGAAGGCGGGGTTGGTGAATTCCTTCACAACCTTATATAGTTCCTTATGAGAGTTTGCAGCTTGGTTCATTCAATTGCCTAGATATGCTCTTTTGGTTATCGCAATGCTTTCCATGTAATGGTGGTGTAAAGTTTTATAGTGCTGCCTATCCATGATGTTTTTCGTATGTCTCCATTTGCATTCTGCCTTCCTTACGATAAGTTTTTCACTTTTTAGATCAGGGGGAACCATGGGGATAGTTTCTTCGGACATTTAGTTATTTTCTTGGGGGCAATAATGTCCAGTGAGCTTTTTGCAGCCTGGTTGACATTCGCTGTTTCGGAGAGAGCAGGCGGAATGTGATTGGCAGCGAAGGAATCTAGGCTTATTTTATTCCAGGATCTGCTTAGTTTATATTCTTTCGTAGGACGAGGTTGTGTTAATAACCCATTCAAATGGAACTTTATTACATGGGGGTCGGACCATAGGATGGGGGTAGGTTGATCTATATTTACATTCAGGGAGTTGGTAAATAATAAGTCTAGGGTGTGGCCTGCGACGTGTGTGGGGGCGGTCATCATCTGTTTTAGACCTAGGGTTTCAAGACTGTTGATAAGGTCTTGGGTATGGGGGTCAGTATTAAGCTCAGCATGAAAACTGAAATCGCCTAGTAGCAGGAAGTTATCGGCAGCTAGAACATGTGGTGCTATCGTCTCGGTAAGGTTACTGGGGAAATGGATTTTATTTTCGGGTGACCTATAGAGAAGGGCACCTTTCCAGGTTCCACTTTTTGCATTCTCCATTGAGAAAATGCAGATTTCATCCCAAGTGGCCTGCACGGCCTCTACCATATGAATTTTGGTATTAGTTCTGAAGGCAATAGCTATGCCGCCACCTTTCTTGTTTTTTCTGTCCAGTCTAATTATTTGGTAGTCATGTGGGAGAGTCACTGAGAGGTCGGGTTGCGAGAGTTCGTGGAGCCATGTCTCGGTAATAAAGAGGAGGTCAGGTTTTTCTGTGTCTAGAAGAGACCAGATCTCAAGTGCGTGTTTAGCGAGAGAGCGTGCGTTACAGTATAGACCAATTAGTTGTTTATGTTCTGGTTGTTCTGGACTGAGTAGCGGAGGTTTAGTTTTGTTTTTTATTTGTTTGGCTTGTCCTTTGGTAGGAGGATGTTTTTGAGTAGAGGGTGCCCTGGTGATATAAGAAGGAAAGGGACCCGCTACCAAAGGGTAGGCTTTGTTAAGTGAGAGAAGCTCCTTGCTGGTATATTGAATCTGAGTCATTGCTAATGGTACGTGGGGATTAGGAGGGAGTTGTGGATGAAAAAGGGCAGGGTGTCTGGAGTTTGGCGTTGGTCTGGGGCGGACGGGTGCAGATGGGCTTGCCTTTGGCGCGCCGCTAGCGCGCTGCTGCGCGCGTCCGCTCGGCACAACTCCTTTCAGCTAGAGGAAGTGGGCGGGACTACACCAGCGCATGGATGGCTGACCTAGCTTCCGGGGAGGCAAGGGAGCAAAGATGGTCATGTCGATCCCCTCCGCACAAACGGCACAAGCCGCATCGGACCAGGGGAAGCACGTACAAGGCAGGTAAGCGGCGCAAGATACAATTTTTTAAAGTGAGGTTTAAAAGCGCTATTGCGTTGCAGACAATCGCTCTGTCTGACCTGGTAGATTTTTTAAAATGTTCAGCTGTGTGTCCCGTCGGCGCACCTCCTCTTAGCTAGAGGAAGTGGGCGGGACTACCCAGCAAAAAGCAAAAAAGCACACTAAGGGAGCTACTGCACAGTCTGATACTGAACCTGATGGCAAAACAGGGGCTCCTAATGGCATGGAGACACTGCTAAGAGCCATTCAACAGAGCTTGCAGGATATCAACGGAAAATTAGACACTATTACTCAAAGAGTCGACAACATGGTGGCGAAATTAGATAAGCATGGTGAAAGACTCGTTGAAGCAGAAACCCGGATATCTACGGTGGAAGAGGAGTCCCATACTACCACTAAGAAGTGCGCGGAAATGGAAAAACTCTTGGATGTGATTAAAAACAAAGCGGAGGATTTTGAGGCGAGGTCACGCCGGAATAACATCAGGATCGTGGGTGTTCCAGAATCAACAAACACGGGGAAGACGGAAACCTACGAGGAGGAACTAATCCGCAACAACTTTGGTACAGAGCATCTTTCCTCAGTGTTGCTGGTGGAGCGCGCCCACAAATCCCTGGCCCCGAGACCAAAACCAGGCGCACCTCCGCGACCGATCTTCTCCCGCCTTCTTAATTATAGAGACCGCGATGTGATCTTGAGGATGGCCCGCGAGAAGCAGCAAATAAGATATCAGGGTAACGCACTGGAGTTTTACCCGGACTTCGCTATGTCAGTTCAACTAGCGTGTAAGGAGTTCAATCCGGCTAAAAGAAACTGCGAGAGCTGGGTGTGGAGTACGCTATGCTCTACCCAGCTCGGCTGAAGGTGACACATGATGGCCACTCCACGATCCTTCTTACCCCGAAAGCCGCACAATACTTTCTAAAGAAATTGCATCAAGAGACCAGAAACGTGCTGAGCAGAACCAGAACTCGGACTGACAACTGCTCGTGAGGGTAAGACATTGTCTCCTTGTCGTCATGAACTGGTAAGCCACTAGGCACTTTTGGCATAGTGCTTCTAGAGGAAACATTACAGACATGATCTCCCCAACACCAATTAAACCAATGAAAACGCAGGTATTTATCAAGCCAATTACAATAATGCAACACTAGTAACAAATGATCCGAGGGACGTGCAATAACGACCTTGAGATACCTAAACAAGTATAATTAGAGGTCAAAGATCAAATAGCATAACCTCCTCCAACACAGTAACTAAGGAGGATGTAGGTACTCATAATTACAATTACAATAATGCCTCACTTGTAACAAATGATCTAACAGTAATGGATTAATGACCATGAAACACTTAGAAAAGTGTAAATAGAGGTCAAAGGTCAAACCACATGACCCCTCCCACCAATTTAATGAACAAAAATGTAAGTACAATTCAAACACTGCAACACTTGTAAACAATGGTCTCACTATAATGGAATAAACACCTTTTTTTTAATTTATTTTTTTAAACCTTTATTTGGTCAACCATATCATATGCTTGTTACAAATACATAAGGGAAGAAAAAATTATACATAATACATGTTGTACAAGCAGAACCAGAAAATATGTACCCATTTTTGGTTTTTTTGTCCAACCCGCCCCCCCCACCCAACCCCCCTCCCTTTTCCCAGGACCATGGGAGGCTAAACTTGGAACATATTACAAAACAGAAAAGCACAGCAAAAAAAAAGGCAAGCAGATATTTGTAGGGAAGACTGCCCTTCAACTGCAGCTACATTCCCCGATTAACACATCTAAGTCTTTTGTCAGACCACTAATTAATCTGTATCCCCCCCGATTTCCGCCAGATCCGCATTGTTTCAGGCACATATGGTCATACTCTTTAATTGAGGTTTAAAATATAGGTTTGTTAATCCAAATACTGATTGGAGTCCAAATATCCCTCCCTCTTTTCCTTGCTCTCAAGCCTCTGCATTTTTATATCTCTTTCTCCCAACGATATGTAGCTAATAGTTTCTCCAGCCAACAGTGCACTGAGGGAGGATCTTTGTCTAACCATCCAGTTGCTATGGAAAGCCTAAATATAGCCATCATAATAAAGAGTAAAGTCTTCCTGGGCGCCGCCAGAGCCTGGTTACTCACCCCTAATAATATAACTTGTGGAGACAGCATTATATCATGGTCCAGAATTTGTTTGACGTAGAACGCCATTTTGCCAATCTGTTCAGTAAGACGAGGGCAAGTGGCAAACAAGTGGACACTATCGGCGGCAAGCTCTCCGCATCGTGGGCAGTAAATACCTGTAGAGCCTCCCCATTGAAAATTACAGCTTATGCGGACGACATAGCTATATATACCACTAATGTTGTAGAAGCACTGGCAGGTATAACTATAGAGGCGGATAGATTTAGTACCGTTTCAGGCTATAAGCTTAATATAAACAAAACTCAAATAGTGGCCAACTATAAACTACCGGCCTCTGTCTCTGGAATCTGTCAAGCTGCCAATTATCTAGGGGTCAAAGTCTCAGCTAAAATTAGAGATATCATCACAGTAAATTACGACGCCCTAGTGAAATCAACAGCTTTTTTACTAAAAAAATTGCATAAATTACCCTTAAACATCATAAGTAGAATTAACTTGATAAAAATGAAAATACTACCAAAATTTCTTTATCTTTTTCGATCTATACCGCTGGCGTTAAATAACCTTTTTTTTAAGAAGCTCGATGGAATATTCAGCAGTTTCATATGGGGGTATAGGAAAGCACGTAGATCTTTAAAGTTACTTAAAGGCCCCTTAGATACAGGAGGCCTTAACTTTCCAGATTTCAAATTATACTTTCGGGCTACTTTTATTAGTCGTCTGCGCTCGTTGCTTATTCCAGAAATGCAACTCTTCTATCACATTATTTTGTTAAAATCAGACGCCAGAATGTTTCTGTTAAAATGGAATGATCCTAATTAGTTTAAAAGGGTCAAATTTAAGACGGCAAGGGATATTGCGAAAATATGGTTTAATATCCTGTCTTTTTGTAAAACTTCTTTTTTTCACCCCAAATTACCGCTCTGGGGAAACCCTGGCTTACCCGGGATTTTCAATGCTGGTCAAGCAAAATCATGGTCTGTTTTTGGAATCACTACATTAGCGGATCTTTACGGTGCTCAGGGTTTTTTAGATTTTGCTACACTTAAAAATTCATATAATTTGACCGAGGAGATGAGGTTTAAATATATGCAAATTTATGACTTTTTGATTCGTAAGATGAAGATATTAGAGGTTGTAGATTCGGACATTTGGAATCATTTATACTCATTCAAAACAAAATCTCTTATTAGTGAAGGGTTTACCTGCTTTGTCTCATATGGAGTTGATGACTGCTCCAAATTGGCGGAGAAATGGAGCTTGAAATTGAGACTTCCGATTAACTCCAACCAGATCGCCCACTCTCTCTCTAATTTGAACAATCTGGTACAGTCATCAAGTCTAAGATTGCAACAGTTTAAAACGACTTGTATGTTATACTATACCCCTGAAATGATTCTCAAATGGTCGGCAAATACTCTAACAAGTGATCGCACGAAATGCCCTAAATGTGCGTTGGTTGGTGCTAATATAGAGCATATGTTGTTTTCCTGCCCCATCTTAAAGGATTGTTGGCTTGCCTTTGATCGAGCCTTGAAACTAAAATTGACTAGACCACCCTCTCTCTCGTCTTCTTTAATCCTATTAGATATACATGACGTCTTTCTTCCCCAACAGTCCCTAATAGCTATCTTGTTATCTTGTGCAAAACTGACCATCGCCCGTGCTTGGATTTCTCCTCAGCCCCCACATATAATGGAATGGTGGGCCCTGGTCAATGAAATCTATAATATGGAGGCGGCTCTGGCTAGGCTTCGTGGGGTTCGATCTTTATGTAAATTTAAAAAAATTTGGGGTAATTTTATTTAGAATGTCAGAATACTTAATTTTCTCCGATTTATAACTCAATATGTTATTATAGCGTCCTCTGTAATACTTTTCTCTTTTGTCATATTTTATGCATTATATGTATTCTGTTCAAGAAGATTCTTCCCTTTTAAGTTTTGAAATGATCTGCTTTGTTTTTGTTTATGTATTTTTTTCTTCTTCTCCACTTCTCTTGCTGTTAATAAAAAGAAATAAAAAAAAAAAAAGAGCCTCCCAACTTAAAAATCCGAGAGGGAGTAATATATAAGTTTAGCCATGTTTTGAAGCATTGAACTTGTATGTTGGCAGAAATGGCTGCTGTTGAACTTAGTAGCAGGGAGTCCTCACACACCCCTGTTTCCGCCTGAACTTTATCCTGCCATCGGTCCATATGTTTAGCGAGGTCATCCTCCATGGTATCACAGAGCAGTGTATAGCACTTAGAGATGGATATTCCTTGGGTCCCCAAAGCCGCCTCCATAAGGGGGTGTTAAAGCCTTGAATCTTCTTTTTTTTTTTAATCCCTAATTTGTAAACATTTAAAGAAGTGATTGTTTCCCACTCCAAATTTCCCCTTTATGACATCAAATTATAGAACTGTGTTACCCCATATTAAGTCCCCAATATATCTAATTCCTTTCTCCCTCCCGAGTTCCATATAGCCATCGTTAAAAATTTCCGGTAAAAGTGGATTGTTTGACAAGGGTGTATATCTATGAATCCTATTCAGCTTGAGTTTTTTCCTAATCGCGGTCCAGATTTTGAAAGCGCCCAGTAAGACCTTGAATTTTACTCTTTTAAAATAGGCACAAAAAAAGGAATAAACACTTCAAAACACCTACAATGAGGGCAAATAGAGGTCAAAGGTCAAATATTATGTTCTCTACAATAATTTGAACAAGGAAAAAAATAGTACTTTGCATGTCGAGTCCAATAATGTCACACTTGTTGAAATTGATCCACGGGTAACAGAATAAACAGAAAAAAGGTTAAAAAAATGTGTATTTAGGGGTCAAAGGTCACATTTTTTTCACCTCTTATAAAATTTGACTAGTTGACCTGTGAGATCACATAATGACCTTTCCAAAGATACCTCACTTTGCAAAAACAATTTCAATGTTACAAAGACATATCCTTTGCACACTTCCAGGAGCTATCATTATTTAATTGTGGGTTTCTAATTAATTGTGGGTTTCTAACGCGCTAGAATCGACTCCCGAAGGATTATCTCTGCGCTATTGACCGCTGGGGAACCAGTGAGCCACACCACTCCATTTAGGGTCAAAGGTCAAGGACTGTGACCTTCAGGGTTTATACGCATGAAATCATATGGCAACTATTAACAAAATATGCATCACTACTGTGCATAAAAGTCAGAAAATACATTTTGAGGTGTTGAACATATGTAAATGTGGGATACTTGTAAAGCGCACTGTTACTCTACCCGAGTGTCTTGGCGCTGTAGACCGCTGGGGAACCCGTCCTGGTTTTCCCTGTGAGATGGTCCCTTGCTGGGTATCTCCAGGGTGAAACCAGGCATCCCCGGCGTCTGTGGGGGGCCGTTGTAGAGATGAGGCAAGCTTAATGCCCAGAGTTACCGAGTGTGTTCCCTGGTTAGAGTAGGCGCTGAGGCGAGAATTATCGAGTCCGTTGAACCTGGTCCAAGCCCCTGCCGCGTCGGGAATTGAACCCTTGTCCGGGGCCGTTCTCTGCTTACAGGTCTGCAGCCTCTAACCAGTGAGCCACACCTCTCCACTAATATGTCCAAAAATAAGACTGAGATCATTATATGACAAACATTAACAGACGAAACAACATGTCGGCGATTTTAAAGCATGTAAAGTGCTTTCGAAAGCAGGAATAATGTGCATTTTCATATATTTACTAACAGTAGTCTCTGAAACATCCATGAATGACCCAAGCCCTCAGACTTGCGTGCGCGGCAAGGGTCACAGCGCCTCAGACTTGATAATACATGAATGACCCAAGCCCTCAGACTTGTGTGTGCGGCAAGGGTCACAGCGCCTCAGACTGGATAATACATGAATGACCCAGCCCTCAGACTTGCGTGTGTGGCAAGGGTCACAGCGCCTCAGACTGGAGAATACATGAATGACCCAGCCCTCAGACTTGCGTGTGCGGCAAGGGTCACAGTGCTTCAGACTTTAGAATACATGAATGACCCAAGCCCTCAGACTTGCGTGTGCGGCAAGGGTCACAGCGCCTCAGACTGGAGAATACATGAATGACCCAAGCCCTCAGACTAGCGTGTGCAGCAAGGGTCACAGCGCCTCAGACTGGAGAATGCATGAATGACCCAGCCCTCAGGCTTGCGTGTGCGGCAAGGTTCACAGCGCCTCAGACGGGAGAATACATTAATAACCCAGCCCTCAGACTTGTGTGTGCGGCAAGGGTCACAGCGCCTCAGACGGGAGAATACATGAATGACCCAAGCCCTCAGACTTGCATGTGTGGCAAGGGTCACAGCGACTCAGACTGGAGAATACATGAATGACCCAAGCCCTCAGAGTTGCGTGTGCGGCAAGGGTCACAGCGCCTCAGACTGGAGAATACATGAATGACCCAAGCTCTCAGACTTGCGTGTGCGGCAATGGTCACGGCGTCTCAGACTGGAGAATACATGAATGGCCCAAGCCCTCAGACTTGCGTGAGCGGCAAGGGTCACAGCGCCTCAGACTGGAGAACACAGGAATGACCCAAGCCCTCAGATTTGCGTGTGCGGCAAGGGCCCCAGCGCCTCAGACTGGAGAACCCTTGAATGACACAAGCACTCAGACTTGGGTGTGCGGCAAGGGTCCCAGCGCCTCAGACTGGAGAACACATGAATGACCCAGCCCTCAGACTTGCGTGTGCGGCAAGGGTCCCATTGCCTCAGACTTGAGAATACATGAATGACCCAGCCCTCAGACCTGCGTGTGCGGCAAGGGTCACAGCGCCTCAAACTGGAGAACACATGAATGACCCAAGCCCTCAGACTTGCGTGTGTGGCAAGGGTCCCAGCGCCTCAGACTGGAGAATACATGAATGACCCAAGCTCTCAGACTTGCGTGTGCGGCAATGGTCACGGCGTCTCAGACTGGAGAATACATGAATGACCCAAGCCCTCAGACTTGCGTGAGCGGCAAGGGTCACAGCGCCTCAGACTGGAGAACACATGAATGACCCAAGCCCTCAGACTTGCGTGTGCGACAAGGGCCCCAGCGCCTCAGACTGGAGAACCCTTGAATGACACAAGCACTCAGACTTGGGTGTGCGGCAAGGGCCCCAGCGCCTCAGACTAGAGAACACATGAATGACCCAGCCCTCAGACTTGCGTGTGCGGCAAGGGTCCCATTGCCTCAGACTTGAGAATACATGAATGACCCAGCCCTCAGACTTGCGTGTGCGGCAAGGTTCACAGTGCCTCAGACGGGAGAATACATGAACGACCCAGCCCTCAGACTTGCGGATGCGGCAAGGGTCCCAGCACCTCAGACTGGAGAATACATGAATGACCCGAGCCCTCGGACCTGCGTGTGCGGCAAGGGTCACAGCGCCTCAAACTGGTGAACACATGAATGACCCAAGCCCTCAGACTTGCGTGTGTGGCAAGGGTCCCAGCGCCTCAGACTGGAGAATACATGAATGACCCAGACCTCAGACTTGCGTGTGCGGAAAGGGTCCCAGCGCCTCAGACTGGAGAATACATGAATGAACCAGTCCTCAGACTTGGTGTGCGGCAAGGGTCCCAGCGCCTCAGACTGGAGAATACATGAATGACCCAGCCCTCAGATCTCGTGTGCGGCAAGGGTCCCAGCGCCTCAGACTGGAGAATACATGAATGACCCAGCCCTCAGACTTGCGTGTGCGGCAAGGGTCCAGCGCCTAAGACTGGAGAATACATGAATGACCCAGCCCTCAGACTTGCGTGTGCGGCAAGGGTCCCAGCGCCTCAGACTGGAGAATACATGAATGACCCAGCCCTCAGACTTGCGTGTGCGGCAAGGGTCACAGCGCCTCAGACGGGAGAATACATGAATGACCCAGCCCTCAGACTTGCGTGTGCGGCAAGGGTCACAGCCCCTCAGACTGGATAATACATGAATGACTCAAGCCCTCAGACTTGCGTGTGCGGCAAGGGTTACAGCGCCTCAGACTGGAGAATACATGAATGATCCAAGCCCTCAGACTTGCGTGTGCGGCAAGGGTCACAGCGCCTCAGACTGGAGAATACATGAATGACCCAAGCCCTCAGACTTGCGTGTGCGGCAATGGTCACAGAGCCTCAGACTGGAGAATACATGAATGACCCAAGCCCTCAGGCTTGCGTGTGCGGCAAGGGTCACAGCGCCTCAGACTGGAGAACACATGAATGACCCAAGCCCTGAGACTTGCGTGTGTGGCAAGAGTCACAGTGCCTCAGACTGGAGAACACATGAATGACCCAAGCCCTCAGACTTGCGTGTGCGGCAAGGGCCCCAGCGCCTCAGACTGGAGAACCCTTGAATGACACAAGCCCTCAGACTTGGGTGTGCGGCAAGGGCCCCAGTGCCTCAGACTGGAGAACACATGAATGACCCAGCCCTCAGACTTGCGTATGCGGAAAGGGCCCCAGCGCCTCAGACTGGAGAATACATGAATGACCCAGCCCTCAGACTAGCGTGTGCAGCAAGGGTCCCAGCGCCTCAGACTGGAGAATACATGAATGACCCAGCCCTCAGACTTGCGTTTGCGGCAAGGGTCCCAGCGCCTCAGACTGGAGAACACATGAATGACCCAGCCCTCAGACTTGCGTGTGCGGCAAGGGTCCCAGCGCCTCAGACTGGAGAATACATGAATGACCCAGCCCTCAGACTTGCGTGTGCGGCAAGGGTCCCAGCGCCTCAGACCTGAGAATACATGAATGACCCAGCCCTCAGACTTGTGTGTGCGGCAAGGGCTCCAGCGCCTCAGACTGGAGAACACATGAATGACCCAGCCCTCAGACTTGCGTGTGCGGCAAGGGTCCCAGCGCCTCAGACTGGAGAATACATGAATGACCCAAGCCCTCAGACTTGCATGTGCGGCAAGGGTCCCAGCGCCTCAGACTGGAGAATACATGAATGACCCAAGCCCTCAGACTTGCATGTGCGGTAAGGGTCCCAGCGCCTCAGACTGGAGAATACATGAATGACCCAGCCTTCAGACTTGCGTGTGCGGCAAGGGTCCCATTGCCTCAGACTTGAGAATACATGAATGACCCAGCCCTCAGACTTGCGTGTGCGGCAAGGGTCCCAGTGCCTCAGACTGGAGAATACATGAATGACCCAGCCCTCAGACTTGCGTGTGCGGCAAGGTTCACAGTGCCTCAGACGGGAGAATACATGAACGACCCAGCCCTCAGACTTGCGGGTGCGGCAAGGGTCCCAGCACCTCAGACTGGAGAATACATGAATGACCCGAGCCCTCAGACCTGCGTGTGCGGCAAGGGTCACAGCGCCTCAAACTGGAGAACACATGAATGACCCAAGCCCTCAGACTTGCGTGTGTGGCAAGGGTCCCAGCGCCTCAGACTGGAGAATACATGAATGACCCAGACCTCAGACTTGCGTGTGCGGAAAGGGTCCCAGTGCCTCAGACTGGAGAATACATGAATGAACCAGTCCTCAGACTTGGTGTGCGGCAAGGGTCCCAGCGCCTCAGACTGGAGAATACATGAATGACCCAGCCCTCAGATCTCGTGTGCGGCAAGGGTCCCAGCGCCTCAGACTGGAGAATACATGAATGACCCAGCCCTCAGACTTGCGTGTGCGGCAAGGGTCCAGCGCCTAAGACTGGAGAATACATGAATGGCCCAGCCCTCAGACTTGCGTGTGCGGCAAGGGTCCCAGCGCCTCAGACTGGAGAATACATGAATGACCCAGCCCTCAGACTTGCGTGTGCGGCAAGGGTCACAGCGCCTCAGACGGGAGAATACATGAATGACCCAGCCCTCAGACTTGCGTGTGTGGCAAGGGTCACAGCCCCTCAGACTGGATAATACATGAATGACTCAAGCCCTCAGACTTGCGTGTGCGGCAAGGGTTACAGCGCCTCAGACTGGAGAATACATGAATGATCCAAGCCCTCAGACTTGCGTGTGCGGCAAGGGTCACAGCGCCTCAGACTAGTGAATACATGAATGACCCAAGCCCTCAGACTTGCGTGTGCGGCAATGGTCACAGAGCCTCAGACTGGAGAATACATGAATGACCCAAGCCCTCAGACTTGCGTGTGCGGCAAGGGTCACAGCGCCTCAGACTGGAGAACACATGAATGACCCAAGCCCTCAGACTTGCGTGTGCGGCAATGGTCACAGAGCCTCAGACTGGAGAATACATGAATGACCCAAGCCCTCAGACTTGCGTGTGCGGCAAGGGTCACAGCGCCTCAGACTGGAGAACACACGAATGACCCAAGCCCTGAGACTTGCGTGTGTGGCAAGAGTCACAGCGCCTCAGACTGGAGAACACATGAATGACCCAGCCCTCAGACTTGCGTATGCGGAAAGGGCCCCAGCGCCTCAGACTGGAGAATACATGAATGACCCAGCCCTCAGACTAGCGTGTGCAGCAAGGGTCCCAGCGCCTCAGACTGGAGAATACATGAATGACCCAGCCCTCAGACTTGCGTTTGCTGCAAGGGTCCCAGCGCCTCAGACTGGAGAACACATGAATGACCCAGCCCTCAGACTTGCGTGTGCGGCAAGGGTCACAGCGCCTCAGACTGGAGAATACATGAATGACCCAAGCCCTCAGACTTGCGTGTGCGGCAATGGTCACAGAGCCTCAGACTGGAGAATACATGAATGACCCAAGCCCTCAGACTTGCGTGTGCGGCAAGGGTCACAGCGCCTCAGACTGGAGAACACATGAATGACCCAAGCCCTCAGACTTGCGTGTGCGGCAATGGTCACAGAGCCTCAGACTGGAGAATACATGAATGACCCAAGCCCTCAGACTTGCGTGTGCGGCAAGGGTCACAGCGCCTCAGACTGGAGAACACACGAATGACCCAAGCCCTGAGACTTGCGTGTGTGGCAAGAGTCACAGCGCCTCAGACTGGAGAACACATGAATGACCCATGCCCTCAGACTTGCGTGTGAGGCAAGGGCCCCAGCGCCTCAGACTGGAGAACCCTTGAATGACACAAGCCCTCAGACTTGGGTGTGCGGCAAGGGCCCCAGTGCCTCAGACTGGAGAACACATGAATGACCCAGCCCTCAGACTTGCGTATGCGGAAAGGGCCCCAGCGCCTCAGACTGGAGAATACATGAATGACCCAGCCCTCAGACTAGCGTGTGCAGCAAGGGTCCCAGCGCCTCAGACTGGAGAATACATGAATGACCCAGCCCTCAGACTTGCGTTTGCTGCAAGGGTCCCAGCGCCTCAGACTGGAGAACACATGAATGACCCAGCCCTCAGACTTGCGTGTGCGGCAAGGGTCCCAGCGCCTCAGACTGGAGAATACATGAATGACCCAGCCCTCAGACTTGCGTGTGCGGCAAGGGTCCCAGCGCCTCAGACCTGAGAATACATGAATGACCCAGCCCTCAGACTTGTGTGTGCGGCAAGGGCCCCAGCGCCTCAGACTGGAGAACACATGAATGACCCAGCCCTCAGACTTGCGTGTGCGGCAAGGGTCCCAGCGCCTCAGACTGGAGAATACATGAATGACCCAAGCCCTCAGACTTGCATGTGCGGCAAGGGTCCCAGCGCCTCAGACTGGAGAATACATGAATGACCCAAGCCCTCAGACTTGCATGTGCGGTAAGGGTCCCAGCGCCTCAGACTGGAGAATACATGAATGACCCAGCCCTCAGACTTGCGTGTGCGGCAAGGGTCACAGTGCTTCAGACTTTAGAATACATGAATGACCCAAGCCCTCAGACTTGCGTGTGCGGCAAGGGTCACAGCGCCTCAGACGGGAGAATACATGAATGACCCAAGCCCTCAGACTAGCGTGTGCAGCAAGGGTCACAGCGCCTCAGACTGGAGAATGCATGAATGACCCAGCCCTCAGGCTTGCGTGTGCGGCAAGGTTCACAGCGCCTCAGACGGGAGAATACATTAATGACCCAGCCCTCAGACTTGTGTGTGCGGCAAGGGTCACAGCGCCTCAGACGGGAGAATACATGAATGACCCAAGCCCTCAGACTTGCATGTGTGGCAAGGGTCACAGCGACTCAGACTGGAGAATACATGAATGACCCAAGCCCTCAGACTTGCGTGTGCAGCAAGGGTCACAGCGCCTCAGACTGGAGAATACATGAATGACCCAAGCTCTCAGACTTGCGTGTGCGGCAATGGTCACGGCGTCTCAGACTGGAGAATACAGGAATAACCCAAGCCCTCAGACTTGCGTGAGCGGCAAGGGTCACAGCGCCTCAGACTGGAGAACACATGAATGACCCAAGCCCTCAGATTTGCGTGTGCGGCAAGGGCCCCAGCGCCTCAGACTGGAGAACCCTTGAATGACACAAGCACTCAGACTTGGGTGTGCGGCAAGGGCCCCAGCGCCTCAGACTGGAGAACACATGAATGACCCAGCCCTCAGACTTGCGTGTGCGGCAAGGGTCCCATTGCCTCAGACTGGAGAATACATGAATGACCCAACCCTCAGACTTGCGTGTGCGGCAAGGTTCACAGTGCCTTAGACGGGAGAATACATGAACGACCCAGCCCTCAGACTTGCGGGTGCGGCAAGGGTCCCAGCGCCTCAGAGTGGAGAATACATGAATGACCCGAGCCATCAGACCTGCGTGTGCGGCAAGGGTCACAGCGCCTCAAACTGGAGAACACATGAATGACCCAAGCCCTCAGACTTGCGTGTGTGGCAAGGGTCCCAGCGCCTCAGACTGGAGAATACATGAATGACCCAAGCTCTCAGACTTGCGTGTGCGGCAATGGTCACGGCGTCTTAGACTGGAGAATACATGAATGACCCAAGCCCTCAGACTTGCGTGAGCGGCAAGGGTCACAGCGCCTCAGACTGGAGAACACATGAATGACCCAAGCCCTCAGACTTGCGTGTGCGGCAAGGGCCCCAGCGCCTCAGACTGGAGAACCCTTGAATGACACAAGCACTCAGACTTGGGTGTGCGGCAAGGGCCCCAGCGCCTCAGACTGGAGAACACATGAATGACCCAGCCCTCAGACTTGAGTGTGCGGCAAGGGTCCCATTGCCTCAGACTGGAGAATACATGAATGACCCAGCCCTCAGACTTGCGTGTGCGGCAAGGGTCCCAGTGCCTCAGACTGGAGAATACATGAATGACCCAGCCCTTAGACTTGCGTGTGCAGCAAGGTTCACAGTGCCTCAGATGGGAGAATACATGAACGACCCAGCCCTCAGACTTGCGGGTGCGGCAAGGGTCCCAGCACCTCAGACTGGAGAATACATGAATGACCCGAGCCCTCTGACCTGCGTGTGCGGCAAGGGTCACAGCGCCTCAAACTGGAGAACACATGAATGACCCAAGCCCTCAGACTTGCGTGTGTGGCAAGGGTCCCAGTGCCTCAGACTGGAGAATACATGAATGACCCAGCCCTTAGACTTGCGTGTGCAGCAAGGTTCACAGTGCCTCAGATGGGAGAATACATGAACGACCCAGCCCTCAGACTTGCGTGTGCGGCAAGGGTCCCAGCGCCTCAGACTGGAGAATACATGAATGACCCAGCTCTCAGACCTCGTGTGCTGCAAGGGTCCCAGCGCCTCAGACTGGAGAATACATGAATGAGCCAGCCCTCAGACTTGCGTGTGCGGCAAGGGTCCAGCGCCTAAGACTGGAGAATACATGAATGACCCAGCCCTCAGACTTGCGTGTGCGGCAAGGGTCCCAGCGCCTCAGACTGGAGAATACATGAATGACCCAGCCCTCAGACTAGCGTGTGCGGCAAGGGTCACAGCGCCTCAGACGGGAGAATACATGAATGACTCAAGCCCTCAGACTTGCATGTGCGGCAAGGGTTACAGCGCCTCAGACTGGAGAATACATGAATGACCCAAGCCCTCAGACTTGCGTGTGCGGCAAGGGTCACAGCGCCTCAGACTGGAGAATACATGAATGACCCAAGCCCTCAGACTTGCGTGTGCGGCAAGGGTCACAGCGCCTCAGACTGGAGAATACATGAATGACCCAAGCCCTCAGACTTGCGTGTGCGGCAATGGTCACAGAGCCTCAGACTGGAGAATACATGAATGACCCAAGCCCTCAGACTTGAGTGTGCGGCAAGGGTCACAGCGCCTCAGACTGGAGAACACACAAATGACCCAAGCCCTCAGACTTGCGTGTGCGGCAAGAGTCACAGCGCCTCAGACTGGAGAACACATGAATGACCCAAGCCCTCAGTCTTGCGTGTGCGGCAAGGGCCCCAGCGCCTCAGACTGGAGAACCCTTGAATGACACAAGCCCTCAGACTTGGGTGTGCGGCAAGGGCCCCAGTGTCTCAGACTGGAGAACACATGAATGACCCAGCTCTCAGACTTGCGTATGTGGAAAGGGCCCCAGCGCCTCAGACTGGAGAATACATGAATGACCCAGCCCTCAGACTAGCGTGTGCAGCAAGGGTCCCAGCGCCTGTAGGAAGGTGGCTACCTGACTATGGTTACCCCAGATTTTTTGCCTGTGTTTAGCTGGTTTTTTGACTTAGTTGACCTGGTTCCCTGCTAATCAGGGCCCCAGGCCATCTGCTCTCTCTGTAAAATGGATTCCATGTACCCTAGGTACATACCCCAATTGGAAATGGACTCCTTGTCAGCCCCTGTATAATGCACTATAGGTGCCCAGGGCATAGGGGCCACCAAGGCCTACCAGGCGCTGCAGCATATCTTTTGCCACCCCTGGCCGGTTCATAAATTGACACAACTGGCTGATCACTCAGCTGGGGTAAGGTGGTGTAATCACCCCTTACTTAGATATAGTATACCTATATCTAAAACCTATATCTGGACACCTATAAACCTGTGAGCCACTCCTATAGAAGGCCTCATCAATCCTGGAGGCAGAGTGCGTGGTTTAATGTGAGATGGAACTCTAGCATGAGCTGAGCCTGTCTGCAGCTGCCGGGAACAACTCCCTAAGCTGTTTCAGGATAATGCCATACCATATACTCTTAAGTGCCTTATAATCCTCGCGGTTATATAGCAACTCTGGTTTGGCTTTATCAAAACATGTCGTGTAAGGTGTCATACGATTTGGAATACTATCCCCTCGCCAGTTCTGGCGACGGGGATAGCATTCCACCCCTCTAGAGGGGTAAGACATGTTACTTTACTTAAATGCGGTTAATTTCTAAAAGGACCTTAGATCCACAAAATGGATGCCTCTGCCACAGACAAGAGTCTGACCCCCTGAAGCTGACCGAAACTCAGCCAAATGGGGCCTGGACAAAGGGTTTCCTGTCGCAGGGGGGTGTTACCACCCTCCAGACAGGAGATAGTGGATTGTAGCAGGGAGGTTTGAAAGAAACCAGACATTGCTTGGGGCGCACAAGGCTGCCCCTTGCATAATCCGGCCAAACCGGTTCTGGGGCACTCCAGCCCTCGTGCCAGGGCGGCCTGGATCAAAGGAAGGGGGTGTATCCACCCACTTCCTGGGTCCCACCCATAGGAGGGGACCTAGCAGGTAATCCAGCCCCCCAGATTCGAATAAGAGTGGGAGCAGTGCCAAGACACTTCAGATCATCCTGAAATCACCTTTAAACTAAGAAGACGACTGGACTTCGACATTCTGATCATAGAAGACTGAAGAGAATCTCCCTTGTGGCCTAGGAGGGGCCACCCTGTGAACACAGGTACCAACCAGCGAATCGACATCTGCTTTGCCGCCGTCTCCCGCCGGAGCCCGAGTACAAAGCCTGACAAGACTCAGCTTCCCAGACTTCTCCCAGCCCGATCCACAGTCCCTGCAAAGAAGGGACCCGTGGAGGCACCGAGAGACGTGGGAGCGGACATCTTGGAAGACCCCCGAGACGCTGACTGCGCAGCACCCGAGGCACCCTCGACTCTGTGCTTTGGGGTTTGAGAAGCCCCACAACCGAGCAGCATTTGCACCAAAGATCAGCCCTCCAGCATTTCCACGATCTGCTTGGGGCCCTTTTGCTTTGTGCCACTCGACTTGCCATCCCACCGCTGCCACCAATGTGAGAAGTTGGCCTGATAGGTGATGTTTCCAATTCTGGAACCACCAATTATCAGACCAAACAATCCCTTATGGTGTCTGGTTGTAAGTCAACCTTATTAGACAAGCTATCCTAGGGGTAGCATGGACTAAGCAGCCTAAAGGCTTAACTTAAGAGGTCGTGTTAAGCGAGCTGTTTTACCACATACAATCCTGTAATATCAAATGAAAGGACACCACACAAGTATATATTATAAAAATATATGTGTTTATTACTAAAAACAATCCCCAGTATTCTTTATGAATAAAGGGGCACAAGCGTTAAATCCAAAGCACAGTTTAAACATAAAAAGTTGCACAATTATGGATGAGGGCGGGAGCCACTCAAACCATATATTAAGAAAGTGGTATAAGAGATACCAATCAAACAGTGGTTAGGCCTAGGGCCTAGGGAATCGCTGGGAGCAGTCTGGACTAGCAATGCTGAAGTCGGGAAAAGCCCGCGGGATTCGGGTGCAGCACTTAAAGTGCGGCTTGCACCAATGCAATATCAATGGTGCGTAAAAGTTACACAAAGTTAGTTTAAAGGCACTTCCGCTGAACCTAGAGGAACAAAACTTAAGACACAGACCCTAGAGGTGTGTACCAGTGTAGGGACACCGGCGTTGCAATGTTACCTCACCCACAGGAAGTGGGTGCACAGGGTCGAAGTGGCGTCGGGTTTTGACACGCAGGTTCTTGGCGCTTGAAGCTGAAGATGCAAAGTACATGACTTTACAGGATTGTATAATTTGGTTATGAGGGAGCAGATCCTAAGTAATTGTCAGAACCAGCTCTTACACCAGCACCTGGTGGACTCTGATCTGACCTCTCCCCAAGAATTGGGAAAGAAGGCAGACAAGTGGGTCAGAACCAGGATTAGGCCTAAGAATCAGGACAGTAACCAGAAGAAGGAGTCTACCAAGCCTCAAGATAAGGGTGGGGATAAAAATAAAGAAAAGACTTCCCCAGGCCCCCAAAACTCCAAGAATGGGGGTGGGTCCCAAGACACTTCTTCAACTGAGAAAAAGCCTTATTGTTATGCCTGTAAACAGGTTGGGCATTACAAAACAGACAACTGTTGTCCCAAGAATAACAATAAAGAAAATATACCTCCAAAGCCAGCTCCAACACCTCCTGTTACTGTCAGCAGTAATCCCCCAGGAAGTGGGAGCACACCCAGGAATCTGGGTGGGTTTACTTTTGGAGCGCAGGTGGACCCTGGCCTATCCAGGTCCCCATCACCAAATGATCTTGTTTATGAGACTGGCATGGGGTTTGCCAACTTCTCTGATTGCCCAAATACTTTGAGCAAATATAGACAAGAACCCATCATCAATGGTTTGAAAGTTGAAGCTTATAGAGACACAGGGGCTAGCATCACCATGGTGGCTGACTGTATAGTCCCCTCTAAACAACTTTTACCTGGTGCCCCATACCAGGTAACAAACATTGATGGCCTCAAAACAAATCATCCCATGGCAGTAGTAAGTCTCAGCTGGGGAGGTGTCATTGGCCCAAAGAGAGTGGCAGTGTCATCAAACTTGCCTGTAGACTGCCTACTTGGTAATGATTTGGAAATCTCAGCCTGGGTGGAGGTTGAACAGGAAACCCATTCTAGTATGGTAAATTCCAATGGAAAGGTTAGTGGGGCTGTAATGGCTACAGCCCCAATTCAAGATGTCCTTCCTGAAAAGGTTGGTAGGGCTGAGAAACTCTCTGCCCCATCTTTAGCAAAAGCTCTTCCTGAACAGAATAGCAAAGCTGTTATGATAACAGCAGAAACCCAAACTGAGTCTCCTCCTGAAAAGGGTGGTGGGGCTGTGATGGCCACAGCCCAAACTCAAACTGATATGTGTGTTGTGAAGCCTGAAATGATGGATAACTCCACACAAACTGAGAGCATGGAGGAGGAAGAGAAATCTCCCCCTCACCAGACTTTAGGACAGGATCAGCCTCCTCAGGGAACTGATCTTACCCCTGATGAAGGAACTGCCCCAGAGGTTGTTAGGCCTGGCCTGACAGAGCCTCTGATGGCGGTGGACCCTTCTCAGGTGGGACCCAGTCTGGAGCAGGTAACCTGCCCCTCTCTCCCTTGCCTTAGCCAGCCCAGGGCTGCAGAGGACAAGAAGGACAGTGAGACCCAGAGGGCCCCCTGTCAAATAAAGCACCCCCATCAACAGATTAGGGGCACCAAAACTAGTAGCCCTATTGAGGTGAAAACTTTAAAAACTCCAGAGGGAGCCCCCTTAAAATTAGTTAGGGACCTCCCCCAGATGGATTTTGTTGGGCACAGCCAAACCTGGGACCCAAAGGGCCCAAACCTGAACTGTCCCTCCAGCAAGCCAAACAGAGGGACCCAGCCTCCAGCTTTAGGTAGCCAGAGGCTGACCCTGAGAGCACAGTGCAACTCAGTTAAAGAAAGAAAGGCACACATGGTGGAAGATAATTGGAGGAAGCTAAGCCCTAAATTAGTAGAGCCTAACTTCAATACTCCATATCCAAACCAGCCTTTAACTTTGCATAAACACACCCAAGGTAGTGATTCCCTATGGTGGAGACCCTCTAATACCCCAAGGGTGAGGGACTGCTTAGTGGACCATGAGACAGGGGGTACCCATGCTAGTGCAGGTACTTCCTTATATGGCCACTCAGGCAATATAGGCTTACCTGGCCAAGGATAGCCTTATCTCCTTTCGTTTGGGGGGGGGGGTTATGTAGGAAGGTGGCTACCTGACTATGGTTACCCCAGATTTTTTGCCTGTGTTTAGCTGGTTTTTTGACTTAGTTGACCTGGTTCCCTGCTAATCAGGGCCCCAGGCCATCTGCTCTCTCTGTAAAATGGATTCCATGTACCCTAGGTACATACCCCAATTGGAAATGGACTCCTTGTCAGCCTCTGTATAATGCACTATAGGTGCCCAGGGCATAGGGGCCACCAAGGCCTACCAGGGGCTGCAGCATATCTTTTGCCACCCCTGGCCGGTTCTTAAATTGACACAACTGGCTGATCACTCAGCTGGGGTAAGGTGGTGTAATCACCCCTTACTTAGATATAGTATACCTATATCTAAAACCTATATCTGGACACCTATAAACCTGTGAGCCACTCCTATAGAAGGCCTCATCAATCCTGGAGGCAGAGTGCGTGGTTTAATGTGAGATGGAGCTCTAGCATGAGCTGAGCCTGTCTGCAGCTGCCGGGAACAACTCCCTAAGCTGTTTCAGGATAATGCCATACCATATACTCTTAAGTGCCTTATAATCCTCGCGGTTATATAGCAACTCTGGTTTGGCTTTATCAAAACATGTCGTGTAAGGTGTCATACGATTTGGAATACTATCCCCTCGCCAGTTCTGGCGACGGGGATAGCATTCCACCCCTCTAGAGGGGTAAGACATGTTACTTTACTTAAATGCGGTTAATTTCTAAAAGGACCTTAGATCCACAAAATGGATGCCTCTGCCACAGACAAGAGTCTGACCCCCTGAAGCTGACCGAAACTCAGCTAAATGGGGCCTGGACAAAGGGTTTCCTGTCGCAGGGGGTGTTACCACCCTCCAGACAGGAGATAGTGGATTGTAGCAGGGAGGTTTGAAAGAAACCAGACACTGCTTGGGGCGCACAAGGCTGCCCCTTGCATAATCCGGCCAAACCGGTTCTGGGGCACTCCAGCCCTCGTGCCAGGGTGGCCTGGATCAAAGGAAGGGGGTGTATCCACCCACTTCCTGGGTCCCACCCATAGGAGGGAACCTAGCAGGTAATCCAGCCCCCCAGATTCGAATAAGAGTGGGAGCAGTGCCAAGACACTTCAGATCATCCTGAAATCACCTTTAAACTAAGAAGACGACTGGACTTCGACATTCTGATGATAGAAGACTGAAGAGAATCTCCCTTGTGGCCTAGGAGGGGCCACCCTGTGAACACAGGTACCAACCAGCGAATCGACGTCTGCTTTGCCGCCATCTCCCGCTGGAGCCCGAGTACAAAGCCTGACAAGACTCAGCTTCCCAGACTTCTCCCAGCCCGATTCACAGTCCCTGCAAAGAAGGGACCCATGGAGGCACCGAGAGACGTGGGAGCGGACATCTTGGAAGACCCCCGAGACGCTGACTGCGCAGCACCCGAGGCACCCTCGACTCTGTGCTTTGGGGTTTGAGAAGCCCTACAACCGAGCAGCATTTGCACCAAAGATCAGCCCTCCAGCATTTCCACGATCTGCGTGGGGCCCTTTTGCTTTGTGCCACTCGACTTGCCATCCCGGCCGCTTGTCACGTGGTCAGCGGCCATCTTGGCGAAGAAACACACAATTTACGCTGTGGGTCTAGTTGCTTTAGACCTGACCTCGCTCCTGTAGAAAGGAGTACCCGCTTTGACCTTGCTGGTCCGAGTAATAAGCCTTTTTCACTTTCCCCATGGCTTGCATTAGCCAATGCTTGTTTGCTTCAATCGAGTTGCCAACACCACCATCAGCTAGAGCCTTCGAGGTACAGCTCGTGATCGACTCCTGGACATCCTTGACCTCTTTGTGTCTACGTGGCTACAGAGAGAAGCAACACCTCATCACCTGTTTGTACCCGACTTTGCCTGGTTCCAATCTGGTTCCACGGTGGTCACTGGTCAGTGACTTTGAACATTGTCCCCTCTGTTTTCAGGTCTTCACCACTTCAGATCCACCCTTGGATCCACCGGACACTTCTCCGTCACATCGCCTGCAGCATCTTCAGCTTCAAGCGCCAAGAACCTGCGTGTCAAAACCCGACGCCACTTCGACCCTGTGCACCCACTTCCTGTGGGTGAGGTAACATTGCAACGCCGGTGTCCCTACACTAGTACACACCTCTAGGGTCTGTGTCTTAAGTTTTGTTTCTCTAGGTTCAGCGGAAGTGCCTTTAAACTAACTTTGTGTAACTTTTACGCACCATTGATATTGCATTGGTGCAAGCCGCACTTTAAGTGCTGCACCCGAATCCCACGGGCTTTTCCCGACTTCAGCATTGCTAGTCCAGACTGCTCCCAGCGATTCCCTAGGCCCTAGGCCTAACCACTGTTCGATTGGTATCTCTTATACCACTTTCTTAATATATGGTTTGAGTGGCCCCCCACCCTCATCCATAATTGTGCAACTTTGTATGTTTAAACTGTGCTTTTGATTTAACGCTTGTGCCCCTTTATTCATAAAGAATACTGGGGATTGTTTTTAGTAATAAACACATATATTTTTATAATATATACTTGTGTGGTGTCCTTTCATTTGATATTACAGGATTGTATGTGGTAAAACAGCTCGCTTAACACGACCTCTTAAGTTAAGCCTTTAGGCTGCTTAGTCCATGCTACCCCTAGGATAGCTTGTCTAATAAGGTTGACTTACAACCAGACACCATAAGGGATTGTTTGGTCTGATAATCGGTGGTTCCAGAATTGGAAACATCACCTATCAGGCCAACTTCTCACAGCGCCTCAGACTGGAGAATACATGAATGACCCAGCCCTCAGACTTGCGTTTGCGGCAAGGGTCCCAGCGCCTCAAACTGGAGAACACATGAACGACCTAGCCCTCAGACTTGCGTGTGCGGCAAGGGTCCCAGCGCCTCAGACTGGAGAATACATGAATGACCCAGCCCTCAGACTTGCGTGTGCGGCAAGGGTCCCAGTGCCTCAGACTGGAGAATACATGAATGACCCAGCCCTCAGCCTTGCGTTTGCGGCAAGGGTCCCAGCGCCTCAGACTGGAGAACACATGAATGACCCAGCCCTCAGACTTGCGTGTGCGGCAAGGGTCCCAGCGCCTCAGACTGGAGAATACATGAACGACCTAGCCCTCAGACTTGCGTGTGCGGCAAGGGTCCCAGCGCCTCAGACTGGAGAATACATGAATGACCCAGCCCTCAGACTTGCGTGTGCGGCAAGGGTCCCAGCGCCTCAGACTGGAGAATACATGAATGACCCAGCCCTCAGACTTGCGTGTGCGGCAAGGGTCCAGCGCCCAAGACTGGAGAATACATGAATGACCCAGCCCTCAGACTTGCGTGTGCGGCAAGGGTCCCAGCGCCTCAGACTGGAGAATACATGAATGACCCAGCCCTCAGACTTGCGTGTGCGGCAAGGGTCACAGCGCCTCAGACAGGAGAATACATGAATGACCCAGCCCTCAGACTTGCGTGTGCGGCAAGGGTCACAGCCCCTCAGACTGGATAATACATGAATGACTCAAGCCCTCAGACTTGCGTGTGCGGCAAGGGTTACAGCGCATCAGACTGGAGAATACATGAATGACCCAGTCTGAGGCACTGGGACCCTTGCCGCACACGAGGTCTGAGGGCTGGGTCATTCATGTATTTTCCAGTCTGAGGCGCTGGGACCCTTGCCACACACGCAAGTCTGAGGGCTTGGGTCATTCATGTGTTCTCCAGTTTGAGGCGCTGTGACCCTTGCCGCACACGCAGGTCTGAGGGCTCGGGTCATTCATGTATTCTCCAGTCTGAGGTGCTGGGACGCTTGCCGCACCCGCAAGTCTGAGGGCTGGGTAGTTCATGTATTCTCCAGTCTGAGGCACTGTGAACCTTGCCGCACACGCAAGTCTGAGGGCTGGGTCATTCATGTATTCTCCAGTCTGAGGCACTGGGACCCTTGCCGCACACGCAAGTCTGAGGGCTGGGTCATTCATGTATTCTCCAGTCTGAGCCGCTGGGACCCTTGCCGCACACGCAAGTCTGAGGTCTGGGTCATTCATGTATTCTCCAGTCTGAGGCGCTGGGACCCTTGCCACACACGCAAGTCTGAGGGCTTGGGCCATTCATGTGTTCTCCAGTTTGAGGCGCTGTGACCCCTTCCGCACACGCAGGTCTGAGGGCTCGGGTCATTCATGTATTCTGCAGTCTGAGGTGCTGGGACCCTTGCCGCACCCGCAAGTCTGAGGGCTGGGTAGTTCATGTATTCTCCCATCTGAGGCACTGTGAACCTTGCCGCACACGCAAGTCTGAGGGCTGGGTCATTCATGTATTCTCCAGTCTGAGGCAATGGGACCCTTGCCGCACACGCAAGTCTGAGGGCTGGGTCGTTCATGTGTTCTCCAGTCTGAGGCGCTGGGGCCCTTGCCGCACACCCAAGTCTGAGTGCTTGTGTCATTCAAGGGTTCTCCAGTCTGAGGCACTGGGGCCCTTGCCGCACACGCAACTCTGAGGGCTTGGGTCATTCATGTGTTCTCCAGTCTGAGGCGCTGTGACCCTTGCCGCTCACGCAAGTCTGAGGGCTTGGGTCATTCATGTATTCTCCAGTCTGAGACGCTGTGACCCTTGCCGCACACGCAAGTCTGAGGGCTGGGTCATTCATGTATTCTCCAGTCTGAGGCTCTGTGACCCTTGCCGCACACGCAAGTCTGAGGGCTGGGTCATTCATGTATTCTCCTTTCTGAGGCGCTGTGACCCTTGCCGCACACGCAAGTCTGAGGGCTGGGTCATTCACGTATTCTCCCGTCTGAGGCACTGTGACCCTTGCCGCACATGCAAGTCTGAGGGCTGGGTCATTCATGTCTTCTCCAGTCTGAGGCACTGTGACCCTTGCCGCACACGCAAGTCTGAGGGCTGTGTCATTCATGTATTCTCCAGTCTGAGGCGCTGGGACCCTTGCCGCACACGCAAGTCTGAGGGCTGGGTCATTCATGTATTCTCCAGTCTGAGGCGCTGGGACCCTTGCCGCACACGCAAGTCTGAGGGCTGGGTCATTCATGTATTCTCCAGTCTGAGGCGCTGGGACCCTTGCCGCACACGCAAGTCTGAGGGCTGGGTCGTTCATGTATTCTCCAGTCTGAGGCGCTGGGACCTTTGCCGCACACGCAAGTCTGAGGGCTGGGTCATTCATGTGTTCTCCAGTCTGAGGCGCTGTGGCCCTTTTCCGCACACGCAAGTCTGAGGGCTGGGTCATTCATGTATTCTCCAGTCTGAGGCGCTGGGACCCTTGCCGCACACGCAAGTCTGAGGGCTGGGTCATTCATGTATTCTCCAGTCTGAGGCGCTGGGACCCTTGCCGCACACGCAAGTCTGAGGGCTGGGTCATTCATGTGTTCTCCAGTCTGAGGCACTGGGACCCTTGCCGCACACGCAAGTCTGAGAGCTGGGTCATTCATGTATTCTCCAGTCTGAGGCGCTGGGACCCTTGCTGCACACGCAAGTCTGAGGGCTGGGTCATTCATGTATTCTCCAGTCTGAGGCGCTGGGACCCTTGCCGCACACGCAAGTCTGAGGGCTGGGTCATTCATGTGTTCTCCAGTCTGAGGCACTGGGACCCTTGCCGCACACGCAAGTCTGAGGGCTGGGTCATTCATGTATTCTCCAGTCTGAGGCGCTGGGGCCCTTTCCGCATACGCAAGTCTGAGGGCTGGGTCATTCATGTGTTCTCCAGTCTGAGGCACTGGGGCCCTTTCCGCACACCCAAGTCTGAGTGCTTGTGTCATTCAAGGGTTCTCCAGTCTGAGGCGCTGGGGCCCTTGCCGCACACGCAAGTCTGAGGGCTTGGGTCATTCAGGTGTTCTCCAGTCTGAGGCCCTGTGACTCTTGCCGCACACGCAAGTCTGAGGGCTTGGGTCATTCATGTGTTCTCCAGTCTGAGGCGCTGTGACCCTTGCCGCACACGCAAGTCTGAGGGCTTGGGTCATTCATGTATTCTCCAGTCTGAGGCGCTTAAACCCTTGCCGCACACGCAAGTCTGAGGGCTTGAGTCATTCATGTATTATCCAGTCTGAGGGGCTGTGACCCTTGCCGCACACGCAAGTCTGAGGGCTGGGTCATTCATGTATTCTCCCATCTGAGGCGCTGTGACCCTTGCCGCACACGCAAGTCTGAGGGCTGGGTCATTCATGTATTCTCCAGTCTGAGGCGCTGGAACCCTTGCCGCACACGCAAGTCTGAGGGCTGGGTCATTCATGTATTCTCCAGTCTTAGGCGCTGGACCCTTGCCGCACACGCAAGTCTGAAGGCTGGGTCATTCATGTATTCTCCAGTCTGAGGCACTGGGACCCTTGCCGCACACGAGGTTTGAGGGGTCGGTCATTCATGTATTCTCCAGTCTGAGGCGCTGGGACCCTTGCCGCACACGCAAGTCTGAGGGCTGGTTCATTCATGTATTCTCCAGTCTGAGGCGCTGGGACCCTTTCCGCACACGCAAGTCTGAGGTCTGGGTCATTCATGTATTCTCCAGTCTGAGGCGCTGGGACCCTTGCCACACACGCAAGTCTGAGGGCTTGGGTCATTCATGTGTTCTCCAGTTTGAGGCGCTGTGACCCTTGCCGCACACGCAGGTCTGAGGGCTCGGGTCATTCATGTATTCTCCAGTCTGAGGTGCTGGGACCCTTGCCGCACCCGCAAGTCTGAGGGATGGGTAGTTCATGTATTCTCCCATCTGAGGCACTGTGAACCTTGCCGCACACGCAAGTCTGAGGGCTGGGTCATTCATGTATTCTCCAGTCTGAGGCACTGGGACCCTTGCCGCACACGCAAGTCTGAGGGCTGGGTCATTCATGTATTTTCCAGTCTGAGGCAATGGGACCCTTGCCGCACACGCAAGTCTGAGGGCTGGGTCATTCATGTGTTCTCCAGTCTGAGGCGCTGGGGCCCTTGCCGCAAACCGAAGTCTGAGTGCTTGTGTCATTCAAGGGTTCTCCAGTCTGAGGCGCTGGGGCCCTTGCCGCACACGCAAGTCTGAGGGCTTGGGTCATTCATGTGTTCTCCAGTCTGAGGCGCTGTGACCCTTGCCGCTCACGCAAGTCTGAGGGCTTGGGTCATTCATGTATTCTCCAGTCTGAGACGCTGTGGCCCTTGCCGCACACGCAAGTCTGAGGGCTGGGTCATTCATGTATTCTCCAGTCTGAGGCGCTGTGACCCTTGCCGCACACGCAAGTCTGAGGGCTGGGTCATTCATGTATTCTCCTTTCTGAGGCGCTGTGACCCTTGCCGCACACGCAAGTCTGAGGGCTGGGTCATTCACGTATTCTCCCGTCTGAGGCACTGTGACCCTTGCCGCACATGCAAGTCTGAGGGCTGGGTCATTCATGTCTTCTCCAGTCTGAGGCACTGTGACCCTTGCCGCACACGCAAGTCTGAGGGCTGTGTCATTCATGTATTCTCCAGTCTGAGGCGCTGGGACCCTTGCCGCACACGCAAGTCTGAGGGCTGGGTCATTCATGTATTCTCCAGTCTGAGGCGCTGGGACCCTTGCCGCACACGCAAGTCTGAGGGCTGGGTCATTCATGTATTCTCCAGTCTGAGGCGCTGGGACCCTTGCCGCACACGCAAGTCTGAGGGCTGGGTCGTTCATGTATTCTCCAGTCTGAGGCGCTGGGACCTTTGCCGCACACGCAAGTCTGAGGGCTGGGTCATTCATGTGTTCTCCAGTCTGAGGCGCTGTGGCCCTTTTCCGCACACGCAAGTCTGAGGGCTGGGTCATTCATGTATTCTCCAGTCTGAGGCGCTGGGACCCTTGCCGCACACGCAAGTCTGAGGGCTGGGTCATTCATGTATTCTCCAGTCTGAGGCGCTGGGACCCTTGCCGCACACGCAAGTCTGAGGGCTGGGTCATTCATGTGTTCTCCAGTCTGAGGCGCTGTGACCCTTGCCGCACACGCAGGTCTGAGGGCTCGGGTCATTCATGTATTCTCCAGTCTGAGGTGCTGGGACCCTTGCCGCACCCGCAAGTCTGAGGGATGGGTAGTTCATGTATTCTCCCATCTGAGGCACTGTGAACCTTGCCGCACACGCAAGTCTGAGGGCTGGGTCATTCATGTATTCTCCAGTCTGAGGCACTGGGACCCTTGCCGCACACGCAAGTCTGAGGGCTGGGTCATTCATGTATTTTCCAGTCTGAGGCAATGGGACCCTTGCCGCACACGCAAGTCTGAGGGCTGGGTCATTCATGTGTTCTCCAGTCTGAGGCGCTGGGGCCCTTGCCGCAAACCGAAGTCTGAGTGCTTGTGTCATTCAAGGGTTCTCCAGTCTGAGGCGCTGGGGCCCTTGCCGCACACGCAAGTCTGAGGGCTTGGGTCATTCATGTGTTCTCCAGTCTGAGGCGCTGTGACCCTTGCCGCTCACGCAAGTCTGAGGGCTTGGGTCATTCATGTATTCTCCAGTCTGAGACGCTGTGGCCCTTGCCGCACACGCAAGTCTGAGGGCTGGGTCATTCATGTATTCTCCAGTCTGAGGCGCTGTGACCCTTGCCGCACACGCAAGTCTGAGGGCTGGGTCATTCATGTATTCTCCTTTCTGAGGCGCTGTGACCCTTGCCGCACACGCAAGTCTGAGGGCTGGGTCATTCACGTATTCTCCCGTCTGAGGCACTGTGACCCTTGCCGCACATGCAAGTCTGAGGGCTGGGTCATTCATGTCTTCTCCAGTCTGAGGCACTGTGACCCTTGCCGCACACGCAAGTCTGAGGGCTGTGTCATTCATGTATTCTCCAGTCTGAGGCGCTGGGACCCTTGCCGCACACGCAAGTCTGAGGGCTGGGTCATTCATGTATTCTCCAGTCTGAGGCGCTGGGACCCTTGCCGCACACGCAAGTCTGAGGGCTGGGTCATTCATGTATTCTCCAGTCTGAGGCGCTGGGACCCTTGCCGCAAACGCAAGTCTGAGGGCTGGGTCGTTCATGTATTCTCCAGTCTGAGGCGCTGGGACCTTTGCCGCACACGCAAGTCTGAGGGCTGGGTCATTCATGTGTTCTCCAGTCTGAGGCGCTGTGGCCCTTTTCCGCACACGCAAGTCTGAGGGCTGGGTCATTCATGTATTCTCCAGTCTGAGGCGCTGGGACCCTTGCCGCACACGCAAGTCTGAGGGCTGGGTCATTCATGTATTCTCCAGTCTGAGGCGCTGGGACCCTTGCCGCACACGCAAGTCTGAGGGCTGGGTCATTCATGTGTTCTCCAGTCTGAGGCACTGGGACCCTTGCCGCACACGCAAGTCTGAGAGCTGGGTCATTCATGTATTCTCCAGTCTGAGGCGCTGGGACCCTTGCTGCACACGCAAGTCTGAGGGCTGGGTCATTCATGTATTCTCCAGTCTGAGGCGCTGGGACCCTTGCCGCACACGCAAGTCTGAGGGCTGGGTCATTCATGTGTTCTCCAGTCTGAGGCACTGGGACCCTTGCCGCACACGCAAGTCTGAGGGCTGGGTCATTCATGTATTCTCCAGTCTGAGGCGCTGGGGCCCTTTCCGCATACGCAAGTCTGAGGGCTGGGTCATTCATGTGTTCTCCAGTCTGAGGCACTGGGGCCCTTTCCGCACACCCAAGTCTGAGTGCTTGTGTCATTCAAGGGTTCTCCAGTCTGAGGCGCTGGGGCCCTTGCCGCACACGCAAGTCTGAGGGCTTGGGTCATTCAGGTGTTCTCCAGTCTGAGGCCCTGTGACTCTTGCCGCACACGCAAGTCTGAGGGCTTGGGTCATTCATGTGTTCTCCAGTCTGAGGCGCTGTGACCCTTGCCGCACACGCAAGTCTGAGGGCTTGGGTCATTCATGTATTCTCCAGTCTGAGGCGCTTAAACCCTTGCCGCACACGCAAGTCTGAGGGCTTGAGTCATTCATGTATTATCCAGTCTGAGGGGCTGTGACCCTTGCCGCACACGCAAGTCTGAGGGCTGGGTCATTCATGTATTCTCCCATCTGAGGCGCTGTGACCCTTGCCGCACACGCAAGTCTGAGGGCTGGGTCATTCATGTATTCTCCAGTCTGAGGCGCTGGAACCCTTGCCGCACACGCAAGTCTGAGGGCTGGGTCATTCATGTATTCTCCAGTCTTAGGCGCTGGACCCTTGCCGCACACGCAAGTCTGAAGGCTGGGTCATTCATGTATTCTCCAGTCTGAGGCACTGGGACCCTTGCCGCACACGAGGTTTGAGGGGTCGGTCATTCATGTATTCTCCAGTCTGAGGCGCTGGGACCCTTGCCGCACACGCAAGTCTGAGGGCTGGTTCATTCATGTATTCTCCAGTCTGAGGCGCTGGGACCCTTTCCGCACACGCAAGTCTGAGGTCTGGGTCATTCATGTATTCTCCAGTCTGAGGCGCTGGGACCCTTGCCACACACGCAAGTCTGAGGGCTTGGGTCATTCATGTGTTCTCCAGTTTGAGACGCTGTGACCCTTGCCGCACACGCAGGTCTGAGGGCTCGGGTCATTCATGTATTCTCCAGTCTGAGGTGCTGGGACCCTTGCCGCACCCGCAAGTCTGAGGGATGGGTAGTTCATGTATTCTCCCATCTGAGGCACTGTGAACCTTGCCGCACACGCAAGTCTGAGGGCTGGGTCATTCATGTATTCTCCAGTCTGAGGCACTGGGACCCTTGCCGCACACGCAAGTCTGAGGGCTGGGTCATTCATGTATTCTCCAGTCTGAGGCAATGGGACCCTTGCCGCACACGCAAGTCTGAGGGCTGGGTCATTCATGTGTTCTCCAGTCTGAGGCGCTGGGGCCCTTGCCGCAAACCGAAGTCTGAGTGCTTGTGTCATTCAAGGGTTCTCCAGTCTGAGGCGCTGGGGCCCTTGCCGCACACGCAAGTCTGAGGGCTTGGGTCATTCATGTGTTCTCCAGTCTGAGGCGCTGTGACCCTTGCCGCTCACGCAAGTCTGAGGGCTTGGGTCATTCATGTATTCTCCAGTCTGAGACGCTGTGGCCCTTGCCGCACACGCAAGTCTGAGGGCTGGGTCATTCATGTATTCTCCAGTCTGAGGCGCTGTGACCCTTGCCGCACACGCAAGTCTGAGGGCTGGGTCATTCATGTATTCTCCTTTCTGAGGCGCTGTGACCCTTCCCGCACACGCAAGTCTGAGGGCTGGGTCATTCATGTATTCTCCAGTCTGAGGCGCTGGGACCCTTGCCGCACACGCAAAACTGAGGGCTGGGTCGTTCATGTATTCTCCAGTCTGAGGCGCAGGGACCTTTGCCGCACACGCAAGGCTGAGGGCTGAGTCATTCATGTGTTCTGCAGTCTGAGGCGCTGTGGCCCTTGCCGCACACGCAAGTCTGAGGGCTGGGTCATTCATGTATTCTCCAGTCTGAGGCGCTGGGACCCTTGCCGCACACGCAAGTCTGAGGGCTGGGTCATTCATGTATTCTCCAGTCTGAGGCACTGGGACCCTTGCCGCACACGCAAGTCTGAGGGCTGGGTCATTCATGTATTCTCCTTTCTGAGGCGCTGTGACCCTTGCCGCACACGCAAGTCTGAGGGCTGGGTCATTCACGTATTCTCCCGTCTGAGGCACTGTGACCCTTGCCGCACATGCAAGTCTGAGGGCTGGGTCATTCATGTCTTCTCCAGTCTAAGAGAAAAAGAGGGAAGGCTGGGTCCTGTCTCTGACCGGCTGGACCACTCTTATGAAACAAACAAACCAGATTGCCGGGCAGTGTTGGTTGGTTGACACAAGTACGCACCTAGTATAATAAATTGCTAGGCTGACAAACCATCTGTGTTTAGTCACTTGTATTTTTTATAAAGAGAGATTATGAAAGAAATGCCTTGGCATCAAAAGGATTCACACCGCATTTACAGAGGTTCACAAGTACATTGAAAAAACCATAAACAATACATTAAATCAAAACATACACATGTAACAATTGTGATAACATTAAATAAAGACAACTGTGGAATGCCTCAAAAAAATCCCTTTGTTGAGGCACCAATCCTGGATACAACTAAACAAGTGGACAGCTAAGATGACAAACTAGCCTACTTGTTTTGACCACCACTAGATACACATAAATTAATTCATCACATGGTGCACAACATAGGAAGACACAGAACTATGCAACAATGTAGAGTTGTGTGTAAGTTATATTCCTATTGTGCCCTGATAGTTCAGTATCTGGGTGGAGCAGGACGCCGACGCGTTTCGAACCCGTGCAGTAGTTTAAAGGGTTCTCCTCAGGACAAGGATTGGGGAGGTCGTTGTCGCTGTGAATTAAGTTAAAAACATGGTGTCAATGAAAGGCTGACTACTACCTCACTTCAACTCAAACACTGTGAAGTAGTAAGCAAATACCTTATGCTGGTAAAATCAGGATGCTACCTGTGAAGAAGGTGATATAAACCCTAGTTAGTCTCTGTTGTATGACATACACTCTGAGCCACTGTGTGCACATATGTGCAAATAAAGGGGATCCCACTTTGGGGCACGTACCTTGATGTTTAAAGTGCGAATGCACAGATAAGGGATGCTGATGTACCTAAAGTCGGGAGATGTGCCTAAAGGAAGTAAATAACACGAAGTGTTACGATCCCAGCATAAGCTACAAATTTTTTTTGTATCTTGACGCAAAACTATTCGTAACACAAATTGCTCGTGACTGGAAAGTCCCAACTGAGTCCTACCTTAATGTGCAGAATTTAGATTCCCAGCACGAACACGAGCGGCAGCCGCCGCGGGTTCGGCAACTAAAAACCAAAGGGGATGCAGAGATTAGCCAGATTCTGGAAACGCGCTCGCGCAATCTGTCCAAATATGTTTGGAAGTATTTAAGAAGAACTCACTTTTTGGACGAATAAATCGGCGATGTGCTTCAGGCACCCAGACGGTAAAGGACTGACAACGCGGGTACAGAAGGGGGCGTGTCCAAGTGTATTTAACGCGCAAGGCGTGTAAAATGGCCTGATGGGACATGTAGTCCAGTTGCGCGAATGCCCGCTGAGTAAAGTGGAGGGGCGCACTCAATGGGAGTGATGTTTTTTTTAAAACAAAGGGATATTAGATCGAAGGCGAGTCGAAGAATTCAAGTTGGAATGTGTGATCTCTATTGAAAGATCAGGCGCATATTTACTCAGGTGTTTCGGGGGGGCTCAGAGGCAGAGGGGACACCCCTAGGGGGACCCCCGTGGGGGGTTTGAGAATAGCATACATACTAAGGAGTTATTCAAACACATGAGTATATTTACTACGTGGTTATACAGACACATGAGCAGCAAGCAGCACAGACAAGCAATCGCTACGGACAGGCTATCTACAGATTACTGAGTTCATTAAGGTCATTGAGTCCCACCATGGCAGTGTTAAACCTCAGAATAAGGTAGGCCTCTTTCTGGGCAAGGCGTACGTCTGGGTCTCCGCCTGCTCCTGGAGTGTTCTTAATGTTCGCCAGGATCGTCCATTTCAGATCATTGGATGAGTGTTCATTTCGCAAAAAGTGGGATACCAAGGGTGCTGTCAAAACCTTGTTATTTATCCTTGATCGATGCTGGATGATGCGTTGACGCGCTTCTTGGGTTGTCTTGCCGATGTAGACCTTTCCGCACGGGCAAGTAATGGCGTATACTGCATACTTGGTCTTACAGTTTGTAAAGTTGTTATGACGCCAATGTTTTTTGCCGTCCGTGAACAGGGTTCCTTCTGTTGTCAAGTTGCATACCGAGCATGTCCCACGTTTGCGATGGCCCATTACCGGGCCCATGTTGAAGAGGGTTCCCTGTGTTTCTTTTTTCGTGACACCTCTTGTGGACGAGATCTGTTGTCCGATACTTCTGGTTTTTTTCAGTGCGAAAAGGGGTTTGCCAATGTCTGGTAGGATTTCCTCAACGAGATGCCAATTGTTTCTTATTATTTTCTGTACTGGGTTAGTGTGGGGCCCAAAGGTGGAGACACAAACCATTCTCTCGACATTGGATTTCTCTCGTTTTTGTAGAAGGTGTTCCCGAGGTGTCCATCTTGCCCTCTTCATTGACTGTTTCAGCAGTTTTGCCGGATAGCCTCGTGCCTTCAACTTATTGGTCAGATTTTCTCCGTGGATGGTGAAGTCTTCCGTTCTCGAACAGTTTCTTCTCACCCGTAAATATTGGCCATACGGAAGATTGTTCTTCAGGCTTTTCGGGTGGAAGCTGGCATAGTGGAGCGCATTATTCCTATCCGTTTTTTTCTGGAATAATGTGAATTGCAGGCCTTCTGGTGTAGATTTGATCTCCACGTCAAGAAAAGGCATGGATCTGCAGTCATATGTCAGACTGAACTTTATGTCTGGGCTGCGGTTGTTCAGCCACTGATGGAACTCCTCAAGGGATTCTGATGTGCCATTCCAGATGCACCACACATCATCTATGTACCTGAGCCACTGCCCAATGTGGGCTCCGTACGGATTGTTATTATAAACAAATCTCTCCTCATATTGGGCCATATAAAGTATGGCCATTTCCGGGGCAAAAGGACACCCCATTGCCGATCCCTTTACCTGTAGGAACATTTCATCCTCGAATATGAAGAAATTCTTTTTAAGGGAAAGAGATGCCAGATTGACAATAAGTTCAGTGGGCACTCGATGCGGCCGGGGTCTAGAGTTGAGGTACAGTTCTATCACATCCACTCCATCCTGCTGTGGAATTTGGGTGTATAGAGAAGATACATCCATTGTTACCAAGATTTGAGTGTTAGGATCGAATTCAACTCCCTCAACCTTGGTTAGGAAGTCCATGGTATCTCGGAGGAAAGAAGGGACTTTGATGGTGAACTCCTTCAGAAAGACGTCTACAAACTTCGAGATTGGCTCTAGCACAGAGTCACAACCCGAGACTATCGGACGGCCTGGTGGTACACTGGAGTCTTTGTGCACTTTTGGGAGGAAATACAAATGTGGAGTGCGTGGGAAGCGTTTTACAAGGAATTCTGCTTCTTTGGGGCCAATAATCCCATTGTCTCTTGCGTCTTTGACAATCCGTGAGATTTCATGGGTGATCTCAGCCGTGGGATCTTGTGTTATAAGGCGGTACCAGTTGGTGTTGTACACGTGTTTCCTTCCTTCGGCTTTGTAGAGATCCCTGGACCAAAGGACGACAGCGCCGCCCTTGTCCGCCGGTCTAATCACAGCTTCTTGCTGGTTCTTCAGGGTGGTTATGGCTTGTCTCTGATCTTTGGAAAGATTCGGTGGTATGTATCTTCTTTTCTTTTCAAGATCATTCAAAGAGGATAAGACTTTCTGCTCGAAGGTGATGATGTTCTTTGCCATGTTGTTATTTGGGGGACAGAAGAGAGATTTGTTTCTGAGACCCGATACCTCCGCTTGTGGTTCATAAGTAGAGTCTTTAAAAAACCATCTAAGACGTATTTTTCGGAAGAATTCGATGACCTCCATTTTGACTTTAGTGAAATCAAGATGTGTGCCCGGTACAAAAGAGAGACCCAGCTGCAATAGTTCTTCCTCTGCCTTGGTCAAGATTTTATTGGAGATATTAATAATGGAAGAGTCTTTCAAGACTTGTAGTTCCGCTTGCGTGTTGACATTTCCCATTGTGGTTGCTTGAATTTGGTCCGCTGCTGTTGCTGGCCCTGTCCTAAAAAAGGCCTCTTCTGTTGGCCTCTATTCGATGATCCTTCCCCTGGGTCAGATTCCGCAGAGGAATCAGCAGATGAAGTTTCGGAAAATGTAAGGAATCTTTTTTTGGATCTCCCTTGATATGAATTGAGAAATCTAGTGGACTCGGAGCGAGTGTAGAAATCTTCTTTTAAATATGGATACACAACTTCCAGATTGAACGCTTTTTTATCCTTCTCAAACTTTGTTGTTTTGAAGTTTATTGTATTATCTTTAAATGTTGTGATCTCCTTCTCAATCTTTTCAAGGAGTAGTTTAGCCTCCGACTCTGTGTGATTGTCCTTAATGTTCTGAAGTTGCTCCTCGATCTCCTCAATCTCTTTTTTGCAGATTCTGTGGGCTGTCTCAATGGTATGGACCATAAGGTCTCTGCTACACTTCGTACTGATGCAGCTAAACCCTTTCTTGTACACAGGGTCGTCAGTGAAGAGCACTGGTACGTTCTTTATCTGTAAGCCCCACGGTATTGTGCCAGCTCTTAGATTTGCGAGTAGAAACTGACCGTGTAGCTCTGTTCTAATATGCTTTTTTTGGAGTCTGAGAAGCTTGTCTGCTACGTTTTGCTGCTTTGCTGTGCCACTCAATGTGAATGTTGTGAACAGTGTTGAGTCAGCGAGGAGTTTCTCAATGTGTTCCTCACTAAATGAGAGTGTGTCCTTCTCTGCCATTTACTTTCCTAACCAGGATACACTTAATGTGTGTATATAGGCTAATGTAGAACGACTTAAAGCCTTACGGGTAAAGACCCGTTCGAAAACAAGAGAAAAAGAGGGAAGGCTGGGTCCTGTCTCTGACCGGCTGGACCACTCTTATGAAACAAACAAACCAGATTGCCGGGCAGTGTTGGTTGGTTGACACAAGTACGCACCTAGTATAATAAATTGCTAGGCTGACAAACCATCTGTGTTTAGTCACTTGTATTTTTTATAAAGAGAGATTATGAAAGAAATGCCTTGGCATCAAAAGGATTCACACCGCATTTACAGAGGTTCACAAGTACATTGAAAAAACCATAAACAATACATTAAATCAAAACATACACATGTAACAATTGTGATAACATTAAATAAAGACAACTGTGGAATGCCTCAAAAAAATCCCTTTGTTGAGGCACCAATCCTGGATACAACTAAACAAGTGGACAGCTAAGATGACAAACTAGCCTACTTGTTTTGACCACCACTAGATACACATAAATTAATTCATCACATAGTGCACAACATAGGAAGACACAGAACTATGCAACAATGTAGAGTTGTGTGTAAGTTATATTCCTATTGTGCCCTGATAGTTCAGTATCTGGGTGGAGCAGGACGCCGACGCGTTTCGAACCCGTGCAGTAGTTTAAAGGGTTCTCCTCAGGACAAGGATTGGGGAGGTCGTTGTCCCTGTGAATTAAGTTAAAAACATGGTGTCAATGAAAGGCTGACTACTACCTCACTTCAACTCAAACACTGTGAAGTAGTAAGCAAATACCTTATGCTGGTAAAATCAGGATGCTACCTGTGAAGAAGGTGATATAAACCCTAGTTAGTCTCTGTTGTATGACATACACTCTGAGCCACTGTGTGCACATATGTGCAAATAAAGGGGATCCCACTTTGGGGCACGTACCTTGATGTTTAAAGTGCGAATGCACAGATAAGGGATGCTGATGTACCTAAAGTCGGGAGATGTGCCTAAAGGAAGTAAATAACACGAAGTGTTACGATCCCAGCATAAGCTACAAATTTTTTTTGTATCTTGACGCAAAACTATTCGTAACACAAATTGCTCGTGACTGGAAAGTCCCAACTGAGTCCTACCTTAATGTGCAGAATTTAGATTCCCAGCACGAACACGAGCGGCAGCCGCCGCGGGTTCGGCAACTAAAAACCAAAGGGGATGCAGAGATTAGCCAGATTCTGGAAACGCGCTCGCGCAATCTGTCCAAATATGTTTGGAAGTATTTAAGAAGAACTCACTTTTTGGACGAATAAATCGGAGATGTGCTTCAGGCACCCAGACGGTAAAGGACTGACAACGCGGGTACAGAAGGGGGCGTGTCCAAGTGTATTTAACGCGCAAGGCGTGTAAAATGGCCTGATGGGACATGTAGTCCAGTTGCGCGAATGCCCGCTGAGTAAAGTGGAGGGGCGCACTCAATGGGAGTGATGTTTTTTTAAAACAAAGGGATATTAGATCGAAGGCGAGTCGAAGAATTCAAGTTGGAATGTGTGATCTCTATTGAAAGATCAGGCGCATATTTACTCAGGTGTTTCGGGGGGGGTCAGAGGCAGAGGGGACACCCCTAGGGAGACCCCCGTGGGGGGTTTGAGAATAGCATACATACTAAGAAGTTATTCAAACACATGAGTATATTTACTACGTGGTTATACAGACACATGAGCAGCAAGCAGCACAGACAAGCAATCGCTACGGACAGGCTATCTACAGATTACTGAGTTCATTAAGGTCATTGAGTCCCACCGTGTGCGGCAAGGGCCCCAGCGCCTCAGACTGGAGAACTCTTGAATGACACAAGCCCTCAGACTTGGGTGTGCGGCAAGGGCCCCAGTGCCTCAGACTGGAGAACACATGAATGACCCAGCCCTCAGACTTGCGTATGCGGAAAGGGCCCCAGCGCCTCAGACTGGAGAATACATGAATGACCCAGCCCTCAGACTAGCGTGTGCAGCAAGGGTCCCAGCGCCTCAGACTGGAGAATACATGAATGACCCAGCCCTCAGACTTGCGTTTGCGGCAAGGGTCCCAGCGCCTCAGACTGGAGAACACATGAATGACCCAGCCCTCAGACTTGCGTGTGCGGCAAGGGTCCCAGCGCCTCAGACTGGAGAATACATGAATGACCCAGCCCTCAGACTTGCGTGTGCGGCAAGGGTCCCAGCGCCTCAGACTGGAGAACACATGAATGACCCAGCCCTCAGACTTGCGTGTGCGGCAAGGGCCCCAGCTGTTAGGGGTGTTACAGGTCGTCTTGCATAAATCAGGTTGTTTATGGGCAGTCTAAGCATTGTGAAAACTGATAAAAGGTATTTAATATTTAATTTCAAATTTAGGTTAATACCTTCATGTTATTTCAGTAAGAGGGTAGGAGTTGGTTTTGACAATGCTTGATGATTTTTTAGGTAGTTCATAGGCTTCTGTGTTGAGAGGTTAGATTGTAAGCCCCTTGAGGGCAGGGCTCGCGCAACTCCGCGTGGCTGTCTCTCGTGACGGGAGATCATCTATAAATAGAAGCATTTTCCAACCGTCAATGCTTCGTCTCGAGTTGTCTTTCCCTGACGAGCGCTTCTGACTGCGCTCAGCTGTCATTGATTCCTAGAAGTCCTGTCTGAATCCTGATTTGCCCCTGAACTTATGACCTATCAGCCAGTTACTTTCCGCTCTTAATTGTTTATGCAGCCTTTAATTTCCTAACGAGGAAGTCCCGTCCTTCCCTCAGCGGACCCGACTGGTTGTGCCTTCGCATTTCCTTCATGTGCGTCTGCGGACGCTTCAAGCCCCTGTCAACGCGGAGCGACGCGGAGGCTTCTCTTGAAACGAAGCTCCGTTCTCAATCCCGGCTATCCCGCTGGGTTTGCGCATTTCCTCTTCCCGGCATCGGCAGGCAGTACGAGGCGGCCCTGTCAGCGTGAGTCAGCGCGGAGGCTTCTTGGAAACGAAGCTCCGCTCCTTCACCGCCTCGTTAGCGGGGAAAACACGTTTCTCTTCTTGGGTGCCTGCTGGCAGTTCGAGACTGCAGACCTCACTGGAATTTGAAAAGGGACAGTAAGATTTTACTTGTTTTGTTAATTTAGGTATTTAGGTCTGGAACTATTTAAAATAACTTCTCTGCAAGTAATTGACTTTTATAAGGGCAGAAGTCTTAAGTTAGTGGATTTAAAGACACACAGTCTTGTCAGGACAACAAGCTTTGGCAAGGCAAGACTTTTGAGAATTAAAGTTGAGCATTAGGAATTTATAGGAAAACTAAGAGACTTTGAGACTTGCTTCCTTTTTAAGAAGTAAACCTTGGTAAGACCAAGGAAACAATTGCTTAATTGGATATAAGAAGTATTAATGCAAACAGAGAGTGTTTAATGTATGTACAAAAGCAAACTGTTAAATTGATTGCTTGAAGATAACGTTGGGCAATCAGTAAGGTAGCAGTGGGGGGGAAAGTTGTTTTTTCTCCTTCTTATCGTCCACTGCAGATACCCATGTGTAGAAGAGATTGCAGAAGACTACAGGTATGAGTGTTTGCATGAGGAATTTCGTTAAGTTCACTAACCGGTTTTAAAACTAACGCATTATTCAAGTGAGACTATGTTTTGACTTTAATCTTATTTTCAAAGGGTCTAGAGAATGACGCTGAGTAATTCTGAGCTTTCTGAGTTAAAAAGTGTGTGAACCAAGGCCGCAAGAGTTAATGGTCAGTAATTGTGTTCTTTAATCATCACAGTATAACGGAGTGAATTTGGAGAGTTATTGATGGTACATTTTTTAAAACCTCAGACAAAACTACGTGGAACCAGTAGCATGTGTCAAGTTAACTGCTGACGGCCTGGAGCACAATCAAGAGAAAACAATTACTGAAGACAACATTTCTTTATTTGTTGTATGTTTGTTTTCTCGGTCCACTTCCCCTTTCCCTTCGGGGAAAGTTGATTCAGTCAGTGTTAATTTCCTGACTGTGTTGACTTGATCCTGAGGGAGTTGGGAGTTTGCAGCTTTGAAGGAAACAACAGGAGTGCTCTCAGGACTTCGCAACACCAGCGCCTCAGACTGGAGAACACATGAACGACCTAGCCCTCAGACTTGCATGTGCGGCAAGGGTCCCAGCGCCTCAGACTGGAGAATACATGAATGACCCAGCCCTCAGACTTGCGTGTGTGGCAAGGGTCCCAGCGCCTCAGACCGGAGAATACATGAATGACCCAGCCCTTAGACTTGCGTGTGCGGCAAGGGTCCCAGCGCCTCAGACTGGAGAATACATGAATGACACAGCCCTCAGACTTGCGTGTGCGGCAAGGGTCCCAGCGCCTCAGACTGGAGAATACATGAATGACCCAAGCCCTCAGACTTGCGTGTGCGGCAAGAGTCACAGCGCCTCAGACTGGAGAACACATGAATGACCCAGCCCTTAGACTTGCGTGTGCGGCAAGGGTCCCAGCGCCTCAGACCGGAAAATACATGAATGACCCAGCCCTTAGACTTGCGTGTGCGGCAAGGGTCCCAGCGCCTCAGACTGGAGAATACATGAATGACACAGCCCTCAGACTTGCGTGTGCGGCAAGGGTCCCAGCGCCTCAGACTGGAGAATACATGAATGACCCAGCCCTCAGACTTGCGTGTGTGGCAAGGGTCCCAGCGCCTCAGACCGGAGAATACATGAATGACCCAGCCCTTAGACTTGCGTGTGCGGCAAGGGTCCCAGCGCCTCAGACTGGAGAATACATGAATGACACAGCCCTCAGACTTGCGTGTGCGGCAAGGGTCACAGCACCTCAGACTGGAGAAGACATGAATGACCCAGCCCTCAGACTTGCATGTGCGGCAAGGGTCCCAGCGCCTCAGACTGGAGAATACATGAATGACCCAAGCCCTCAGACTTGCGTGTGCGGCAAGAGTCACAGCGCCTCAGACTGGAGAATACATGAATGACACAGCCCTCAGACTTGCGTGTGCGGCAAGGGTCCCAGCGCCTCAGACTGGAGAATACATGAATGACCCAAGCCCTCAGACTTGCGTGTGCGGCAAGAGTCACAGCGCCTCAGACTGGAGAACACATGAATGACCCAGCCCTTAGACTTGCGTGTGCGGCAAGGGTCCCAGCGCCTCAGACCGGAAAATACATGAATGACCCAGCCCTTAGACTTGCGTGTGCGGCAAGGGCCCCAGCGCCTCAGACTGGAGAACTCTTGAATGACACAAGCCCTCAGACTTGGGTGTGCGGCAAGGGCCCCAGTGCCTCAGACTGGAGAACACATGAATGACCCAGCCCTCAGACATGCGTATGCGGAAAGGGCCCCAGCGCCTCAGACTGGAGAATACATGAATGACCGAGCCCTCAGACTAGCGTGTGCAGCAAGGGTCCCAGCGCCTCAGACTGGAGAATACATGAATGACCCAGCCCTCAGACTTGCGTTTGCGGCAAGGGTCCCAGCGCCTCAGACTGAAGAACACATGAATGACCCAGCCCTCAGACTTGCGTGTGCGGCAAGGGTCCCAGCGCCTCAGACTGGAGAATACATGAATGACCCAGCCCTCAGACTTGCGTGTGCGGCAAGGGTCCCAGCGCCTCAGACTGGAGAACACATGAATGACCCAGCCCTCAGACTTGCGTGTGCGGCAAGGGCCCCAGCGCCTCAGACTGGAGAACACATGAATGACCCAGCCCTCAGACTTGCGTGTGCGGCAAGGGTCCCAGCGCCTCAGACTGGAGAATACATGAACGACCTAGCCCTCAGACTTGCATGTGCGGCAAGGGTCCCAGCGCCTCAGACTGGAGAATACATGAATGACCCAGCCCTCCGACTTGCGTGTGTGGCAAGGGTCCCAGCGCCTCAGACCGGAGAATACATGAATGACCCAGCCCTTAGACTTGCGTGTGCGGCAAGGGTCCCAGCGCCTCAGACTGGAGAATACATGAATGACACAGCCCTCAGACTTGCGTGTGCGGCAAGGGTCACAGCACCTCAGACTGGAGAAGACATGAATGACCCAGCCCTCAGACTTGCATGTGCGGCAAGGGTCCCAGCGCCTCAGACTGGAGAATACATGAATGACCCAGCCCTCAGACTTGCGTGTGCGGCAAGGGTAACAGCGCCTCAGACGGGAGAATACATGAATGACCCAGCCCTCAGACTTGCGTGTGCGGCAAGGGTCACAGCCCCTCAGACTGGAGAATACATGAATGACCCAAGCCCTCAGACTTGCGTGTGTGGCAAGGGTTACAGAGCCTCAGACTGGAGAATACATGAATGACCCAAGCCCTCGGACTTGCGTGTGCGGCAAGGGTCACAGCGCCTCAGACTGGAGAACACATGAATGACCCAGCCCTCAGACTTGCGTATGCGGAAAGGGCCCCAGCACCTCAGACTGGAGAATACATGAATGACCCAGCCCTCAGACTTGCGTGTGCGGCAAGGGTCCCAGCGCCTCAGACTGGAGAATACATGAATGACCCAGCCCTCAGACTTGAGTTTGCGGCAAGGGTCCCAGCGCCTCAGACAGGAGAATACATGAATGACCCAAGCCTTCAGACTTGCGTGTGCGGCAATGGTCACAGCGCCTCAGACTGGAGAATACATGAATGACCCAAGCCCTCAGACTTGCGTGTGCGGCAAGGGTCACATCGCCTCAGACTGGAGAACACATGAATGCCCCAAGCCCTCAGACTTGCGTGTGCGGCAAGAGTCACTGGGCCTCAAACTAGAGAACACATGAATGACCCAAGCCCTCAGACTTGCGTGTGCGGCAAGGGCCCCAGCGCCTCAGACTGGATAACCCTTGAATGACACAAGCACTCAGACTTGGGTGTGCGGAAAGGGCCCCAGCGCCTCAGACTGGAGAACACATGAATGACCCAGCCCTCAGACTTGCGTGTGCGGCAAGGGTCCTAGCGCCTCAGACTGGAGATTACATGAATGACCCAGCCCTCAGACTTGCGTGTGCGGCAAGGGTCACAGGGCCTCAAACTAGAGAACACATGAATGACCCAAGCCCTCAGACTTGCGTGTGGGGCAAGGGCCCCAGCGCCTCAGACTGGAGAACTCTTGAATGACACAAGCCCTCAGACTTGGGTGTGCGGCAAGGGCCCCAGTGCCTCAGACTGGAGAACACATGAATGACCCAGCCCTCAGACTTGCGTATGCGGAAAGGGCCCCAGCGCCTCAGACTGGAGAATACATGAATGACCCAGCCCTCAGACTAGCGTGTGCAGCAAGGGTCCCAGCGCCTCAGACTGGAGAATACATGAATGACCCAGCCCTCAGACTTGCTTGTGCGGCAAGGGTCCCAGCGCCTCAGACTGGAGAATACATGAATGACCCAGCCCTCAGACTTGCGTGTGCGGCAAGGGTCCCAGCGCCTCAGACTGGAGAACACATGAATGACCCAGCCCTCAGACTTGCGTGTGCGGCAAGGGCCCCAGCGCCTCAGACTGGAGAACACATGAATGACCCAGCCCTCAGACTTGCGTGTGCGGCAAGGGTCCCAGCGCCTCAGACTGGAGAATACATGAACGACCTAGCCCTCAGACTTGCATGTGCGGCAAGGGTCCCAGCGCCTCAGACTGGAGAATACATGAATGACCCAGCCCTCAGACTTGCGTCTGTGGCAAGGGTCCCAGCACCTCAGACCGGAGAATACATGAATGACCCAGCCCTCAGACTTGCGTGTACGGCAAGGGTCCCAGCGCCTCAGACTGGAGAATACATGAATGACACAGCCCTCAGACTTGCGTGTGCGGCAAGGGTCACAGCACCTCAGACTGGAGAAGACATGAATGACCCAGCCCTCTGACTTGCATGTGCGGCAAGGATCCCAGCGCCTCAGACTGGAGAATACATGAATGACCCAGCCCTCAGACTTGCGTGTGCGGCAAGGGTAACAGCGCCTCAGACGGGAGAATACATGAATGACCCAGCCCTCAGACTTGCGTGTGCGGCAAGGGTCACAGCCCCTCAGACTGGAGAATACATGAATGACCCAAGCCCTCAGACTTGCGTGTGTGGCAAGGGTTACAGCGCCTCAGACGGGAGAATACATGAATGACCCAAGCCCTCGGACTTGCGTGTGCGGCAAGGGTCACAGCGCCTCAGACTGGAGAACACATGAATGACCCAGCCCTCAGACTTGCGTATGCGGAAAGGGCCCCAGCACCTCAGACTGGAGAATACATGAATAACCCAGCCCTCAGACTTGCGTGTGCGGCAAGGGTCCCAGCGCCTCAGACTGGAGAATACATGAATGACCCAGCCCTCAGACTTGCGTTTGCTGCAAGGGTCCCAGCGCCTCAGACAGGAGAATACATGAATGACCCAAGCCCTCAGACTTGCGTGTGCGGCAATGGTCACAGCGCCTCAGACTGGAGAATACATGAATGACCCAAGCCCTCAAACTTGCGTGTGCGGCAAGGGTCACAGCGCCTCAGACTGGAGAACATATGAATGACCCAAGCCCTCAGACTTGCGTGTGCGGCAAGAGTCACTGGGCCTCAAACTAGAGAACACATGAATGACCCAAGCCCTCAGACTTGCGTGTGCGGCAAGGGCCCCAGCGCCTCAGACTGGATAACCCTTGAATGACACAAGCACTCAGACTTGGGTGTGCGGAAAGGGCCCCAGCGCCTCAGACTGGAGAACACATGAATGACCCAGCCCTCAGACTTGCGTGTGCGGCAAGGGTCCTAGCGCCTCAGACTGGAGAATACATGAATGACCCAGCCCTCAGACTTGCGTGTGCGGCAAGGGTCACAGGGCCTCAAACTAGAGAACACATGAATGACCCAAGCCCTCAGACTTGCATGTGCGGCAAGGGCCCCAGCGCCTCAGACTGGATAACCCTTGAATGACACAAGCACTCAGACTTGGGTGTGCGGAAAGGGCCCCAGCGCCTCAGACTGGAGAACACATGAATGACCCAGCCCTCAGACTTGCATGTGCGGCAAGGGCCCCAGCGCCTCAGACTGGAGAATACATGAATGACCCAGCCCTCAGACTTGCGTGTGCGGCAAGGGTCCTAGTGCCTCAGACTGGAGAACACATGAATGACCCAGCCCTCAGACTTGCGTGTGCGGCAAGGGTCCCAGCGCCTCAGACTGGAGAATACATGCATGACCCAGCCCTCAGACTTGCGTGTGCGGCAAGGGCCCCAGCGCCTCAGACTGGAGAACCCTTGAATGACACAAGCCCTCAGACTTGGGTGTGCGGCAAGGGCCCCAGTGCCTCAGACTGGAGAACACATGAATGACCCAGCCCTCAGACTTGCGTATGCGGAAAGGGCCCCAGCGCCTCAGACTGGAGAATACATGAATGACCCAGCCCTCAGACTAGCTTGTGCAGCAAGGGTCCCAGCGCCTCAGACTGGAGAATACATGAATGACCCAGCCCTCAGACTTGCGTTTGCGGCAAGGGTCCCAGCGCCTCAGACTGGAGAACACATGAATGACCCAGCCCTCAAACTTGCGTTTGCATTAAGGGTCCCAGCGCCTCAGACAGGAGAATACATGAATGACCCAAGCCCTCAGACTTGCGTGTGCGGCAATGGTCACAGCGCCTCAGACTGGAGAATACATGAATGACCCAAGCCCTCAGACTTGCGTGTGCGGCAATGGTCACAGCGCCTCAGACTGGAGAATACATGAATGACCCAAGCCCTCAGACTTGCGTGTGTGGCAAGGGTCACAGCGCCTCAGACTGGAGAACACATGAATGACCCAGCCCTCAGACTTGCGTGTGCGGCAAGAGTCACAGCGCCTCAGACTGGAGAACACATGAATGACCCAAGCCCTCAGACTTGCGTGTGCGGCAAGGGCCCCAGCGCCTCAGACTGGAGAACCCTTGAACGACACAAGCACTCAGACTTGGGTGTGCGGCAAGGGCCCCAGCGCCTCAGACTGGAGAACACATGAATGACCCAGCCCTCAGGCTTACGTATGCGGAAAGGGCCCCAGCCCCTCAGACTGGAGAATACATGAATGACCCAGCCCTCAGACTTGCGTGTGCGGCAAGGGTCCCAGCGCCTCAGACTGGAGAATACATGAATGACCCAGCCCTCAGACTTGCGTTTGCGGCAAGGGTCCCAGCGCCTCAGACTGGAGAACACATGAATGACCCAGCCCTCAGACTTGCGTGTGCGGCAAGGGTCCCAGTGCCTCAGACTGGAGAATACATGAATGACCCAGCCCTCAGACTTGCGTGTGCGGCAAGGGCCCCAGCGCCTCAGACTGGAGAACACATGAATGACCCAGCCCTCAGACTTGCGTGTGCGGCAAGGGTCCCAGCGCCTCGGACTGGAGAATACATGAACGACCCAGCCCTCAGACTTGCGTGTGCGGCAAGGGTCCCAGCGCCTCAGACTGGAGAATACATGAATGACCCAGCCCTCAGACTTGCGTGTGCGGCAAGGGTCCCAGCGCCTCAGACTGGAGAATACATGAATGACCCAACCCTCAGACATGCGTGTGCGGCAAGGGTACCAGCGCCTCAAACTGGAGAATACATGAATGAGACAGCCCTCAGACTTGCGTGTGCGGCAAGGGTCACAGCGCCTCAGACTGGAGAACACATGAATGACCCAAGCCATCAGACTTGCGTGTGCGGCAAGAGTCACAGCGCCTCAGACTGGAGAACACATGAATGACCCAAGCCCTCAGACTTGCGTGTGCTGCAAGGGCCCCAGCGCCTCAGACTGGAGAACCCTTGAATGACACAAGCACTCAGACTTGGGTGTCTGCGGCAAGGGCCCCAGCGCCTCAGACTGGAGAACACATGAATGACCCAGCCCTCAGACTTGCGTATGCGGAAAGGGACCCAGCGCCTCAGACTGGAGAATACATGAATGACCCAGCCCTCAGACTTGCGTGTGCGGCAAGGGTCCCAGCTCCTCAGACTGGAAAATAAATGAATGACCCAGCCCTCAGACTTGCGTGTGCGGCAAGGGTCCCAGCGCCTCAGACTGGAGAATACATGAATGACCCAGCCCTCAGACTTGCGTGTGCGGCAAGGGTCACAGCGCCTCAGACGGGAGAATACATGAATGACCCAGCCCTCAGACTTGCGTGTGCGGCAAGGTTCACAGCGCCTCAGACGGGAGAATACATGAATGACCCAGCCCTCAGACTTGCGTGTGCGGCAAGGTTCACAGCGCCTCAGACAGGAGAATACATGAATGACCCAGCCCTCAGACTTGCGTGTGCTGCACGGTTCACAGCGCCTCAGACGGGAGAATACATGAATGACCCAGCCCTCAGACTTGCGTGTGCGGCAAGGGTCACAGCGCCTCAGACGGGAGAATACATGAATGACCCAGCCCTCAGACTTGCGTGTGCGGCAAGGTTCACAGCGCCTCAGACAGGAGAATACATGAATGACCCAGCCCTCAGACTTGCGTGTGCTGCACGGTTCACAGCGCCTCAGACGGGAGAATACATGAATGACCCAGCCCTCAGACTTGCGTGTGCGGCAAGGGTCACAGCGCCTCAGACGGGAGAATACATGAATGATCCAGCCCTCAGACTTGCGTGTGCGGCAAGGGTCACAGCGCCTCAGACTGGAGAATACATGAATGACCCAGCCCTCAGACTTGCGTGTGCGGCAAGGGTCACAGCGCCTCAGACTGGAGAATACATGAATGACCCAAGCCCTCAGACTTGCGTGTGCTGCAAGGGCCCCAGCGTCTCAGACTGGAGAACACATGAATGACCCAGCTCTCAGACTTGCGTGTGTGGCAAGGGTCCCAGCGCCTCAGACTGGAGAATACTTGAATGACCCAAGCCCTCAGACTTGCGTGTGCGGCAAGGGTCACAGCGCCTCAGACTGGAGAACACATGAATGACCCAAGCCCTCAGACTTGCGTGTGCTGCAAGGGCCCCAGCGCCTCAGATTGGAGAACCCTTGAATGACACAAGCACTCAGACTTGGGTGTCTGCGGCAAGGGCCCCAGCGCCTCAGACTGGAGAACACATGAATGACCCAGCCCTCAGACTTGCGTATGCGGAAAGGGACCCAGCGCCTCAGACTGGAGAATACATGAATGACCCAGCCCTCAGACTTGCGTGTGCGGCAAGGGTCCCAGCTCCTCAGACTGGAAAATACATGAATGACCCAGCCCTCAGACTTGCGTGTGTGGCAAGGGTCCCAGCGCCTCAGACTGGAGAATACATGAATGACCCAGCCCTCAGACTTGCGTTTGCAGCAAGGGTCCCAGCGCCTCAGACAGGAGAATACATGAATGACCCAAGCCCTCAGACTTGCGTGTGCAGCAATGGTCACAGAGCCTCAGACTGGAGAATACATGAATGACCCAAGCCCTCAGTCTTGCGTGTGTGGCAAGAGTCACAGCGCCTCAGACTGGAGAACACATGAATGACCCAGCCCTCAGACTTGCGTGTGCGGCAAGGGTCCCAGCTCCTCAGACTGGAAAATACATGAATGACCCAGCCCTCAGACTTGCGTGTGCGGCAAGGGTCCCAGCGCCTCAGACTGGAGAATACATGAATGACCCAGCCCTCAGACTTGCGTTTGCAGCAAGGGTCCCAGCGCCTCAGACAGGAGAATACATGAATGACCCAAGCCCTCAGACTTGCGTGTGCAGCAATGGTCACAGAGCCTCAGACTGGAGAATACATGAATGACCCAAGCCCTCAGACTTGTGTGTGCGGCAAGGGCCCCAGAGCCTCAGACTGGAGAACCCTTGAATGACTCAAGCACTCAGACTTGGGTGTGCGGCAAGGGCCCCAGCGCCTCAGACTGGAGAACACATGAATGACCTAGCCCTCAGACTTGCGTATGCGGAAAGGGCCCCAGCGCCTCAGACTGGAGAATACATGAATGACCCAGCCCTCAGACTTGCGTGTGCGGCAAGGGTCCCAGCGCCTCAGACCAGAGAACACATGAATGACCCAGCCCTCAGACTTGCGTGTGCGGCAAGGGTCCCAGCGCCTCAGACTGGAGAATACATGAATGACCCAGCCCTCAGTCTTGCGTGTGCGGCAAGGGTCACAGCGCCTCAGACTGGAGAATACATGAATGACCCAGCCCTCAGACTTGCGTTTGCAGCAAGGGTCCCAGCGCCTCAGACAGGAGAATACATGAATGACCCAAGCCCTCAGACTTGCGTGTGCAGCAATCGTCACAGAGCCTCAGACTGGAGAATACATGAATGACCCAGCCCTCAGACTTGCTTGTGCGGCAAGGGTCCCAGCGCCGACCCAGCCCTCAGACTTGCAAGTGCGGCAAGGGTCCCAGCGCCTCACACTGGAGAATACATGAATGACCCAAGCCCTCAGACCTGCGTGTGCGGCAAGGGTCACAGCGCCTCAGACTGGAGAAGTCATGAATGACCCAGCCCTTAGACTTGCATGTGCGGCAAGGGTCACAGTGCCTCAGACGGGAGAATACATGAATGATCCAGCCCTCAGACTTGCGTGTGCGGCAAGGGTCCCAGCGCCTCAGACTGGAGAATACATGAACGACCCAGCCCTCAGACTTGCGTGTGCGGCAATGGTCCCAGCACCTCAGACTGGAGAATACATGAATGACCCAGCCCTCAGACTTGCGTGTGCGGCAAGGGTCCCAGCACCTCAGACTGGAGAATACATGAATGACCCAACCCTCAGACATGCGTGTGCGGCAAGGGTCCCAGCGCCTCAAACTGGAGAATACATGAATGACACAGCCCTCAGACTTGCGTGTGCGGCAAGGGTCACAGCGCCTCAGACTGGAGAAGTCATGAATGACCCAGCCCTTAGACTTGCATGTGCGGCAAGGGTCACAGTGCCTCAGACGGGAGAATACATGAATGACCCATCCCTCAGACTTGCGTGTGCGGAAAGGTTCACAGCGCCTCAGACAGGAGAATACATGAATGACCCAGCCCTCAGACTTGCGTGTGCGGCAAGGGTCCCAGCGCCTCGGACTGGAGAATACATGAACGACCCAGCCCTCAGACTTGCGTGTGCGGCAAGGGTCCCAGCGCCTCAGACTGGAGAATACATGAATGACCCAGCCCTCAGACTTGCGTGTGCGGCAAGGGTCCCAGCGCCTCAGACTGGAGAATACATGAATGACCCAACCCTCAGACATGCGTGTGCGGCAAGGGTACCAGCGCCTCAAACTGGAGAATACATGAATGAGACAGCCCTCAGACTTGCGTGTGCGGCAAGGGTCACAGCGCCTCAGACTGGAGAACACATGAATGACCCAAGCCATCAGACTTGCGTGTGCGGCAAGAGTCACAGCGCCTCAGACTGGAGAACACATGAATGACCCAAGCCCTCAGACTTGCGTGTGCTGCAAGGGCCCCAGCGCCTCAGACTGGAGAACCCTTGAATGACACAAGCACTCAGACTTGGGTGTCTGCGGCAAGGGCCCCAGCGCCTCAGACTGGAGAACACATGAATGACCCAGCCCTCAGACTTGCGTATGCGGAAAGGGACCCAGCGCCTCAGACTGGAGAATACATGAATGACCCAGCCCTCAGACTTGCGTGTGCGGCAAGGGTCCCAGCTCCTCAGACTGGAAAATAAATGAATGACCCAGCCCTCAGACTTGCGTGTGCGGCAAGGGTCCCAGCGCCTCAGACTGGAGAATACATGAATGACCCAGCCCTCAGACTTGCGTGTGCGGCAAGGGTCACAGCGCCTCAGACGGGAGAATACATGAATGACCCAGCCCTCAGACTTGCGTGTGCGGCAAGGTTCACAGCGCCTCAGACGGGAGAATACATGAATGACCCAGCCCTCAGACTTGCGTGTGCGGCAAGGTTCACAGCGCCTCAGACAGGAGAATACATGAATGACCCAGCCCTCAGACTTGCGTGTGCTGCACGGTTCACAGCGCCTCAGACGGGAGAATACATGAATGACCCAGCCCTCAGACTTGCGTGTGCGGCAAGGGTCACAGCGCCTCAGACGGGAGAATACATGAATGACCCAGCCCTCAGACTTGCGTGTGCGGCAAGGTTCACAGCGCCTCAGACAGGAGAATACATGAATGACCCAGCCCTCAGACTTGCGTGTGCTGCACGGTTCACAGCGCCTCAGACGGGAGAATACATGAATGACCCAGCCCTCAGACTTGCGTGTGCGGCAAGGGTCACAGCGCCTCAGACGGGAGAATACATGAATGATCCAGCCCTCAGACTTGCGTGTGCGGCAAGGGTCACAGCGCCTCAGACTGGAGAATACATGAATGACCCAGCCCTCAGACTTGCGTGTGCGGCAAGGGTCACAGCGCCTCAGACTGGAGAATACATGAATGACCCAAGCCCTCAGACTTGCGTGTGCTGCAAGGGCCCCAGCGTCTCAGACTGGAGAACACATGAATGACCCAGCTCTCAGACTTGCGTGTGTGGCAAGGGTCCCAGCGCCTCAGACTGGAGAATACTTGAATGACCCAAGCCCTCAGACTTGCGTGTGCGGCAAGGGTCACAGCGCCTCAGACTGGAGAACACATGAATGACCCAAGCCCTCAGACTTGCGTGTGCTGCAAGGGCCCCAGCGCCTCAGATTGGAGAACCCTTGAATGACACAAGCACTCAGACTTGGGTGTCTGCGGCAAGGGCCCCAGCGCCTCAGACTGGAGAACACATGAATGACCCAGCCCTCAGACTTGCGTATGCGGAAAGGGACCCAGCGCCTCAGACTGGAGAATACATGAATGACCCAGCCCTCAGACTTGCGTGTGCGGCAAGGGTCCCAGCTCCTCAGACTGGAAAATACATGAATGACCCAGCCCTCAGACTTGCGTGTGTGGCAAGGGTCCCAGCGCCTCAGACTGGAGAATACATGAATGACCCAGCCCTCAGACTTGCGTTTGCAGCAAGGGTCCCAGCGCCTCAGACAGGAGAATACATGAATGACCCAAGCCCTCAGACTT